>NC_139344.1:233897019-234197019 GCF_055883805.1 Amblyomma maculatum
AGGGCGCTTGATCAACGCGTTCCGCTGAAGCGCATTATGCCAAAGGACGAACGAGGCTGGTGTGTCTACAGCACTGCGCTTCCGGCTTCCCTCTTTTCTACGCTATGCTGCTTTTGTACTTGCGTTTTCTTTAATTCGCTTCCGACTTTTTTCGTGCCTCTTCCTACTGAACGGCCTTAATGCTGCCGAGGTGGCCGTGCCCGCAGAATCAACGCCTGCATCAGCTCTCCGCCAACAAGATGATATTGAGCAGTGGAAAAGGCGGTACCTTTGACATCAATCCGGGCCACCGCTGTACATATGTTTTTTGACGCGGGGAGTGGAAGGATAGAAGTATGTCCAGGAAGCACGGGACCCAATACTCTACATTGTTGGTACAACGCTAACCGAAGGTTTTGAAAGCTCGTCCATGTTACAGACACTGTTGTTGAGGCTCACTCCTAGGCACTTAGTCTGCGTACATGGCTGCCGTGCCGTCGCGAAAGTTCATACAGAGCTGAGATGCGTAAACGGAAGAACCAAGTGTTCGGGCACATTAATCGCGGCGCAGCCCTTCACGGCTTTAGTCTGAGCATAGTAGCGTTATTCTGTCGGGTGGCGCTTATCCTGAGGCCCTCAGATTTCCTACGAGTGAAAATGGGCGGCGGCGCAGGACCACGCCGCGAGCGGGCCTAAAAGCGCTGCGCCGAACGGGCGAGGCCCGGCGGTGCGTTACATGTGGCCCTGATCGACGCGCCTGTCTCGCTAATGTAATGTATTCTTCTCCAGCACGCCCCCCTCTCCGATACCCCTTGAGGGGGGAATGCGCGGTGCGTCTCCCTACGAGTGAACTTGCGCCCTTCGCTTTGCCCAGCGCACGATACCATCGACGGTCCAGTTTCGAGAGCTGTTCTATTTTTCGTGGCTATCTAGTACCGGTATCGTATTCGAGTGCTCGCAAAAATAGCGCGTGCTTGTGGGCTCATAACCGGCGCTTTTGTATCTTGCTGCCGCTATCCTAATGTTCGTCATGCATCAAGATGCGCAAGTATAATGCGGCGCGCTGGCTGTCGTCTTGGTCTTCGGCGGTCACCTAATGCGCAGTGCGAGACACGGGGGTGCCACGGCGCTCTGTTCTGCTCGTCGTCGAGAGTACAGAGCGAGGCTCCAGTCAGATCCCGCGTCGGCAATGAATGGCTTGCTGTGCGGTGGGCCATCCTCGCCTATCAAAGTCCATCGCGCGTATTCAAGAACGCATTTGTTGACATGAGCGAAGAAAAAGCTTTTGTCAGTGCCCATTGCTGTGGGGTCGTTCCGCGGCGCTTGGCGATCCCTTTCATGTCCCCGACTACCTCGGCTGCACCGCACTCTCGTTTTCTGCTCGCAGCAAGATCTCGCGTCGTCATCTGGAAAGCTGAATGTGATCTTTCGCGGCGAGCGCGCGTTGACGCAGCTCCGATGGTACCCTTGGGTCGCGTGTGTGTGCGAAACACAAGACGTCGGAATAAAGTACTGACTTCGCAATTACGTTCGATTGAAGAGGAAGCGCGTGTGAATGAAAACGAGCACAGCAGACGCATTAACGCAGCGGGCTTGGCGTCAACCAGGTCACGGGGCCGCACATTTGTCTAACGTCCGAGCGTTGGTCACTAATGAGGCAGCCATTTTCGAAATCTAAGAAGCCTCCAAGAACGCAGCGGCCAGAAAAAGATGCAATTACGAGGAATGGCGGAGATAGAGAAGCACCGCGCGCCACCTTCTTATGCGCGGCGACTTTCATTACCGCGGCGATGCTGCTGCTGTTTCCAAGGTGGAAAGGACTCGAGCAAGACGGCATTCACATTTTCGGCAGGTCCCCACTTAATTCCACTCAGCTGCTGCGCGACCATTAACGGCTCTTGTCTGATCCAATCACAACAGGTTTTAAAACCCTCCCGATTCGCCGGGTGATCGTCCGCATGCATCTTCCTGGCGACCCCGAAGGGAGCTCCCGCCCTCCTCTCGCAATTAACGCCCGCGCCTGGTCCCTGGGGTGCCTTTCTGTTTCATTACATTCAATTGTCAATGGCAGAAACCTCCTAAATTACCGATGACCCTGAAATGCGTTCGAGCCTCACTGGGCACAAGTGTCGCCGGCGATGACAAAATTGTAGTCGGTGCCCTCTGGCGTTGTACGCTTTACGTGACTAAGCTCGCATTTTGGAGTGCCTTCGCTCATACTGCAGTATACCTGTATGGCATTAGCTTTTACGTTCAAGTGACTGGTGTAAAGGAGTTGGAAAGCCGAGACGGGACGCATTTTCTCGCGGCTTTTCCGCATGAAAGAACGATAGATGTGTAGATACCACTCGCTTCAAACTTACTCTGGCCGCTTGCATCCAATAAATAAGGTAGCGTCACTACGCAGCGGCTATATTGTTACTTCGTGCTAAAAATATTGGGTCCTACTTCAGAAAATCGAGCAGAATAGGCCTCTTAAACACACTCTAAAAAAAAAAGGGAAAACATAAAAGGAAACGAATCGCTGATGTGCGTGCCCTGTTTGGCTTCGATCTTTTAATGTGTAAACTACTTGTCGGACCACGTGTAAAAGAATAGTTGCTAAACGCTTCCAGTTGTAGAGAAGAAAAGCAATTGCACAACCACACCATAGAAACGCTTTAAAATTGACACTTATAAACTGCGTTATCCTCGATATCCTTGTGAATGAAAACTTTGTGAAACTGGCAAGAACTTGCCGCTAACAAGCGAGCACATTCAGCTATAGTGAAAAAGGTGTTGAGGCAGTAAGGTCTTAAATGGGAGTTTACATTTGCCCTATAGAGCCGACGCAACCATCGCCAGTATGCATGAAAACTACGTGGATGCATTAGAGGTGCCATGAGAAGAGTATACCCGTAGGACACGAAACGGCAACCGTACATACTCGCCCACTATACTGCAAGAACCACTCGGTTCCGTTACACATAGCGAATAATTTATATGAACGCACATTATACTTATTTCACTTTTTTTTTTACCAACACAATAGCAAATGAGAGCAAGACTAACCTGCCTTCTTATCCTTGAACTGCACAGACAGCGACTTCACCGAGTGCTTTATTAAAAAAAAAAAAAAAAAAGATGGCCGCTCTTTCGGGCCTTATTTCCTTGCAATCGTTTAATTTATTTATCATGTTTGTGTGTTTCCACACGCATTTTATTTAACGTTTCCCAATTCTGGTAACGCGAACGAAGCAAACGATATAATCGTAAAACGTTCTGTACGTGGGTAATACCTGCTCTCATTGAACCCATCGTTAGTACAATCCAGTGGTGTATCCAGAAATATTTTGCGAGGGGTGTTATTACCACCAGACGAACAAAAAAAAATCATGGGCGAAAAATATGCCGGAATGAAAGGGGGGTAGTGCTCAAGAAATTTTGGGGGTGTTCTGACACCGAAACACCCCCATGCCCCTGGTCCAATCTTGAATATGATCTATGTGCAGTGTGCATGCCTTGCCACCTATGGAAAAGCATGGACTTTACTACAAAATACGGATATTAGGCGGTTAGCCCAACCTGCAACTGTGCTTGATTAGGGAAGAGCCCCGCGCCGGCTCGATATTATTTCTGCTTGCGGGTAAACGATGAAGTTCCGGCTGAGAACGCATTATCCCTTCCGTTCTCGAGCACAGTAGTAGACGGCCAGGGCCCGCAGACCTGGTTCCAGTTCTACCCCTGCGAACATTTCACCTCGCGTGATTTCGCCTGTCGTCGTCGCGGTGTTGTTTTGGTAACCTGGAAGCCACCGTCTGGCTCTCGCCCCGTGCCAATCTTGACAGAAGACAAGGGGACCTCCTTGTGGCCACTCTTTTTAATTCCGCGGCGGTGGCCCAGCTTTTGGCTGACAGCCAGCTCGGGGAGCGCTGCCGCCGCTTCGACATGGTTGAGTCGCTTTCTGGGCTCGTTCTCGATTCTGTGGCAAATGTTTCTCTCCATAGCGTCTCCTTTTCCCAGGTCATCGTCCGGCAACCTTGTTGGCGGAAGGCATATCGCTTCAAAGAATGGCCCGCACACTCTGTGTGGGCGAGTGGGAAAGGGCTGCTCGAAAGAGGGCTAGTCTGCCTTGGCGCTTGGTCTCCCTCGACATGCAGTTATGCTCCCCTTACCAAGATGGCTGGCGGCGATAAGACTCGCTCTCTGCGACTCCCCTGTCCGCTTCCCTCGGCGCGCGAATTGTTTCCTTCTGGATCCCGATTCGGACAATGCCGAGCACGCGTAATTTATCCTCGATGTAGAGAGTGATTATCTGGCTGCGTCCTCCGCCGCTTCAATCCGTCATTTCATCGGCCTGATAGAATCACTGCGCGCCGTCTAATTGGCCCAGAGGGGGCAGTTCCACTGGGAACGCGCACGATATGGCGCTATTAATAAGGGGCCGCTTACTCCCTCGGAATTAATTGCGAGTAACAGCCGCTCGCGATTCGGCTGCAAACGTTGGGGCACCGACGGTGATCAGCAGGAAGAAAAAAGCGAAGCAAAGCTAGGCACCATTTTAAATAACGCCACACAATCCCATGATCTGTGTGCCCTACGGTTTCCTTTCAAGATGGTCTTGATGTCTTGCTTGGGGTGGGGCAAGAAAATTGATTTGCGTCTTTGCGTACGCCTAGGCTTGAATGGGCCCGGAGGTTCCGGCCTCTGCGCGCTGCCAACGGCCGCCGCTTGGTTGCTCGAACGCTTTCCATTTCGTCCGCGCTGGTCTTCGAGTGCCCGGAAAATGGCGGCTGCTGGTGCGCTGGCAAGTGCCGGAAGAGAAATGATGCGTCTCAAACTTTCGCCTCCAGCTGCCAATTGATTTCGTCCGTTGGAGGTCCGCAAGCCACGCAAATGGAGACATGCGGCCGAATTTCGCGCGTTCTATGCTCATTCTCAATCTTTACTCTTCGGGCAGCGTTATGGCTTTGATGTGCGCCACAGCTGTTGACGACGGGGAGCATACATATTCCACTCGGGATTTTTCTTTTTTTTTTCTTTTTTTTTTAATGCTCTTTGGAATGATTTATTTTCACAAAGTTTTGGCCTGCACACAATGAGATCAAGCGGCTAGATCGCATTTCCCGACCAGTACCATTCTTGCCGTTCTTCTTTCCTTGTCGTTGTTTCTGTTTTGAAAGCACCGCTAGCACTGTGTTAGTTCGGCGTTCATTCCTATCGCGTGGCATTATTAATTTATTTCTGTATGCGCGCACAGATATTCACAATACTGATTTCCGTGTCAGATTACGCTTGGCTTACTCTGCGCGAGAACACAGCCGCGGCCACAACGTTTTAGTTGGCGAAAACAATGCTGGCTGCTGCCACAAATGAGGTCAACTCGCGGCGATTTTTCATTGCTGGTGTACTAATACCCAAAACGAAGCTGCAAACGTGGGAACGAAGTCCGCGCCTATAGGGTAACTTTTTCAGGGACTCTCCGTGTGCGGCTGTCTCAGAACTGAACAATCAACCAAAACCATGCCGGGGAACCATGTGTTTGTATTTGGCTTGGAAATTGGGACTTTTGTTTAGCGATCAAACATGGCACAGTACGCAGAACACCTACCCGAGTCGTTGACTTGTCCTGTAATGATACCTCTCTGCCTGTTGGTTCAGTTGGCTAGTTTGCAGCTCGAGAGCTCACAACTGCTGTCGATTTAACGTAAATTAAAAAAAAAAAAAGAAAGCATTTAGAACTATCGGTAGCCCCGTTGGGGTGGCGCAGTGGTATAGGGCGCTCGACTACTGTGCCCAAGGAAGTGGGATCGAATCCCGGCCTCGGAGGCCGCTTTTCGATGTAGACGAAAAGCAAGGCGCCCGTGTGCTGTGCGATGTCAGTGCACGTTAAGGAACCGCAGGTGGTCGAAATTTCCGGAGCGCTCCACTAGGGCGTCTCTCATAGCCTGAGTCGCTTTGGGACGTCAAACCCCACAAACCAACCAAACTAGAACCAGCGGTACTTTTCTTTCTGATAAGAACGGGAGGAAGCAAGTCGAAGATGTGACAGCCCTCACACTCGGGGACGACCATTCTGTGGCATTGCGGTGGAAGCTGCACGTCAGCTCAAGCTGTTACCCTCCGTATACGTGGCTTGCAGGAATGTGAGAGCAGCAGCTTTATGTGTAGAAGCCGTCGCATTGCGCTCGTACTTTCTATGCGGCAGTGTCGCAGAAAGTTCTTCGCGTTTCCACATTCATTTGCCTATATGGGTTCGAGGACGGTGCATAATTTTTTTTCCCGTTTTTCATGTTCGTTCTTACTGACGCAAACGCATTCGTACATATATTTACGCGACGTATGTACTGCGACTTAGCCTATAGGGTAGAAGTGGCGGTTGAAGCAAACTTAATGAAAGTGTCATTAAAGGGACAGTGAGCACAAATAGAAGCTTGCCTGTATCGTCCGGGTATCTGCTTTTAATCAATGAGAAACCGCTTTGACCGAAAATGTCGCTTTTATGAGGTACAAATTACAGAAAAAAAAAAAAAAAACTGGTCTCGCTCTCACCGGCAATTTTGCAAGTAGATTGCACCGTTTTTAGGCGCGCCGGATCGTAGACGTTATATACGCTATGCTTCCATTTCCTTCAAAAACAGTGGCAACATATCATTTTTGTCAAGGACATCGTGACTCCGTGAGGTTGAATCACTCTAAATCGAATTTTCTTGATTTTTACTGACAACGCTTGCGCGGAGTTGTCCTCAGTGGCCGTTAAAAACTTCGGAGGGGAGCCAATTTAAACTTTGTTTGCTGGTGCCTAATGCTAGCCACTGCACTCAAGACAACTAAGTGACATTTCATTTCCTCTTTGCAGGTGCGTCAGCTGAATGAAAAGACAGGATGCTCACCTAGATCCACTATGTTCGTAAGTACTTTCCGCTCTTACGGGACAAATATCTTGAGGTACTTCTGCATCTCCCCTCCCCCCTCTCCCAACTTTTTTTTTTTTTTCGTGAAAGGAGGGGGATCTAAGGAAGGTGAGGCCGAAAGTCAACGCATGTTCGATCTGCGAATGGCGGCCAATTGGAGTCCGTCTGCAGTGCGCGCCAGTTCTATGCATGCGCGAGGCGGGCACGCCTGCTGCTTTCGGCCTCGCTTCTTTTGCGCGGTTATCGGGGTCGCGAACAAGGGGACCTCCGGAGCACCGAGTGGTAGATCGAAAGGACGAACATTCATCTTCCACAGGAAAGCCAGCGAGGGGAAAGCCAACAAAAACAAGATGAAATGATGGTGCGTATCTCACAAAAGGGGCGGAACGAAGAAAGGCGAAAAAAAAAAGCAAGAAAAGATGATAGGGGCCGGGCGGCTGGAAACAAGAAATGTGGGAGGCGACGCGCAAGATAGCTGTCCTCACTCGCGCGCGCTGTGTTTTGGCGGACATGATGGCAGGGTCATCCGCGGTCGGAACGTCCCCGTTTTCCCGGGGGCCGTGTTTCAATCAAAGTCTTCCCGACAACGACATTGAACCTTGAGCGGGCGTGTTGATGGCAGAGGCTCTGGGAGCCCGCTGGCCTCTCTGCACTGCGAGGATCGTCGTGGGGCCCGCGCCTACGCTCCAACGCTTGCGCACATGATCGAGACGCTGCTGGCTCCGAGCTCGTGGTTCTTGAGCCTGCGCAGTTAGCGTGAAATGCGTCCAGAGCGGCGGGAATTCGCTCGACGCAAAACTGCCACGGCCTAATACGATCGCATAAGCAAATCAGGCCCCTATTATTTCTTCGCCATCCAAAGATATCCATCGACCGATAATTAGCCTTCGGCGACAAAGAAGACGTTCTCAGCAGGATTCGCGGTCACTTGCCGCTGTCGTTAACGTTAACCATCGCCCGAGCTATTGGTTGCGTGTTCTGACGGCCGACTCCCACGTCCCCGTTTCTAAAACATGCCGCGCACGCGCTCAGCTGCAGCTCTTCCGAGGGCGATCATCTCTGTGGCGAGTGTCTCGGGGACTCCGACAACGACCTCTTAGTTCGAAGGGCGTCGTTACGTGTTCCTCCGGGTGTGCCTGGACACTATAAAGGAAGTGCTGGCCAACTCTGAGCTCTTCCTTACATTGTTCCGGTGCCCATCTGAAAGCTCGTTTGTGCGCCAGCGTTGCACCCGGGAACAACGGCACCTGCTTCAAGCAGCCGGCAAGGGCGGCGCTTATTGTTTGCTTTTGGTGCCGCGCTTCAGTTTTTCTGACAATACACTTTCGTGTTAGGCTCACGTCGAGCGCATTTCCGGATAGCCCCCTCCTCGCGTCCACGGAAAAGGAGGCTCTGTTTTGACCATGAACGGCGAGCTGTAACCCTTGGCAATTGATTACTCGCTAGAATGACGGCTCTTCTCCTTTGCCTCCTCACTGTAATTACGATATATCGACCCTCTGTGCGCGTTTCTTTTTTTTTCTTTAATTTCCGGCTAGTTTGGAACTAAATTCTGCTTTATCGGTCGCTGGTTAATCAATGCACTGTCTAAAAAATTCGCGCAAGCTCTCGTTGTTAGTAGTAAATGAACCTCTGCGTCACTTAGGGAAAGAGAGCTTTCGTTGTTTAAATAATATGCAGTGGTTTATTAAAGCGCGAGCAAAACGGTCTCTTCAACACGCGAGCAAAAGAGACGCCATAAAAGCGCTGATCTGGGCCTTTCGCTTGCCGATAAAAGGTGTGGTTTCTACCTCCGTCGCTTTCACGTGTGGCCAGTGTATAATCACTCTCTGGACATTGTCGCGCTCATCATCAGATTGTACGGGGTGTTTATTATCTGCCTGCGACAAGCAATAGAAGAGCGGGGAGACTTGTGTAATGATATTCGTGAAACTGAGATGCACCTGCGTTCCTCAGGCATCCTTACTGTATTTCGGTAGTAAACGAGCTTGGTTTGTACTGTGGCTCGTGTATTCTTCAGCTTACCTGACATCAATGCTCACTAACTTCGTGCGCATATCACAACTACCAATCCCATGCAGTGCTCTTAATTGTTGTCAGCTGTTATAGCTAGAAATGCAAAGTGGGATGGGATGTTTTGGGGCGCAGTGCAAGACATTCACTTTCTACCTCGTTGGCATTACTCTTTAGTGCAAACCCCGCCGGGTTGGCGCAGTGGTTACGGCGCTCGACTACTATTCCCAAAGATGCGGGATCGAATCCCGGACTCGGCGGCCGCTTTTCGATGGAGGCGAAAAGCAAGGCGCCCGTGTGCTGTGCGATGTCAGTGCACGTTAAAGAACCCCAGGTGGTCGAAATCTCCGGAGTCCTCCACTACGGCGTCTCTCATAGCCTGAGTCGCTTTGGGACGTTAAACCCCACAAACCAAACCAAACCAATCTTTAGTGCCCTAAGTTGAAGCAAGCACTTTGGTGTACCCGTTCAGCTCTGTAATGTGGCTTTCCATCCGTGATGAACGTGTCATTAAGTTGTAACTTGGTTTTATAGACTCTTTTTCACGCTGCGTTTGCAGATGTACGAAAATGACAGCGTGCGAGTTTTGCTGTTATTTCGTTAGATAAAGCTGGAGGGCATACTACAACCGCTGTATTTTGCTTTTTCAACTATTTCACTACTTGAGAACAAATGCAATGGTTTTCCTTTTTTTTTTTAACTCCGCTGACTTCAGTCACGCATACTACGTTACGTTACAGCGTCAACCCTGTCTAGCACGTATGTGTGGTAAACTTTGGTGCTAGGAAATCTGACAGTTGCTTTTCACGAGAGGCTAGCTGTTTTTTTTTTTTTTTTTTTGTGTGTGTGTGTGTGTGTGTGTGTGTGTGTGTGTGTGTGTGTGTGTGTGTGTGTGTGTGTGTGTGTGTGTGTGTGTGTGTGTGTGTGTGTGTGTGTGTGTGTGTGTGTGTGTGTGTGTGTGTGTGTGTGTGTGTGTGTGTGTGTGTGTGTGTGTGTGTGTGTGTGTGTGTGTGTGTGTGTGTGTGTGTGTGTGTGGCTTGTGCGTCTACGAGGCTGCATATAGCGCATAACTGTTGGCTGTGAGATCAACGTTCAACAACTGTTTCGGCATTCTTAAGTTCTTCGCAGACGTTGAACGGTCAAGCGAGTCTCATCACAAGGATTTACGAGTAGCATATAGAAGGGACGTATTAGGCCGCTTCGCGCTTGCAGTGACCCCACGCGACTTTGTTCTTGCGCGCAGCCTATCTGCAGTAATCGGCCAGTATATATACGGCTACGCTAATATTCTACGCTATGCTGAACCTCATTGTTCAGGGGGAAATGTTGCACGTCCTGGATCCATTACCGACGAAATAGTTTTATCCAAGAAGCTGCGGATACGCCACGTTTAGCTGCAAGCGATGGAGCTAACGAGCAAAATATGGCACGCTGATTAGCTCAGGGGGTGGTCGTACGCGTCTCAAGCAAGGCCTCCATGTCAGTCACCCACTCGATAGAATATTTACGTCCGTTGAGGGCAGGATATCCATCTCAAGTATGCGTATACAGGCGGCTCAGTGACTCTTTTGACAGGTCTAGTGTTCCCACGCAGTTCAGCACTCGACCAGAAACCATTGGAAGATCAAGACAAACTATCAAGACCAACTAGCTCGAATTGCTACCCTCCATCAGCTGAGCTGTTAGGACGGCCAGTAGATCGAAGTGGTCGTGATATAATGCTTCGGTACCTCCAAAGTGGGGTAGATTTGTTATGAGAGAGTAATTACTAATTAGCACACACCCATGGGCAGCAATACGGCTTGAGAAAAAATGCTATATGCTTGTAAAGCTGCCTTCATTATTAGACAGGTGATTCGTTTGCTACGTATTCGGGGGATGCTGACGATCCTGTGTGTAGTAAAAGGAAGCCCTCATACACGCTACCCGAGACTTAAAACCTCCTGCGAGATGTCAGATGACCTCATGATACGTCTCTCATAGTCGGAGTCACTCTGTGACCATAAACCCCACAAACCAAACCGAACCAGATGACTACATTACCGAACGCAGCTCGTAATCAGTTCCATAGTGGGTCGAATAACGTGCGTTCAAGTCAGCGCTCGTCTTCACGTGTCTTGGCGGACAGAAAAACCTGAACAGAGCGCCCTTTTCTTCTCCCTCACGCCAATAACGCATGCCTGCCTCTGTATAGGTTAATATGTGATTCCTTTTTTTTTTTTTTTTTTTTTTTTTAATGGAGGCAATTCAACTTTGTCGGCAGATGGACGCGGATAATCAAAGTCAGCTAACCTCGCACAACTCTCAGTTTTTGATCGCTGAGTAAATTGGACGTAATTGGCTTCGCTCCGGAGCCGCACCATCGCGCTGGCAATAACAGAAACAGCATTTATAACAAGATTCTGTGATGTAACAGTGTTTCTCTGCCGGGGAATCAATACACTGGTAATCTGGCGCGTTTCCTACTCCGAGGTATTCTGCAGAAGCCAACCGTCGTTTGGAAACGGCAGAACATTATGAAGCAACCTCTGCACACATTGATTCCCATTAGCACTTCATGATCGTTTCGAGATGCGACGCACGTGTATGCATTAATTCGGTGCATAGAAACACAGTTTGGAACCGACCTCTAATTCTAAAACGCTTGAGGTGTGTGCGTGTGTGTGTTAATGTCGAACACTTAAGGGTCTGGAATTTTCAGAATTTATTTTTGAAAATTCAGCGCTCTTTTTTCTGTTCTGTTTAAGTAAAAGTACTATTATTGGGTTTCCGTCTCAGCGAAAAAAAAAAAAAAAAGATATCGATGGAGTTATCTGGTACATACATACCCCTGTACGATAAAATGTCTCAAAAACTTTACCTTAGCTTCTCTATGAGTACCACGAATTAATTTGCCAAAAATGAACACACATGCTTCTATGTTTAGAGCGGAGCCTAAAGGACAAAATGTTACCGCCATAGGAAGAAGTGTGGCAGTAAATCGATCGATCTGGCAGTGAGGGAAACGTATGTACGCTTGACCCTCTTGGCGAAGCGAGCCTTTCTGTCCGATCGCCTTCTTTTCGGAATCGCCCTATCTGGCTGTGATAAACTCGGGAGTATTTCTTGCTTTTGAGTCGCTGGTGTTTTTGCAGTTACTTTTGTTAGCGAATTAGTGAGCAAGCTCTTCACAGAAGCAAGCAGGTCGCTGCAGAAATGCGGAAGGAGCCAGAGGGCAGCGCATCGCATGTGTCCGCGTCATGACTTAACAGTCGCGGAAGTCAGGACATGACCCCTCTTCGTGATGCTTGTTCATGTTATCGCGTTCATGGTGGCTTGTTAAGGTTGTAAACATTCCCTACATGCACTCCTGGCACCCTTGCTTAGTTTTCTCTTGAGACTGACTGCAACTGGTACTCCGCAGCCAGCAAACTGGGGCGCAGTGAACCTTAGTGACACTGGCCTTTTCCTGTTGAAATTGAACTTAAAAAAAAAAAAAAAAAATGAATTCGGCATCCTGTTAATGTTCCCTTCTTTTTCCGTTTAAATTTTTTGCCTGTTTTAGAAACTTTTCCTTTACACTGTGGCTTTATAGTATCTCGCACTGTTACATCAGGGTCGGCAGTGTGCCTGCAATGGCCAGTAACGACTTCGGATTTCCAAGCGAAGTTGTGCTGTTGGCTCTGGCACACCGCGTATACTTGTTCAGGTGACCAAGAAATAACTGCCTAGAAACTGGAACAGGAGCACAGTGCTTGCGACTGCGTAGAGCTGACTCTGCCGTATACGCAGGCCGACAGGAAGTCATCCATATATATCCAATAGGGACAGCACATATATTAGTGGGGTAAATCAACAACTCGCATCTAGCTGCTGGTTATGTGATATCAAATTCGTCATTTATTTCCCACAGACTCTTCTGTCCCTGAATTTCTTGTTCCTATTCAGAGTGCGAATTCATCTTTGGATCGGTATTCTATACTCTTCTTAGCCCGCCCAGGTGCAGTGAGAAAGCTTTATTATTGCACTTCTACTATTTGGCTGCTTGTGATTCTCACAGAGAACGTTGGAGCCATGAAAGTCCATACCACGGGTGCAATACA
This sequence comes from Amblyomma maculatum, assembly GCF_055883805.1. Classification (NCBI taxonomy): domain Eukaryota; kingdom Metazoa; phylum Arthropoda; class Arachnida; order Ixodida; family Ixodidae; genus Amblyomma; species Amblyomma maculatum. The sequence continues at coordinate 233,909,987 of NC_139344.1, forward strand.
CTCGCCACACAGGGAATGCTGAACCCAGGGAAGCGGGGAGGATAAAAGCAAGGCGCCCGTGTGCTGTGTGATGTCAGTGCACGTTAACGAACCCCAGGCGGTCGAAATTTCCGGAGCTTTCCACTACGGCGTCCCTCATTGTCCGAGCCATATTAAGACCTCAGATCACATAAACCAAGCCGAACCAGACCAACCGTAGGTGAAGTGCATGCTCGTCCCCTATCCTCGATCACTGCGCATTGACAGCATATTAGCATCGGTGTAAGGGCCACAGATGCTCCTTCCCATCTTTTCTACCCATTCCAGAACCATGCAGCCCTTCTTTATTTTTTTACTTGCACGTCATGTAGAATGTTTCGTCTTGTCAGAAAACTGAGCATTGTCGATGAGCTGAGCTGAAGGCACTTGTGCTCGCCGACTCAGTTATTCTCCGATAAAAAAAGTGGCTTGTGCCTGGCAGGACTGGCATCAGTTGCCGCACGAAGGGTTCTTGTTCCACATTACGAGGCAGGCTTACGCTTGGCATTTGACTCCGCATTAGCAGGGACTCCTCCATTCTTTGGCGTCATCTCGTTCCTTGCTGTCCGCGCTTTGCGTTGCTGGGGGGGCAATATTTTGCACAATGCGTGGAAGCGCGAGAGGAGAAGAGAAACGAGCGTGGTGAACGTTACGTGACGCCCTGTGGGCGGACGCTTTCAGGGCGCCGCTGTCAGCTGGCTTCGGCGGGAAGGTCAGGCTGTCGTGCGGCGGCGATGCGATTTCGCCGGCGAGACACCTCGCGGCGGCAGAGACAGGTCGCACACCCGCGCCCCGAAACGTCACCCACGCCTGCGGGTCTCCTGGCAGCTGCGCTGGGCCTTTTGCTTTCGCGCGGGAAAATGGTCGCAGCTGCCACTGCGAGTAGCGGTGGCACGGTCGAGTGGGAAGAGGGCGCCCCTGCGCCACTGGGCGGAGCCGCCATCCTCTGGCTGCCGCCGCCGCCCTCTAGCGGGCCGCGCTGCCAGGTCTGTTCAGTAACAGGTGGAAAAGGGGGAAAAGATGGAATAAAGAACAGCTTCCGTTTGTGCGCCAGCTGAACAAATTCAAAAAGGAAAAGAATTAGAGGCGGGAAAACACTTTCGTCCTTGTTTCTCTCTTGCCCCACTCTATTTTTCTGCAGTTTGCGAACGCTGTTTTTATAACTCGCTGCAGTCGCATTAAATTTGCTGTGCTAATTTCTACATATGTATACTGCAACGTCGGAGTAGTACTGTTGTTATAGCTGGTCACACTTGCTGCATTTTCTTACACTGGCGCGGAGTAGCGGGGCTGGCTTATTTCGGTTTAGGCTTATATAGGGTTTGACGTCAAAGCGACTCCGGCTATGAGGGACACCGAAGACGTCGTGAGGGCTCCTGAAATTTCGACTGCCTGGGGCTATTTACCCTGCAGTGACTGCGCGCACCACCCGGGAGCCTTGTTTTTCGCCTCCATGAAAAATAACCGCCGCGGCCAGGACTGATGCTGCATCCTATGGTTCTGCAATCGAGCGCACGCCCTATCCTCTGAGCAACTGCGGCGGGCCAGTGTTGTTAATGAACAACAGCAACAACAACAAAAATAATGCTCCGTTTATAAAAACATGGAAGTTCGGAGGGCTTTTCTTTTGTCTCTCTCTTTCTACATCTGAGTTTTTTGTTGAAGGGGCTGTGCAGCCTTCCTTTCCTGAGGAATTACCATGACGCGATAAGCGCCGTTCAATTCTGCGATCACCTCGCTGGGCACTCGATCCTGGCTGAGTTTTATTGCGGTAATCTAGAGTTCGATTTCTCGCGCAGAGTTTCGTACTGAGCTCAAGAGCAGTACGCTGACTCATTAGGCGAATTCCACTCACCGTCGCTTTAATTATTCGCAGTGATTCGATGTGGAGTAACGAAACCGCGCCGGGCGGATCGACTCGCGTCGCGAAACGCTGCTGGGCTTTTTTTCCCGACGCAACACCACGCGGGGGGCGCGGAAGAAGCGGGCGAAACGAAGTAACCTCGCTAGCCAGTCATGCCGAACGCCGCCAACAGTGAACAGTTCCTGCCGAATACCTGGGTGCATTCCTCCGCGTTCTCCTTTAAACCAAACTGGTTACCCAACGGCCTCCGAATGTGGTTCTTTTCGATGTCTTGCGGAGATCTGCGTGTCGTAATCGGTTGTGTCCTGAAAGCAAGGGCTTCCTGTCGTAAACCTGGGCTTATTTTTACTCGCGGAGTTTGGTGTAGCCATGCGCGTCTAGTATATGTCGTCTCTCCATTCTTGCTCTTTTCATGCGTAGGTAGGAGACTCCGGCGCGCTTAGCGCTCGCGGGAGGTAGTCTTCCTTGAGTAACCGACGCCCGCAGTGACCACCGCTCACTCTGATCGGCGTGCGCATGTTGCGCACATGGGCTCATACATGCATCGGGGTGCGAAAGTGTCCGCCAATTATCGCGCGCTCCACCAGAAGGAAAGGGGGAGAAAGGCGGTCACGCCGAGAGCGACCGCTTATCTCGGCGCGGGAGATGGGTCGGGCACGGCACCACGGTCGGCGCTGCGCGCGAAACCGCCGCGCGTAAACATGCCTTATTACGAGTCGGTCTGGCAGCACTAACAAAACACACAAAGCCACGTCTTTCCGCGGCTCTTACGGTTTATTTAAGGCACCGCTTAGAGGAGCCTCGTAAATCAGGCGGGCTTTCATCGAGCTTGCAAGCGACACACATTGATACGCAGCCGAGATATTGGGCGGCCCATCATTTTAATGGCGGCGTGTTCACCCGAAATCCGCGAGAAGTGCCGATCCTCCGCTCGCGGCGGCAGGTTCCTCGTACGGGCGCGTGTTGTCTTCCTGGCTGATTCAGCGTGTTCGCCGGTAATCCCAGAGTGGTCCCGGCGGCCCCTTTGGTCCAAACGACGCTAATTTGGAGCAAGTCGTTTATCGGTTAACGCGACCCCATCTCTTGTTGCTCCGCACGGCGCCTCGTATCGCGCGGCGGGGGCAGCGCCTCGGACCTGAGTAGGAAGCCCCTAAACAAGGGGGACTTCAATATTTCTTCCCACATCCGTCGCTCCGTATCAGCGAAGTGGCTGAAAGGAAAAGCGTAAATCCGGAACCCCGCCTTTGCAGGAGAAAAACAGTTCCACTCGGCGCACTCACACGCCGCGCCCACTGCGTCAGTGTAGGCCCAAGGACGTGTCCAGTCCACCGCGAGCTCAGCGCTTTCGTGCGTGTGCGACCGCGCACTCGAGTGTTCCGGGCGCCCGACTTTCGGCGCCCTGCGCTTACTGCCGTGGCCGGTGCGTGCCGCCACACTAGCTGGCGCTCCATGCAATTGCATCGCGCAGAATAAGCGTGCTGCTTCTTTCGGAGACCCTTTATTTGCAGCAGCGCTCGAGGCGGACGGCAGACCGTGACGCAGTGACTCCGTGCATCGGTTGAGTCTCTTGAAACGCACTTTGTTTCCTTTCATGGCTCTACATGTCCCACAGAAAAGCGCAATTTCCTGCTTGCTAATTGCTCACCGTCGAAGCTACAATTACGTTGTCCATTGTACTGTTTGTTCTCATTGTGTTACGTAATGCGTACGTCACATCTAAAGCCGCTCTTGTTTTGGCGCGCACAGCCACACGCAGTTACTGTAGTAGTCTTCCAGAAAATTGGGTTGTGAAATCCGATCTTCATTACCAGTTGTGACGGTAAGCCCTTCGCTAGACGATAAAACCTTTATCGCTTCAAGCATCTTCGATACAAAGACCCCCTGAAAGCGGGGCATCGGAAGTTCTAGATACCGTGTTACTGAGCTAGTTGCGCAAGTAAACAAACCTTCTCCCGTCAAAGAAAGTTTTGTGGCAATGGAGAGAGAAAGCGTGCGTCTTGGCATCTACCGCATCCTGTGAGCCTTCTCCTCCAGTGGCTAGCAAGGAGCCTGCCCAACGAAATGCATAACGAGTAAAGGCCGCACACTTCTCGTCGTTCTCAATAATTGTACTGCGGCCGCTTTGCGGTTAGTTGACGAGCACGTGATGAAGGGGACCACACCTAGCTGCACTCTCGTTTATTCGTCTATTATCTTTATTTCTTCAACTTGCTCGCCTTCCCACGCTCAGGCCCGCACACCGAGCGAAGGATGCTGGAGGATGATCGAAACGGGGGAACGTGCTGCGATACCGGCCGGCGCGCGTGCGTGCGTTTCTGTGCGGCGCGCTGGGCACACATGGGAGAAATGCACGCTTGGTGCCCGGGCGCGTGAGTGGCCGCTCTCCGCTTGGGACACCTAATTTAGGGCCTGAACGATCACCCGATTCAGTCGATTTGGCGGCGTGCCCAAAGGTTAAAAAAGGCCGCCCTCTCGCTGCGCGCAACGATATTACGGCGCCCCGCGATCCCCGATGCAGCTGCGTATCATTCTCAACCGCGGCGAACCCAATAAAGCGGTATGGTGTGAGTGCACAGTCGTTTTCTTTTTTTTTTTTTTTTTTTTTTGTCTTCTCGAGCCACGCCGTTTCTCTTCAGAAAACTGTTTGACGTGCATGTTTCGTTATGTGCGAGAAGGGTGCACTCTCGATACCTGCTTCAAAACTCGATAGCGTTTGCGGCCCCCCCCCCCTTTTTTTTTTGTTGCGCGCGTTAGATATCATTAAGAGTTACGGCAATACCTTTTTTTTTATGTTTCAGTAAGTTCACAGCGTGTCGTGCAAGTTATTTGTCCTTCTTAGTTCTACTTGTAAACCCTTCTCAACTTGAAATAGCTTTTTGGTTTCATACCGATGTTTCAGTTACGCTTTTATGGTCGCTGTTGTTGTACAGCAGGTGCGTCTAGGTTTTCGGGCTTTATATGATTCGCTTCGAATGCGATAAAGCAAACTGAGATGTACAAAAGCAGCTCCCCATTTGTTTCTTGATTTTTGTTTTATCAGAATGCGCTCAAAGTTACGTATTTCCAGCATGTGATGTGTGCGTTCATATCGGAAGCCTCTAGAAGCTCTATTTCTTTACATTTCGTGGACATCACGCTTCACGATGATGTCCACCCTCCCCTCCTCTTTCTGCATGGCGGCGACGGTGTTCTATGCAGTCACGTTATCTTGACTCTCTAGCGGCGTCAGCGGCATCCAGCGGTATCAGTCGGTCGCTGCTAGCGCTGGGGGGATGAAAGGGGGGCGGAGCTGGTTACGAGGCCGACGACGACGCCGACGCGAAACCCAGGAACGGACGCCAAAGAGCTGCGCTCTAAAAAAGAAACTCTACAGGGTTGGCCGAATAGCGCTACGTGTGAGTTTATGGAGCTGTGGTTAGGGAATTCCGCATGCATTCCCCCAAAGGAAGCAAGTTTTGAACATAATCGAGAGCATAAAGGTTCGGTGAAGCGCAGCCTTTTAGAAGAGCGGAGCAGCAGAGTGCTAGCCTTTACGCATTTTTATACACCTTAAGCACGAATTACCCTATACGGAAGTAAAAAATGGAGTGAAATGTCAAAATGTCCTCTAGCGCACTCCTTATAGGAGTAGTGCACTGTTTTCAATTTTCGGTGTATTGTTTTCAAGGGTAGCAAATCGGCTTCGTTTACTGATTAACCACCCCGCCTTTTCTCCTCTTCCTTCTCCTCGTTTCAATCTATGGGCATATTATTTTCGCAATACAAAAAGAAATGCTAAACTGTTAGCAACAGAGGTATATTTCCATCTCAAACATTCATTTGATATAATTAGAGCTCGCATAAAGTGTTTAACCACGGCACTGCAAATTTTGGGGGTTAGCAATTAGAGGGGAGTGATGCCTCGTTAAAACCTTGGTGATTGCGAGAGCTTCGCATGTTTTGAGACGAGAATCGACTTTCATTGCCGACTGTAGCTATTCCAAATTTGTAGTGACAAATATCTACTGCAGGGCTTGTGCAGCATATGCATGCTTCTGATAGGGAGCGCGCTAGAAGACATTTTACTCGACTTTTACTCCCTTGTAGGATTTTTTTCTTTTTTTTTTTGTACCCAGAGTGTAGACTAGAACGTTTCAGATAAGAGGCAGCCCTTCAAATTTCTGCGCACAGAGAAGTAAACTTTGGCCGGCCTATGAGATGTGGTGAGACATTTAAAAGACAAATTAAGGGCAATGGATCAGACCGAGTGATACCTTCTGAACAACTGCGAAGCAGCCAAATGGCACGAACCATTAGCGCAGATGCTCTCATGAAGTCATAATGAGTGGGCCCGGTTCACGTGGTTCAGTGGCCCCTGCTCAGCCCAGAGCTAATCTTTCCTCTCTTTGCACTTGACCTTTGAAAGAGAACTGATACTATCTGCGCGCTCTTTCCGATAAGAGCGATCAGCTCAGCTGGGTGAGTTGAAGTGTTCAGGAGTCGATAACATGGCGTCGCGGAACGTGATAACCTTGTCTGTAAAGAACATGCTGATTATAATAGCGGCGGCATGAAGATAAACCGAGTCAATACAAGTGCTCCAATGTTTACCTTCTATAGCTGCTCATTAGTCGTTATCTACCGATCCCGGTTGGTTTGGTTTGTGGGGTAGTGGAGGACTCGGGAAATTTCGACCACCTGGGGTTCTTTAACGTGCACTGACATCACACAGGCTTTGCTTTTTGCCTCCATCGAAAAGCGGCCGCCGAGGCCGGGCGATCCCGGTTAGTGCTAGCGTGGGACGTTCTTCGTCAAGAAAGCCGACCTTCACTATAACGGGATATCATATATAATTTGTAAAGAAGTATGAGGTAAGGGCACTAGTTTGTGTATATCGCGTTACTCCAAAAAGATCCCTCCTGTCCGTATTTGGTTAAATCGTCATGAACTCAGGCAGTTGTACGTTATTACCACTGCCTTTTTTACTGAGCATGTTAAGGTTAACTGTTCCCGAGAAAAATTCAGGTAAGAGCAAATGGGCTACTGGCGTTCATTTAATGACCCGTTTTACTGACGTCCATTTTTCCAGCCGTTTTATATGTCCCGGCGACTGCAGTACGCTGGCGGCCATTGGTTTCCAGCGTCCAGGTGTGAAGTGTTTTCGCGATTAATTCCTAGTTTTCTGTGTGTAGCTGCATTAGCTTGAAGCAGGTTGAAAATGTGACGGTTGCACTGGAGGCTTATCAGCAGTCGCTACGACGACATGCGCAGAGTTGTTGAGACGGCCATTGCATTTGCAGGGCTGCCGGCTTCTCTCTCTTTTTATGTGGTGAAGACCTCGCTGGTGAATGCACCTGCGTACTGTATTGTAAATCTCCGTATTCTGCATCATAACTGAAAGCTAAATCTACCAAGCACATGCATACAAGCCTCCTCACTAAATGGCGTAAATTTAGCCGCCAGTCACATGCGCTATACGACTGATTTACGAAATGTGCACTGTTCGATGACCAGAATACAACTTTGGAAAAAGTGAAGCGAAGATACTGCTCGACACGTGAATGGAAATGAACCTGTCGTTAATGCAATAATTAAACGCGGATGGTTTCCCTTCTCTCTTTCTTATTTCAAGAAGCGAAAGTCCGCTCGTCGCTCCTGTCCAGATTTGATTTTTAGACTTCCTCTCTGCAGCCGGCGCGCGCGCCCTGCGGCTCTTCGTTGTTTCTCCACAGCCATTTTAGCCCCTCGCGTAGTCGCGGGAGGAGGGAAGCCCGCCAAGTGCTCCGCATCTGGCGGTTCGGCCGCGGGGCTGAGCCCGACCGCGTGTCCGCGACCGTCTGGCGGCAGATTGCGCGCCTCGCCCCCTACCACCACACCATCGTGAACACCTCTCGCGCGTCGTCGGCCCCCGGCGAAGACCTGAGCGGAAACTCTTTTTCGTGGCAGCTGGAATCTGCGCTCCTCCTCGCCTGGTGGGGTCTCTCTCCACGCGACATCCGGTCGCCTTCCCTTTCTGCAGGCCGCCAGAGCGGCGCTGCAGCCACCGCCGTGTTTCTCCTTCCCTCAGTACCAGTTTGCTGGCCGCCGTGCGGGACCTCCAGTGGGACGTCCTACCCAATGCTGCCCTGCCGCCGTGTGGATACGATCCTTGCGCCGCGTGCTCCGCCGCTGCCGGGCCAGGTTCTTGACGCGCGTGCTATGAGCCGCCGCCGTGTGGGACTGATGCGGGCTTCGCGCCGCTCTGCTCTTGGCGGCCGCGAGTGAGGCACCCCCGTGCGGTGTTGTGCTAGGCTGCTAGCACACCGGCGCTCTCCACGGCTGGATTTTCGCTCCTTCTGACGAACCTCTAGGGTGGCGTTGCGCGGGACGTATCGGTCGATCTTCGGGGTAAGGTGAGTTTCATGGCAGAGCATGGCACCAATCATCCTGTATCTCTCCTCGCATTTTTTTTTTTTTCTCACTGCTCACAGGAGCTGATGCACGGAGCTGCTCTAGCGCGGTGTCTGGGAACACGCGCCAGGGCAGCCCCATTGTTTACGTTTTGTGCTGCACATTCTTTGTGGCTGTATATAAGTTTCGCAGTTCGATTCTGCGGTTACAAGCGCCATGAACGTGATAGCGTTCTATGTTAATCGCTGTCACGTATAGCTGTTCAAATCTAGGGACGGTACTACTTGCTTACCAGACCAGTTGTCCAGTCGGTGCCCTCAAGGCAGAATATGATTGATACCCGAACGCAGTCATACGGTTGCGGAAGGAAGCCACACAGCTCGAGCCTTGACAGTCTTCCTCGCTTCGCAGTCATCTGCTGCCCGGTGCTTGCCCGCTTGCTGCATAGTTCTGCCATTTAAACGTTCTCCCCAGGCCTCTAGAACAGTTAGCGCCATACTAAAGCACAGAAAAGTAAGATGAAACTGGAAAATATTTGTCGAACAGCAGGGCGAGATTGAAGAAATGCATATCGGGTTGTATACCGACTTGTCTGGATGCTTGTCTTGCGTGCGTATTTGTCCATTCGGTTGCTGCTTGGCTTCCATGTAATGATGCGCGGAATGTATTAATGTAAATTTTCGTTTTTTTTTTTCGGTTGTTTAGTCAGGATTCGTAATTTTTTTTTAATTTGGGGACATTCCTGCGTTTAATAAGGGGTCTTAGACGGCAGTTATTACTTGTTGAATATTTACCTCAAGCTTCCATGTCTGTCCCTGTTAAAAAATGCAGCTTTTTGGTGCAATGATGGTCACTCGAGCCCTCCATGCGTACCGACTGGGCCGCTCGAGTCGCTGTGACAGTCTAAAATAGCTGCTTTCTTGTGTAAATGAGCCTTCCATGAAATAACTAGCTTGCAAACATTAATGGGAACACATTCGGCCTCACGCGGTTAGCGTTACGTTCGTTCGGTTGAGAAAAGCAAAGCCTCGGGGATAACTGGTGCGTTTGTGCCGTCAGTGCGAAGACAGGCGTTACTTGACGAAGTTGAGTGACCGTGCCTCCGCGTCTCCCTCCTGTGTTGACACGTTACATTAGCTTTGTTTTTGTCTTGATTGAATAAAGTTTATTCACTCACTCACTGCCGTTGGGACGGTGAGCCAGTGGCAGGGACGCCGGAACCAAGCGAGGGTGCACAACTTCAACAAAGTATTGAGCTTAGCGCCCATAGCCCATGTAAACAGGCATTAGCGTTTAAACAAAGTGTGCGGATTGGACAGGAAGCGGGGTTGGTAGAATACCCCGTTGGGAATGTTTTCAAAGCTCTGGCATCCCTTCTCCCCGGTTCTGGCGTCCTTGACCAGCAGTGATGGCCATCTTGATGTGAACGTTACCGCATAGAGGCACTCCTTACACTGAGAAGCAGCTGCTTGTAAAGCATGCTGATGGAAAGCTGACACCCCAGACAGGTTGTGATCAGTTTATGCTGGCAGTTTAAATGCATATTTCGAAAATAATATTTCGCATTTCTCAGCTGGTCGTTCGCTTTTCTTATCTGTATGCCGGTAGATAAGCACACCATGTCATATGCTCCAGAGGAAGCGGTCGGGGTGACATTTGCCTTGTGTTGCCTACGGGCTTATGGCCGCGAGCTTGTGTGTTCAGCGCATCGCATGGATGGTTGTACGCGTTCATAAGTGCAGTCGCTTAGATGCCTATATGAGCATTGACTGCAACTGCGGTTCTGGGGGACCATAACGAGAGTTGAGCCATGGCAAAACGTTGAAAGATACTGCGAACTACTGGCCTTTGCCAAGTAAAATACTTCATTCTCAGATGTGTGAAATAATGTAGCGGCTATGAAACGCGTTATCAGGATATGCTACTACAACGGGTGACCGCGGCAGCATTGGACTTTTATAACCGACGAGAGTGTTTTCGTTCTGTCTCAACAGAAACGCGGTGTTCCGAGTCGGAAGTCGAAGCAACGGCCTCGGTGCATAAGGTCGATGCGCCAGCCTTCACTGGCTTCACGGTGGTGGATCACGGTATGCTAAATCTCTCTATTGATGCTGAAAAGACGGTACGGGCAAGCCCAGCTTAATTCTTTGGTGCTTGAAATGAATGTTCAGATGCTACTCAAATTTACATTTTGTGCCAAAGATACAAGTGTGCGCCATTTAAACATATATTTTCTTATGCGGTTTTTCTCGATACGCCGGTGTAGGCGGAGGGAAAAGATTAGCCGCGCACACGTTAAGTGTGAACAGATTTCTTAAGCAGTTTCATGCAGGGCTTCGACCTTGCCCCGCATTCCTAGCTTCCTTGGTTCGAAGGCAGTGTTGTCAGAATAAATCCACGGCGCCTGTGCGGAGAAGCTGCTAGAGCTAGGGGTTATGGATACCTTCAATACCCTCGAAGTGCCTGCCTGCTTTGCAGGGGGAATTTTACACGTGGATTAGATCCCTATGTTATACACGCTCTAGAAGCACTGTTAGGTGTTCGGTTTGTTTTCATATGCATGTAACCGATCATAGAGCGAGCGAGGTGTGTCGTATGTTCCACCAATTGTAGACAAGGTGCAGCGATCTAATTGATGTAATATTTTGGAAGCATAGGAGCGAAAAATCATCCTTGGGGAAGGTTAGAAGACTTTAGCGGATGAAGAGTGGCTGTGCGTAAGAAACTTAACCGCATGTTCAGCGCCTCTTGCCCAACAGAGGTAATTGTATACAAAGAAATGAGCTAGTATAGAGCAGGTGGCCTGCAGCTACCTGCTGCCGACGGTCATTAAAAGCTGGAAACCTTTCAAACCCTTGCGTGCTGTGTCAAACGAGGAACGATCGGGCTGACTAATGTGCTGATATTTTATCGTCACTTGAGTGCCTTTCAAATCTTTACGCCTCTATTTTCGCCCCGCGGTACCGCAGAGCCAGTGCAGAGCATGGCTATCACTCTGAGCATATTCGTCAATCGACAACTGGCGTCATTTCTGTACGGCCCTGTCAATAACGTTAACCCATGCAGAGTTTTCAAACTTTTTACGTCACTGCATTCCATTATATATGCTCGCGGGAACGCTGAGTGTCCAAAGGGCTCCCTACTTCGGAGGTATATTTCGCAGGTAACGGGCGGCAAGGCCGGTCTAGTTTGCAATCGGTATTCAAGGGGTGGTCATATAGCTGGCGAGCTGTGTACAGTGTCTGCATGGCGTTTAATGATTTCAACTTCCGCGCATATGTCTTGCGTGCTGCATGTTAACTTCTCCTTAGTCGGCAAAATTCGTATCTCGGCGAGAAATAACATCGCTCCAACTCGACTTGTCGCTTTTGTTCGGTATTTCAGTGTTTCTACCCGTTTCAATAAACACGAGCAGCCTAATCCGTCATTTGGATCTTCGCTTCTCTGTAGGCGCCGTCTCCTTGCTTAGCTAGGCCAGCCCCACAGCCGTTAAAAAGCTGCAACTGAAGAGCCTTCTATAATTTGACGAACGTAAAGGAATCGGATATGTGTGATTTGCACATAAAGCATCCGAAATTTCTTCGTGTTAGCATTTGAAACGGGGGCGTGATCGCAAACCTGCTTCATTACGTCATCTGTTCTGGCGGAGCATTTTCAAAGCAAAACTACCTGTCAAGGAAGAACGCCAGGGCCTCCGATGCTTGCAATGCCCGCGGAGAGTCGTTTGACAGCATCCAGTGTCGCACTGCAATGGTGTGGGCGAAGGCAGTGGAAATATGAACCGCACGGTTCAAAAAAGTGATCGCACCGATTACGGTCGATCGGTGATTACGAAGCATCGGAGTTCGTGATGCTTCGTTTCTCTTTCACGAAACGTCTTATTTTTCGCCGTTCACTAATTTGTCAAAGCTTTCAAACAGGGTAGTAGATTCGACTGGCTCACAGACATTGCACTGTGCACGTCGTTCCCTACTTCGGCGATATTTGAGAGAACAGAGAATACAAACGCTGAGGAAGAACGGAAGTAAAGCAATTACGCCTGCGCGCTCTCCGGTGACTGGCGCTACAGCTGCGGCACTGTTGGCTTGGCCCGTGTACGCCCTGGCAGCGGCGGCGCGTAGGAGACGGCGGCTGCAAAGTCCGGTCGATGGCCCGTTCCAACTGCGCCCGTAGCAGTAGCCGAGGTTGTTGTCCTAGAACTGTGTGCTGTTCCGGGTGAATGCCTATTACAAGGCGCCTTTAAAAAGTTGTCTTCTCCGAGCGCGTGATTACGGACTGAATCTTTCCCTTTCCGCTCTCGCCGCATCGTTTATCGACGGACGACCAAGTCTCGCGGAGTGGAATCGCGCTCTCTGTGCGTGATGCGAAGGGAGAGAAGGGGCGGCAGTAAGAAAAGAGCGCGTGCACACGCAACATCTCCGCGGGACGGGCCAGCCGCCTTTGATAGATTTGTTTGCGCGCGAGCTTTGATGTGCACGTATGTGGTGTAGATGCTGCTTGTCGGAATTATATCCCCGCATGAACACGCTGAATCAGCACATGAAACATGCTTGCCTTCACGCTTTCATCGGAAATATTTTTCGGGGAAAGCGGGTTGGTCAGTTCGCGCTCCGGTAAAATTTTCACGGTTCTCGCAAAGGTCAATTCTGTCGTATGCGCCAGTCAAGTTGGATACTTTCGGTTTCTTAATCCCCTCGGCTCTTAATTCGGACTAAGCTGGACCATATAACAAAGAAATGAACGCACAATTTATTCTCAGCTATTCACAACATGATTTTCGTGGTGCGGCCCTTGGTCACGGCGCCCATAACGACTGCGGCGACGTTTAGAAAGTGCAACTTCAAGTGCATATGCTGGCGATTCGCACTCAAGTGACCGTTCTGGAGGCCATCCTTCCGCGGTGGTCCAACATTGAAGCTTTTGTGGGGCCTTTCTTCTTTTCCTGCCATGGCTTCATAGGGAGGCTAACTTGAATGGGCCGACGTTCCTACCATGTTTAGCCTAGTAAAGTTTCCTACTGCAGTGGCGTGACAGCGGACGATTTGCTAGTTTAGGCACATAATGACACCATTGTTATTATTTCCGCTTTAGAAAGATGTAGCTTTACTCTGTGTGGCCGTTGCTGTAGCATGGCGGACTGTGGCATTTTACCGGCAGGCCAAGTACGAGGAAATGTACCTCACCGGAGAGCTCGTGAAGTGTGGCCGCGGCTCCAGCTTGGCAAAAGAGCCAAGCGGCCGCCGGCGCACGATGTACGGGTTGCTGGCGGCAGGGCAAGGGGGGGGGGGGGGGGAGATAACAGGTCGGCGCGAGGGGGCCTTGCCTAAGATCATCAGCGAAGCATCTGGGCTGGCACAGGTATGTGGGCCCGAGCGGCCCACACACTCGCGCGCGGCCGCTTTTGTGTGTTTGTGCGCGGGGCGTCTCTCTGGGAGTCGCGAGGGGCGCCCAGGGGGAGTGGCCGCGCCGAGGGCCACGCTGGAACCGGTAGGGAAAGTGATCACGAGTTGCCCCCCGAGAATAAGTCGCCCGGAAGAAAAGTGGTCGTGTTGTATCCGGCACTGAAGTGAAAATTTTCGTGCGATACGGTCGTGAGCGAGCGGCGCATGGGTCGAGCAGGCGGGAGGCATAATGGCCGCGCAGCTGTTTCTTTCTCGCGCACTCCCCCCTTCCTTCGTTTTTGTTTTTTTTTGCCAGTTTTTCTCTCCCCCTTGGTCGGCCTTTCTTCTCCCGTTTTTCGCCCTGAAAACGTTCCGTTTACTGCGGTTACATAATGCCTGCTTGCGAAGGCCAAACTGTGGTAAATTCTGGGACCCAGAACGCTAGGTAACTATGTGGCGCTTCAATTTTTTTTTTTTTTTTTTTACTCTGTTTGCCAGGTATAAATATTTTCCCTATTTTGCCCTGCAAGTGTTAATTTAAACGAAACGCAATGGCACAATAGGTGCACGCAAGGGTGGGAGGGTCTCGCCGAAGCGATCCGAGGGAGAGGGTGTCCGTGAAAGCGCGTTCGGTGCTTGGCCGGCCAAGCCTGAGTCCCCCGGCCGGTCTGCTGCAGCGCTTGCCGTTTCGAAGCCACGTCGTTCGGTTACGGTCAAACGGGGCTCCCAGGCGGCGAAGCACACGAGGGAATCGGGTAGGAGGGGTGGCAATTGCACAAGTAGCCACGAGTGCAGCAGAGGAGCGTCGTCCGTATTGTGGCCCGGCGAGCAGTTGCAATGTTTAATGGCCGCGCCGCCCCTTGTGCAGCGGCGATCGCGCCTCGGCAGCCCGCGTTGTCGCTTGGAAGACCCGCGGTTATACAAGATTAATCACGTTGGAATACCTCCGACGCCTTTAATGGCGGTAAGCAGCCAAGACGGAGGCCCCGCGCGCGGAAAATCTGGAGCAGGTCGCGGCGCCAGCAGACGCAGCTAACGACAACAGGTGTCTTGGAAGGGCGCCGCGTTGCGCAAGCTCCGCTCGGCGGCGGCTGCTGCTAATTGGGACGCCGGCTCCTCGGGCCGGGATGCTGACGGCGCGGCTTCCACCGTGGGCGCCGCCGCGTCCAGATTAATCCCAGCTTCCTTACCGACCTCTTCGGACGCGACTCTTGGGCTGTGGCATCCGTCGCCAGAGTCTCAATTGCGCGGCCCTTCATTAAGGCTCGGTGTGGAGTTCCTCGCAACGAACGGCGTTCTCGTAAAGAAGCGTCGGCCAGCGCCAAACGGGTCGCGGCGGCCCGATACAGGCGGGTGCCGGCGTGGACGCCGAGAAACTCAGTGCTGCGGATAATGTCGTTAGCATATTCCCATCGTTGTAACGTGGTTCGAAGCATCCCAGTGCGTCAAGCAACAGGTGTACCGACTTGCACTTCTCTTGACAGCTGTTTCCGCCGCAGTGGTGTAACCTTGTTCCGCTTTAACGGAGGAACGGGAAGTTTCGGTGGGAGGGGGGGGGGGGGGGGGGGGACTGTTTTTATCGTCCATTAAGTTCTTCATCGCGTGTGAAACGACGATTTTGAGAAGATGACCTCAGGATCTGGGTTTTCCTTTAAATCATTGCCGGGACTCCAGCGAGGATAACCAGCGTCACCGGAGGAGCTCCTTAAATTTAGGTTTTTGGCATGCGCCAGCCACTCTGCACGTCCAAGATGAAAAATTCCTCGGTACTAGTGTAGAAAGGACGTGGACGTGTCACGTTTTCACTACGGGACCGTCGTGTTACACACTTCAAGAATCTCAGAAGCCAAATTCGTAACCATGTCGCGCGCGGGGTCTACAGCGCCGGGCAAAAATACTTGCTGGTCACACTGGCTGCGCGCATCTTGACAACTCTGTTCCAAATCTGGTGTGCGAGTCCAGCTCCCAGGCCGCTCCGGTCGCAGCCGCCGCTCAGTTTCGGCGCCGCAGCCATTACGTTTCTCTCGATCTCGTCATTCTGCTGTCGACTTTTCTGCTGGCTGCACGGGCGCCCTTCCTGTGCGTTTGTTTTCGGCGGGCCACGTATCTGCGTCTTTGCCGAGGGTGGCGCCCGTGGGGTGTCGTGACGCTGGGGCTATGGCGACCCGGCCTTCACTTGGTAGCGTGCAGAGACTCCGGGTTGAAGAAGGACTGAATCTTCGAAGTTGGTAAAATATGTACAAGCAGGTTTACTGGCACTTTGAGAAAACGTATTTACAAGAATATTTACATGAAGAAGAAGGGTACATCAGCAAAATGACAAGCGTTAAGAGTTCATAGCGAGAAGCGACTGGATGAGCCGTTTACCCAGGGCCCAGAGCGACATTTCGTGCTCTGCAGCGTCCTTAAAAACCCCCTATGTCCAGCCCCTCTCTGAAGATGCTGACCAACCAAATCCAGGGCACGCCCCTCAGGTATCGGCATCCAATCGAACACATCACTGCACTGATGGTCTGAAGCACTGACTGGTCCGGCATTCATTCGTTGGGCGTGATCACTTGTTGGCGGGAAAAGCTTGGGAACGGCGAGGAGAGGAGGTACATTTCTATTCTTCAGCAAAGAAACCACAGGCTGGTTCTGACAAGGGGTTTTACTTCTCAGAAACCCGAGTGCACGTGGCGCCGCATAGGGCTCCCAACATGGTCCCTTTTCGACAATTGCAAATCTTTCCTGCATTCCCGGGAAATCACTTAATGGCCGTATGAGTCATGCTCCTTTCTTGTCCTGCACGTCAGCGGACATGTCACTCTGTCGTCTCCTTTGGATAGGAGGCATTCATCACTGGAGGATAGCACTTCTCGACTGGAAGGGTGAACAAAAGAAAGAAAGCACTTCCTGCTATTTCCCGCAGGGGGACGTTTCTTTGTGTTTTTCCAGACGTTCTCTGGACAGGGTCAATTTGGCATTTGCAGGTTGTCCACAAAGCAAAACATGCTTACAAAACAGGATTCCTGGAAACAGGCTCACTTAGAGCCATTGGACCATCACCACATATTCACAAAACTTATCCATGCCCACAGGCGAACAATAGAGCGCGCAAATGCGGATGCTTGGTCGTAACAGCCTCCTCCCCCGCCAGAAGAGTCTCGGAGGGCAGCAGTCCCAGCTGCTGCATGAAGAGACGACTTAATGGCCTGCACGTGAACGCTTGAAGCTCGCTGTTGCTTGTCGCGTTGTCTTGATTGTTGTAGGCCAAATTGCTCGAGCTGTCTGAAACTCAACCACATGTCTAAACAAGCACTCGGCTCCCGTCTGAAGAGACCAGGTCAAAAGAAAACTGCCATTGTTGTTCGAGAAAAGCCCACTCTCAAGACGTTCAGGACCCACGTATGCCTAGAAAACCAAACGTGCTGCTTTACATAGTCACACATATACAAGCGCACGAAAAAAAAAAAAAAACCTGATTATCAATTTGGATACATGGTGAGGAACATCTCGGACCGCTTAGAAAGAGCGGCTAAGCGCGTCCGCATTCCCATTTAACCTCCCCTTTTTGTATCTTATTTCAAAATTGTACTGCTGTAAAATCAAGCTCCACCTAAGAAGGCGACTGTTCTTCGATGTCGCAGTTTGCAGCCAAGCCAGGGGACAATGGTCCGTCTCTACGGTGAATTTGGCCCCTCCAAGATAGCACTGCAATTTTTGAATGGCCCATACAATGCAAGCGCATTCTTTCTCTGACGCGCAATAAGCCCTCTCTCTAGAACTCAGTTTTCTGCTCAAGTAGAGCACGGGGTGCTCATTACCGTCGTCATCTCTCTGGCAGAGAACAGCACCTAACCCTCGATCACTGGCATCACACTGGACCGTGAATTCTCGGTCATAGTCTGGAGCTCGCAATACCGGACGGCTAATCAGCACAGCCTTCAGGTTTACGAAGGAGGCTTCCTTTTGTTCGTCCCAGACTACATTTGTCGGTTCTGTCCTGCGGAGAGCGTCGGTCAGAGGGCTAGCCAAAGCTGAATAGTTAGGGATGTAGTGATTGTAGTACCCAGTCAGACCCAGAAATGCTCGAATTTCCGTCTTCGTGCTCGGCCGCGGGTAGTCTGCTACCGCAGAAATCTTAATCTCGCTGGGTTTCCTGAAACCTTGACCTACATTGTGACCCAAGTAGTCCACGGTCGCCCTTGCCAAGCAACATTTCTCGGCCTTTACGGTTAGTCCAGCTTGACGCAAAAGGCTCAGTACAGCTCTTAGATGTACCATATGGTCCGCCCATGAGTCGGAAAAAACCGCAATGTCATCTAAATAAGGCACCGCGAATGTTTCACACCCCTTTAAAACCCTATCCATGAGTCGGAAAAAACAAAATGGAGCATTTTTGAGCCCGAAACTCATCATTGTTGGCTGGTAGCTGCCCGTCGGAGTGACGAAAGCCGCGTATCTGCTGGCGCGTTCAGTGAGCGGTACTTGCCAGTGTCTCACGTATGCCGCTCTACTGACCTGTTCTACTCTCTCCTCAATATTCGGAATAGGATACACTTGATCCCTGGTGAGAGAATTTAGCTTTCGGTAGTCTACCACAGGCCTAGGGTCTTTACCTGGAGCTTCTACTAAGATCATAGGCGAAGCATAATCGCTTTCCGAGGGTTTTATTACTCCCAATTCCAGCATGCGAGTTACTTCCCTATCCAGAATTTCTCTTTGCCTTGGAGAAAATCGGTAGCACCTTGATCGCACTGGCACGTCTGAAGTCAGCTCAATATCGTGCTCAGTCAAATCAGTTCTGCCTGGCCTGTCCACGAAGCAGGCCTCAAACTCTGTTATTATCTCGCCCAGATCGGACAGCTGGGATTTCTTTAGTTCTCCTCTCTGCTCCGTCTTTTTGAGAAGCTCCTGAGCGTTGCTTCCTTTTCCGCTGAGGCAAATCAAGTTGTCCCCCATCTCCTCGGGAAGGTTTAACGTTAGATTTACCACGGCTTCCCTCTGCACATAAGGCTTCATAAGATTGCAATGATAAATGCGCACTGCTTTACGCCTATCGGGGAATTTCACTTCGTAGTTAGTGTTAGAAAGCTTTGCAACGACTTCATCAGGTCCTTCCCACTGTACTTCGAGCTTATTCCTGAGATCATTGGCTTGCTCCATAGCTAAGTCCTCTCGGGTTCCACTTAAAAGTCTCGTGAGATTACTAGACACTGGCGGCAAGAGGTTACTTTCAAGAACGTCCTCATTCCGTGTCTTATCAAGCTCACTTTCATGTTGACTTATCTGAGATGCCTCGCTCTCAAAGTTTTCTGGCCCGCTATTTTCCGCATTTACCACTGTTGTAACTGCCGTTTCCTCCGCTGTTGATTTTTCTGAAATGAGCAGTGTAGCTAGTTCTCGCGCCTTTGAACGTGTTAAGGCCTGCACATCTCTGTCTCCGAAAATCAGAAGGCAAGCTTTGACCTTCTCGTAGTTGTCCGCGTCCTCCTTGTTTAGCCGCGCGACAACCTCCGCTGCCTCGCAGGGCAGAACCGTCAATAATCTCTGAGACCACGTGTCTCGCTGGAAGGACAGTTCTTCGCAAGTTCGCTCAAAGTTACCCAGATACAGACCGATATCCCCTGATATCACATATGGCTGCATGTACTTTGACATCTTGAAATCTGCCTCCTTGTTGAGACGAGGTACCGCTAGCTGGGGACAATCGCCCGACCTCTTGCTCAACTCTAGTTCTAATTTCCGGAGCTCAATTTCTTGGTCCAGCTTTTTTGCTTCTCTTTCAAGCTTCTCACGTTCGTGCTCCCTTTCCTCTTTTTCCCTCTCAAGTTCACGCTCTCTTTCCTCTTTTTCCCTCTGACGTTCGCGCTCCCTTTCCTCTTTCTGCTGTCTGAGCTGTTCCTTTTTTTGCCCGATGAGGTTCCATGCTTCACTGAGCTCCTCATCATCGGTTCCCAGATCAGTGATTGCCTTTATAATCAAGGGTTTTCGTGCCAAACCACTTGTATTAATTCCCAATTCCTCACACAATAGCAACAGGTCCGGTTTCTGCAGCTTTTGTAGGTCCATGATCGCTCCGAGTGTCGGCTACTTCCAAAACAACAGTGCAAACTACCAAACCTAAAGGCGTTTCAACACTTTTTACCAGTTCTAAATTCTAACCCTGTTCTAGAACCTGGTCCACATCAGAAGAAAAGCCAAGCACTCACCCACACATGCGATCGATGTTCCGAGCTGCTCTCTTGTTGGCCGATTGTTGCGCCTGCTTGTTGCTTGAGATGCCACCTCCGATCACCAGATGTTGTGGCTTGTAGCTTCAGATCCACCTCCGGTCACCAGATGTTGTGGCTTGTAGATTCAGATCCCACCGCTGCCACCAGTTGTCGTGACGCTGGGGCTATGGCGACCCGGCCTTCACTTGGTAGCGTGCAGAGACTCCGGGTTGAAGAAGGACTGAATCTTCGAAGTTGGTAAAATATGTACAAGCAGGTTTACTGGCACTTTGAGAAAACGTATTTACAAGAATATTTACATGAAGAAGAAGGGTACATCAGCAAAATGACAAGCGTTAAGAGTTCATAGCGAGAAGCGACTGGATGAGCCGTTTACCCAGGGCCCAGAGCGACATTTCGTGCTCTGCAGCGTCCTTAAAAACCCCCTATGTCCAGCCCCTCTCTGAAGATGCTGACCAACCAAATCCAGGGCACGCCCCTCAGGTATCGGCATCCAATCGAACACATCACTGCACTGATGGTCTGAAGCACTGACTGGTCCGGCATTCATTCGTTGGGCGTGATCACTTGTTGGCGGGAAAAGCTTGGGAACGGCGAGGAGAGGAGGTACATTTCTATTCTTCAGCAAAGAAACCACAGGCTGGTTCTGACAAGGGGTTTTACTTCTCAGAAACCCGAGTGCACGTGGCGCCGCATAGGGCTCCCAACATGGTCCCTTTTCGACAATTGCAAATCTTTCCTGCATTCCCGGGAAATCACTTAATGGCCGTATGAGTCATGCTCCTTTCTTGTCCTGCACGTCAGCGGACATGTCACTCTGTCGTCTCCTTTGGATAGGAGGCATTCATCACTGGAGGATAGCACTTCTCGACTGGAAGGGTGAACAAAAGAAAGAAAGCACTTCCTGCTATTTCCCGCAGGGGGACGTTTCTTTGTGTTTTTCCAGACGTTCTCTGGACAGGGTCAATTTGGCATTTGCAGGTTGTCCACAAAGCAAAACATGCTTACAAAACAGGATTCCTGGAAACAGGCTCACTTAGAGCCATTGGACCATCACCACATATTCACAAAACTTATCCATGCCCACAGGCGAACAATAGAGCGCGCAAATGCGGATGCTTGGTCGTAACAGGGGCCTCTCGGGCGCTCCTCGCGAAGGGCTATTCTAAGGAGAGCTTTTAGCAATTACACTGTGGCCCACTCTTGGAGCCTGCAATACGCCCAGAGTGTTTGGTGTTGCTGGGGTCAGCGATCGAAATCTTAAAAGCCCATTCTGCTGTCCTGGCTACTCCCCCCCCCCGGGCGACGCTGCTGCAGCAGTTGATGCATTTACTTTGTGCTGCTTCGCTATCGCCGCTTCAATCAGTAGCGGTCGCTGTCACGCTGATCGCCGCTCCGCTGTCTGTGTATTTGACGTTCTTTATATTCATTATAGTCATTGCTCATAGTTCTTTCTCCGTGTAAAGCTTAAGCTTGGTCGTTGTGTAACGCTGCGTAAATATGCCCTGTTACGCATCGTCAGGTTGTCATCCTGTCGTGTATGTCACGTCTGAAGAAGAGTAGGTTAATACGTTTGCATGCATGTTTGTTTACGTCTAATAATCCTGGCTAGAGTTTTGCTGTGTCGGACAACTGCATAACCCTGGCTTTATCTTGGTCGAAGCTTAATAAAATTCAGTTCCTCACTGTTGTTCTGCGGCATACGTTGTGCGCTTGGCCCTCTTCCGAAGTTTCTTAACCAGAGTGAAAAGTCGGCCGAGGTATATTCCCTGACGAAGTGTAACGTTCAGGTTCTGCGTTTAAACGTCCTTCTAATCCCGCATTGGAATTGGGCAGTCAGCTACGCGCGGGCAATCGTGCTAGTCACTAGCCTTCTAAATGCGCGGCACTCGGTTTGAAGCGACCTTGTTTGCATTTCCCTTTCCCGGCAATGCGAAAGTGTTTTGCACCGGCGTTTTCTCTGCGCCACTCTCATCATCGCGGCTGGGTGTTTATTCATACATGCCAAGGGCCGGCATGGTAATCCCTGCGCCCGACGCTGTTTCACTCATAGCGGCGGCGCGGCATTAACGCGTCGACGCGGGCGCCCAGTGCCGTCGGCAGCCGCGCGCTCTCTCGTGGGGGGGGGGGGGGGGGGGGGGGGGGGGGAGTGGCGCATGCGAAAGCCAGCGCTTGCTCGGCGGCCATCCTTATCGTCGGCGCGCATTTGTGCTCCTCGCCGGCTGTTGTTTAGCTGAGCGTGCGAAATTGCGACTCCTCTAGTGTCTTATTATTCGTGCGCTCTGCCGCTGCTGGCTTTCGGAGGCTCGTTGCGAATGCGCGCTCTTCTTCACGGGCCTCGGAATGCAGGTACCGCGTCTCCGCTGCGATAATGACCTATTAAGGCGAGCTGCGGCGCTTCCATCGCCAGTCGGCGCCACGTTCGGCAGGGCTCGGTCAGCTCGGTCCTCGCAGTTCATTGGCACCGCGGCGGTGGTGCGCCCGCCGTCTCCCTTCCTTGTCCCCACCGCCACACAATGAGAGATCGCCGCCACTGCCGCTTCTCCACCGCAAGTGTGCATTGCCATCGCTGCGGGAGGGCTCACGATAGCTCTCGGCTGCTGAAGCATCGTAATTGGAGCGGTGCCTCCGACGCTCTCGGAGGCCTTGATTGGTTCGTGGTCTTCTCAGTCGACTCCTCCCCGCCTTCGCCGAGAAATATGAGAAGAATGGAGGACAAGCGATGGAATGAAAAAAATTAGAGGGTCTCTTAATTGTCTCCTAAGAGTGGAATGGCGAAAGCCTACCCTTCGTTCGTTGCAGTGCTGCATATAATTATAACTGGTTCGCAGGAAAGGAAATTCGCAGTATCTGTCACACATTCTCCGGCTAGTGTGAACGGTACATCATCGCTCGTGTCGCGTGGTGTTCCTTGGCGCGCGTTCAAGTGTGCGATTGCAGATGGCAGGAACGCTAGATAAGGCGAACGCATCTCGCGGAATCTCGCGCGCAGATCCAACGCCTCCTAATAGCAGGCGCTGACAGATCTCGTGCACGGGATTTCGTTCCATGAAGCTTAGAAAGGCTTTCGCCTGTATAGTTTTGAGCGTTACGAGGTCGCTTCATCACTTAAAGGGTAACTAGTTAGAATCCGCTAGTATGGTGCACTGAGAGCTAGGGACCTTACTGATACCTGTCCACAAGTTTAAATGGACCGATGTTATGGGGACAGATGAGAATGGAGATTTTCTTTGGGTATAATTGCATCGGCGTCGCAGAATGCCGCAACCGAGAACTCCCGATGAGTCTGCACGCATTCCAAGTCTAGAAGCGAGAGATAACGGTGCGCCGCTTTCTGGCACGCCTGCCCTTGCAACCCTGCGCGGCGTAAGTTGCATTATGCGTGGCTTGCGCGCCCTCGCTTGCTTTCGGCCCGCTCGACGATGCTGTTCCGACAAAGATCGAACTGCACTCCGCGAAACGGGCTGCGGGAAAACAAAAAGAACCCCCGAATCTGGCTATAAAAAGCGTTGCTGCGCCTTTCAGCTATGCGTCGCTCTCTTCAAATTAGCAGCGATTGTGCGCGTGTCTTTCGACGGGCCCTGGCGGAACCGCAGTATTAATCACACGACGAGAATGATGCGGGATCGTTTCTCATTAGGCAGCATTCATGACGCTTCGGGAAAATGCTGACAAACTCCGCCTTTGGATGAAATCTGCTGAGTGCCGAATCGTTATGATCGGACACTCGTGTACGGCATTTATTACGATATATGCAAGAAGGAAAAAAGGTCACCACTTCAAAACTGTTTATCTCGTAATTAACCAGGAATTCTACCATTGTCCTCTGTTTTATCGTAGTCTTTTTTTGTGTGTGTGTTTGTGTGGGTGCGATGTTTTCAACACTAAATCTGGTGCACCAGATTTGAGGTTCATGGCGTGACTGGCGCCATCTCTTTTCTGTCAGCTACTGTACAGTGTAACAGGGAATGGAGCTGGTTTGAAAATATTGCAACAATATCGACTGTAGCACAAATGTTTCACGGCAGAGTGACACCCTTGAAAGTGGGTAAGAAACGCAAGACGGCGCTATAGTGCATTTCCTCATTTGCTTTCTGTGTGTGTATATACATAGCTCTGCCAGGCCGTTCTAACATGGCAGCGAGAATTTTTTTTTTTTTTTCTCTTTAATGGCATCACAATATATGCGTGGGTATCAACCTCCCGTGGCGGCGTACGAAAGTGAACTCGCTGTGAAAGTGCAATGCTTTGCACCCTTAGCGTATAGACCAACACCGATCTGTGACGTAAGCGAGACGCGCTGGCGCTGCTCTCGCCAGGCTGGGCCGACTGGAGGCATAGAGTTTCTTACTCTTACCTAGAGGGAAAGCTCTGCTGCCATCTATGGGAGTTTACATGGAGTTTCCTGACGGCCAGTTCAGCCACCATGGGCGCTCAAAGCATCATGGGCCGGAGAGCTACCGAGTGCAGAACTACAACTTTTGGCCAAAACTAATGCAAAGATAAACGTTATTCTACCGTAAATAATGACCTATCATTCAATATTGTGACTATAAATTTCAAAAAGGGAGAGAAACAGCATGGTCAGTGTGAAATGTATCCAATATAAGCGATGGCTCTTTCTCCTAATGGCTTAGTTTTGAGCAGTACAAATACCAATATTTCGCACTTAATAGGCACACTTTAAAGAAAAAACAAAAACGTTTCGGAAATATTTATGGTTGTGCAATTACTTAGAAAGTTTTTAATTACAAAGTTTTTAGTGGCATTTCGGGAAACAGAAATCTTTTATTGGCGACGTCTGCTTTTGCGCCTTTGCTACTATGGTTTTTGCGGTCTATGTACGCACCTCGAGATAATGATGATGCTGAAAAAAAAAAAAAAAGACATCATAGTAACGCCACTCCATGCATCCGAGAAAAACCGACTGTCCCGCAACAAGTAGCACATCGGCCCATGATTCTTAGCGCGCCCATGGTGGCTGAAGTGCAGCGCCCTCCGCTTTCCCTCTAGTTAGTGTAAGAAACTCTATGACTGGAGGTGAAAAGAAGGCTTATAGCGCCCATAGGAATACATGGAACCAAAATATTACAAAACAATTATCTGATTTCACACTGCGCCTATGATGTCGTCATTCGGTGCAGAGTAAGCATGAACATTATACAACACATTGTGAAACTGTGAAATCTCATTACAGAGGCTGAGTACTTTCAAAACACCGCGAAACGTATGAGGATACAAGTCGGAAGCGCGGTTCATAGAATCACATGTAAGGAAAACTTACCAAAGTAATTTTCCGGTTTCGGAGAGCACCAGTAAACAGGGCAGATGGTCAAACGTTAGCGGATGTGTTGAAGAAAAAGTGTGACAGGCTATGCGACGTCGTTCTGAAGCCAATCAATTTTGGAGCACCTCGATAAATGTGCATTGTAAAGATCGACATATCCCAGAAAAAGTATAACCTATCCGCTTGGTGCTCTCGCAACCGCGACAGGATGTCGTGTTGCCCGATACGATGCCGCGCGGACTACATTCGCCCTCAAATACTGCCGCTCAAATGATACAAACTTTTAAGCGGAAGGCACTCCTCACACAGCACGACAAACCACGCAGCAGCAGACGACCAAATGCCCCGTCTGCTCACGAAGTCGCTTTCGCGGACATCGTCGTTTGCACCGCCGTCTGCTATACGCACAGTGAGAGACGTTCTCTTTCGTTGCCCTGTCGTGGCGTTTGAGAAGTGCTTTTTGAATGTTCTCACTAGGCTGCACCTCTTGAACGACCGTTAATAGTAAGCAAATTTAGTGGATATGGCGGTATATCAGGCTACAAGAGAACCTTGCGGGATGCGGGAGAAACACCCAGTAGATAACGAGCCTTTCGGTGGTATATGTACGGCTTCACAACACATTTTTAGCGGCGTTTTAAAGATAAATTGCCTCCGGAATGACGTAGCATACTTTTTCACACATTTCTTCAAAACTCTCGCCAACGTTTAACGACTGGTCACCTCTTCTGGTGCTCTGCGAAACCAGATAAATGTTGCGGTAAGCTGTGTTTACATGTGTTTCTATGGGCTGCCCGCCCTGCTCGCACCCTCATACGTTTCGCGGAGCTTTAAATGTACTGCGCCTTATAAATGACATTTCATGATTTCACAATCTGTTCTAGGGTGTTCGCTGTTCTGTACGAAACAGTGACACCATAGGTGGCCCGCGAAATTAGAAAAATGTTTTGAACACTTTCGATTCCATGTATTCCTATGGGCGCTAAGCCTATGGGCGCTTCCAGTCTGGATGGATGGAAGCGTCTCCTTTGAAACGGGGTGGTGATAGTCATCACCATGCACAACATTTCTTTTTTATGCTTTTAAACTAGATAACCCTTCAACTTTAATCATTCTACTTTTAGACGCGGGTTATCTCTAAATACTCGTGTTTAATTTCGATTTAGCGTCTATGTGTCCCCTCCCTACTATTTATCGACCAATCTTCTCTTGCTAACCTCTACCGCTGATTCGTTCACGCTTTCTTTGTTTCCTCTAAACCCCAGGGCCTCGGCTAGGATGACTATGTCCGCATCGACGTCTGGATGGATACTGCCACACCCCAGTATAAGATGCTCAATTGTTTCTGGGCATCTACCGCACATAGCACAAGTTTCATCTTCTTGATTAAACTTCCTTGTGTAGCTTCGTGTTCTAAGACATCCTGATCTAGCTTCAAAGAGACGGCCGCTGCCGCTTGAGTTGTCATAGAAGTTTCCATTCCGTATTTTCCCATTTTTTGTATATGGCTAGGGTCGGCTGCTTTTCCATTGAATGAGTCCAGTTTTTAGCCTCTGTGTTCTTTACCTATTGTTTAATGTTTTTTTATTTCTCCGTCCTGCCTTCCTAAATACTTACTGGTTGTTTTTTGGTCCTTTTCCGCCACTAGTAGTCAATGGCCTTTCGGTATAAGTATTTAAATACTTTAGCTACCCACCTATTGTCATCCATTTTCCTAAGGCGTTTTTCGTACATGATTTTACTCTGAGCTTGTAGTGCCTCGAAAGACGCCCAGCTCATGTCTCCCTGTACTGGTTCTTTGTAGTTTTGCCCTGGGCTCCAAGTGCTAACCTTCCCACAAATCTCTGAGTGATTTCGAACCCCGACTGAACTTCTGCTATTAAGCACAAAACCGCGTTCCCTAAGGTAAGCCCTGGTGCCATTATTTATTTCTATTTCCAAGTACCTTTAAGTACTTCATATCTGGCCCCATAATGCCCTGTGCTTCATTACCGCGGCATGTTGGCCTTGTTCATTTTTTTTTTTTTAATGTATACATCTCCTTCGTTTATCCATACCCCGATATATTTATATTCTGCCAGTCTTGGTACTCCCTTATGTTGTAAGCTTTTTCTCAGTGAAATCTTTGAATACCACCAGACCCGACTTAATTGCGCTCAAGGTAAAGCCGACTGCATCTCCCTTGTATCCACATATATTAACCAATGCTTGTAAATCATCCTCGCTATTGGCTAATAGAACAATGTCTTCCGCATACATTAATCCTGGAAGCGTTTGTTCTACGTCCGTTCCACCTAGCTTATACGAGAAATTAAAACCAAGGTTGCTTTCTTGCGGACTCTTATCCATATTCTTCATATGAATCATGAACAACAGCGGTGATAGCGAACATCCTGGCCTTAGTCCTTTGCATGCCTCGACAGTAGACGTACTTCTTAACTTCTCCCATGCAATCTCAACTTTGTTATCCATGTATAGTTTCTGTATTAATTAATTACTTCTTTACTGATGCCTTTCAATTACTTCTTTACTGATGCGGCGTCGCGAGTGCCCCCTTTGTTTGTAAATAGGGTGTTGGTCTATAACACTGTGGGTAGGCGGAAGTCACACACACACACAGTCACCCTAGACTCTAGGCATATAAATGGTCTGTTTTGCTGCAGTCAGTGGGAAAACGACATACCTGATTAGTCGAGAGCGCGCATACAATTAGATGGAACGCGATTTAATTGCACAAGTGGTGTGAATCTTCGCTGCAAAACTGGCAATTTAATGTGTTTCGTGCCGTTATGCTCGAAGCGATACGTCTGCTTTCCTTTACATAATGCTTCGAATGCCCTGCCAATGGCAGGAAAGATTCGTTTATGCAATCGCTATTCAGGAAGGGAACACCTTTTTTACTGCTTCGTTTACTCCTACGACAAAAATATAGAGAGAGGAGGGATTGGACGCAAAGCCGATAAAAATAGTTTGGGGGAACAGTTTAAAACCATTCCACTGCTGTCCTGGAAACGGAAGCGCGTACGCGAACACATTCAGCCACCTTCACACCCACACCGCACCGTCATCAAAAGGATAGATAGAGTATAATTGGCATGCCTGTATTTGGACACAGCAATGCCAAACTTCCACGCATAAACTTCTGCGCATAAAAAGGGAACAGTCTGACCAGGTATTACAACTGCGAGGAGAAAACCAGGACATGCAGCTGGTTCAGCGCCGGCCACTACATACGAGGAGACCGCGTGCTGTTCAATTCGGGCTACAGCTTAATGCCAAATGAAACAGAGAGTAGCTTTCCCGCATATGCTTGTCCTGCGTTTTCCTTGTCCTGCCCCATTGTGGTACAGCACATATGCAGCGTCGCTTATAAGCTTTCCTAATACCGTTTTGATATAAGGAAACAAAAAAAAAATGGTCATTTGCAAAATCTCTGCCACTTCCTTGGAAAGATAAATGACCCACGTAGTCATTTTTCATTGATTGGCTGGCGGAGCGAAAATACTGTCTCGTGCGAAGACAAATGGTTATCTGTCAAAGAACAAAGACGCTGTTGCCGGTAGGCTAGCCCTGATATGGAAGCTCTGCGGCTCCGAGGCTGTTCCCGCTTCCGCCATCTTGGATCGTGGTGCTCCACATTTCGATCATAATGGTTGCGCTTGATGCTGTCAGGAATAATTATCTTGGTGTGTCAGGTTTGTTTCACGTTTGCTTCGCTTGTGCACTGGAATGCGCCCCTCACTTTTTCAGGCCATAAGCAAGTGCCGTCGAGCGAACTATCGGACCGGTCGTTGACAGTAGAACTGGGCTGTAGCGCACAGATATCGCAGTTATTTGTCCATTCTATCCCGCGAAGGCGACAACATTTTCATTGACTTCTGGCTTCCCTTGTCTGCATCACTATGAATGTAATGAAACACGTGTTTGCGCTTTGGGGTGAGCAAATAGCGCGACTTCTTACCATTCATTCACTTTCAAGTTTATGGGCATGGTCGGTCCTCCATTATTTGTCGTCGTCCTGCTCTGAAGGCCGGAACGTTTGGCCCCAGCATCAGTTGTAGTGCCCAGACGTCGCTGTGGGTGGGTCAGCGCGAACGGTATCTGATAAGGCAGCGGCCGGAACTGATGAAGTCGTCTCTTCGGTCAGCAGGGGCTGATCTGGAAGAGCGATTGCGCCTGGCGAGCGAAGCCGCGCTTCTGGCTTCTCTTTCGGCCTTTCGTTGACGGCAGATCGGAGGGCTCGGTTTCCAGGGCGGCGAGCGCCCGCTGCGTTTTCGATTCGAAGACGACGACGAAACCAATCTCGGGAGGCGCACTCAAGGCAGAACCACCTCTATCTCGAGCAGTCATGTCGATCTGTCGCACCACCCCTCCCACTGCAGCCGCCTCTTCTTGCGGAGTCTCGTAAGAGAGACGCCATCCTGTCAAGGCTATAAATAAGCGCGCCACGCGGTCTCCCGAGCGGAGGCATTTCCGTGAATGGGGGACGGTTGGTCGTAGGAAGAAAAAGTCGCGTGTGCACTGAAACCGACAGGTGTAGCCTCAGGAAGTCTACATGTTGCGCCGCCGCCCGGCTTAGGATGGTGCCATCTCAGGTCAGAGTTGCCTAACGTGGCTCCAGACGGCCGTCAAGCATGGCGGGCCGCCATTTGTGGCACAGCTTACAACATGCACGCTTTGTTTATGCGGAGCCAGGCTGCGGAAGCGGATAAGTTTGCCTTATTACCTAACTACGCAGCTTACACGTTGCTTTGCAGGATCGAGGCTTTGTAACTAAGCCACAAGGACGTTTTTTTAGTGGGAAGTATCGCTCGCTGACGCATTGTGTTTGGTTATTACGTACGGAGAACGCCCGCGCGCTCATCTGGAAATAAGTTCAGTGGACGTACGCGCGCCATATATCCCGCCAATTTGAAGCAAATTTTGGGCTACATGTCATTTCAAGCCTACACGCTCCACCTGGTTACTTTGTAAACTGCTGAGTCATACTACGTTACAGCATACTGAGTCATATTACGCGTGAACAAATTGCCCGCACATCATGTCAAACGACCTGCGTTCGTGACAAGCGCCACGTAATATACCGGCTTGCAGCTGTGTTCTTACCTCTATTCTTATTTGCTTCGCTCTTTGTAACACAGAGTGAGCACGTGCTGAAAATCAAGATTTTCATACTGCTGAGAAGGTTTCTATGCCACAGACAGAGCAGAGTATGAATGATACTAATGCTTCGTGGTGGCTTATCCAATTAAAAGGATCCATATCGTTTGTCGGTGGACTGTTCATCTTTGAACTCATCATTACCATCCTCCAGGTTTCATTAAGGCCGGTTTTCCTTATGGATGACGTTCTTCTCGCCCTTGTGCCTTCTGTCAGAAAACCTCCACTTTCACAAAATTTTCGTATATCATGTCATACAAAATGGATTTGCTCAAGCTTTGGATCTTAGCCTGAATCGACGCAGAGCGGGCTCTATTACATGTGCATCACTTGATGAGACGTATTCCAGTCGAGGAAGAGGACGGCATCACTGCAGGAAATACTAGAGACCACCTTCTCTCCTGCGTACAGTACAAAAAATTAATGCCATTGCGAAGTTTAAAGCAACACGAAAAGACGACGATGACGGCACACCTAAGCGATATGATATGACTTCCACCACGAATCGATTCCAAGGATTTAACAGTGAGTGCTTCAGCGTTTCTTACGTATTTTTGGGCTGTCTTGCAGTCGACATCGAAGCATCATAGCCCCAGCGATCCCGTAGAGGGCGCGAGCAGCCATGCCGCTCACAAAACTTGGTCGAAACCAAAAGCGACTCACTTGCGGATTAATGAACTTACTGCGTGCTTCGTTTAAGCACAGCCACATTTGAGCTTTGCTGCCTTGTATTCTGTTGTCACTTTTTCTGCTCGACCACCATTATTGGCGTTATGTGAGCTTTATTCGCGATCGTCGTCACTCCTTACGAGTGGGAAGGGAAAAGAAAGACCTATTTAAAGCACCGCGAGTAATTCACTGGCCGCGAAGAGAGTTAACCGTGAATGCGCCCTCTGGCGACACGAAAGAGCGCTCGTAGCGGGAAGCCTGTGCGTCTGACTGTTCTCCGCGGGAGGGGGCAGACATCATTCGTTACATCTTTCCCCGAACATCCTCGAGTCAACAGTCATTCTTCTTGTGTGTGCTTTTTGGATGCCGCTGGGGCGGGTACGGAAGAGACAGCTACAAGAGGGTAAACTTATGTTGTTTCTCGAACTTTTGCACACTGATTCGTCTCTTTCTTTATATCCTCTCCTTTTTTTTTTCTCATCGGGGTAAGCCTAACCATGATCGCTCTGTCACGTCTGATAGATGGCTGTGCCATTGGAGTCTTCTTAAGTCGCTGATAAATTGCCCACTCTCGGAGACACAAAGCTGAGAGCCAGGAAGGAAAAAGGAGAGCCGCCGTGAAAGCGTTTGCAGTCAGTCTCGTTAGAACGTTTAGCCAAAGGTCGCGCCCTCCCAGTCATGTTTGCGGCGTCTCTCGGGGGAAATAATGCCGACTGTGTGTCGACTGTCTAGAACGCTGTGCTTCTTTTATGCGAGCCTGGCTGATGTTAAGCAGTCATGCAATCTAATCTCATATTTATATTAACTACGTGCCGGTTGCCGTCACCCCATTTCTAAGTTGTTGTTTTTTTCGGCGGGGTAGAATTCGCAAGCTAATTGTTTTGCCACACTTTTGAGGTGGACTTCCGTACTGCAGCGTTGCACTGGTCGAGGAAAAAAAGGCGGAAATATGGAGCCGTTATTTATGGTTTTGTTTTGGACGCCCATAACTTGAAAGAAGAAAAACGTAAGGATCGCAATTCATTGTAATGATTGATGAACGCTGCAGTATATAGTGTCTAAGTGACGAAGAGCGGCGCTCGAAGGGGCGTACAAGGATTTTTTTGTATATTGACTTGACTTACTAATAAATAAACTAAATACAACCAAATAACAAGCGACCTATCTACCTACTCGCGCCTGTACGTCCAAATGCGAGCGTCGTATGGCGGAAGTAGAAGAAAAAGCAAGTTGGTAATATATATATATATATATATATATATATAATCAGTATTCATATGCCCCCTCACCCAATGCTCTTCGGGGTACGTACAAGTAAATAAATTAACAAAATAAGGAATATTCGGAGAAGGGCGGCGAGGTTTATTCTGTCAGGATACAAATATACATGGCCCGGATTCTGTTCCTGACAAGCTACGTTAGCTTCAGTTTCAAAACGAAGGAAGGCCGCCAGGGTAGCATTTTTTTTTTTTTTTTCTGTTGCACAATAATCATTTATGCCTAGACACGTACAATCCAATTTTCACGAGTTGGAGGTCGGCGTTGTGAACGAAAAATCACGGGCGTTGCTCTGGCCGGTGGCAGCGGGGCACCGATTGGTCATAGGATTGTGTGACGTCAGCTGCCTTCTCGGGCCTCTCCTTTTAGATGGGAGACCCGGTTTAGCTTACTGATCAGGGCGAGTTTGGTAAGCTATCAGATATCACGTGCCAGTTATCAGAGAAAGAAATTAAGTAATTCATAATTAGACGAGTAGCAAAGTCCATGTACGCAAACAAGAATCCGCAAAGGAGATCCGGATAACTGGAGAGCCATTGAAGTTGACGCGTCATAACCGTACGACCGGCCACCTCGTAGCAGTCGAACGACCTAGGGGGGTGGCATGGCTTCTGTTCCTAGTAGGCACTTCAGGACCGAACCCTGCTTTCTACGTAGCCTTCGTTCCAACCTGTCTGTTTTCTACTTCAGTACCGCCAAGCGAGATATTCGACAAGAGCCACCAAAGCCCATGTTCACGCGGCTACCCATCGGCGTAAGGCACGCAGCCTCGGGCGAGCTTTGGTGTTGGCTGTGGAAGGTTGTGGCCAAGGTCATTGGAGAAGGCGCACCAGTTGCTCAAGGAGACTGCTCGCGGCGTGTACGGCACATACACGTGGGGCGAGTCACTCTGCCTGGCGGCGCTCCTTTCTCTTTTTCGCTACCATCTCCGATTAAAAAGAAGCAGCTGGACTTGTGTCAGGCTGAAGAAAGCGACCTCACTGTGGTGCCTACCCGCACTGCTGTCCGCGGCGGTAGGGTGCCTCGATACCAGCGCCGCCGTACAGGGTGGTGACACCCTTTGGCATGCCCCGCGCCGCCGCATTCTCCGCGCTCGCCATCTTGGGGCAAGTCGCTTCGTGCAGTTGCTGCGGTGTGTCCGAAGCGGTTGTGCTGTGCGCTGGGAGATTGTACTGTGTTCAGTCACGGAAACTAGCATGCCAGGCTCTTGGGTTCCATTCTGCGCTGGCTCAGCAAAAACAACCAAAAAAAAAAGAAGCCAGATGATTTTGTTTTCCACGGGATAAGAGACGGAGAAATGTATGGGAGGCGAAAGTGAAGCGTGAAGACTGAACGGCGAATGGCAACGCGAAGATCTGCGAGGTAAGCCACAATACCTGTGCTGCTTTTATGCATCCATAAAATTTCTTTTGAGCGAATAGCTGCATTTCGATTGTGTAAAATAAGGTCTAGCGCAGACACAGACCACTAGAAAGATGACACACACAAGCGCCTGCGTATGTGCGCGTGTCGTCTTTCTTGCGGTCTGTATCTGTTTATACGAAAGCGTTTTACGATATATTTTTGTACTTTTCTAATGCAGTTACCCACTTCTGTTTGGAATGACATTACCTCGCGCCGCTACACCTGCTTGTAAGCACGAGCTTTGTGCGGGTTTTGGCTTCACACTCTAGCGTTTTGCGCAACCAATTTTGGTCTGCCTTCTTAACGTTGAAGCAGGTTGAAGCATCTCATTGCCTGGCATCGGGATTAGTGCGGTGTGTTTTTAAGTCTAAATTTTGAATTTTCAGCGTACGTGAGGGCTTATAAGCTAAATATATGGACAATTGCGTCTGCTATGTTGTAGTCACTCGGAAAAATTTAGTGTAACTTTCAGTGAGTGACACTCGACTTTAGTATCATTCGCGTAGTGTCACACAATAATATCTGTTGATGAGGATCTCCTCCCTTTCTGTGTTCATAGCCGCACCAAGAACATGCGGAGAAGGTCGAGCCTGGTATTTGGCAAAGGAATGCACCATTGCGCCCTTTTGATCGCTTCCCTTTACACTCGATCTTGAAAGCTAGTGTAAACCGCCGAGGCTTCAGATTCACACGGATTACATTCTCTCTCTCCTTCTCGGGAAATAATACAAGGGAGAGCGACGAATGGCGTGTCACCTCGCGACAGACTAGGAAGTGAAACGCAGTCTGTAACAATTATTTTGGTCGCAAAAAAAAAAAAAAAAAAAAAAACTCGTGAGTGGGCCCGCCGGAATTTGGCAAGTGTGCCCGGCATATCGCTAGTACATTTCGCGAAACAGAGATAACAGGTCCTCTGAAGCTGTTTTTCTTTTTAATTATACACAGAAGCAGTTTTTCGCGAGGTTTCTGAGCTTCGCAATAATATAAAAAATTGGGCTCTCATGATAATTAGGTCGTTTTAAGTATATGATTGGTAGCTCGACAAGTCACAAAGAAACTGATCCCGTGAGCTGGAATGGTGTAGCGGCATCATCTTGTGAAAGCGGTCGTGAGGAAGCAAGGTGCTTGCGCAGGACAAAAGTTCATCCCGAATGCAGCTTTTCCTTCCCTGTGTTATTAATTACGCATCGCGAGGCGATATGCACACCCTGTTGTCCCCGCACTCGTCTGAGGTTAAGCCAAATTTAGGTGAAGCTAAATTTGACCGCCTGTCACCCGAATTGGTGCTGTCGCTTGCTTGGCATCCATAGAAAAATTGTGCGATCGCACATGTAAATATCGCATTGCTTTCATAATGTTTTTATTATTTCATTCATTTGCGTGCACACTACAAAAGACGCAAAATGACTGTTTCGTCGCCTATCTCATTTCAGCGCCAGTTCGAGGGCAAACACAGTGTATGGACGGCGGCTCCTCAAGTCAACGGTTGTCCCGACATTGTTTGATTGCGTGTAAAAATTTATCAGAATAAAATATCTGCCATTTGAAGAGTCTAGCAAACTCCGTTTAATGCCTTATCGAACAAACCGTTCCGATTCCAGTGCTTGATTGCGCGGAACACCTAATGCTGATAAACAGACTGTTAGAGCGGTTTGGGACGATGCGCTTGCACATTTACTTGAATTGGCTAAGTCAGCCAGAAAAATCGAATGATATGTATGGCAGCAAAACTGTAGCTGGCGCCAACCTTGATTAAAAGATTTGTCCTAGGCGTGCATCCAAAATCTGCTTCGAAGTCTTGATGGGGATTGTTTTGGAATAAAATGCCGTGTACATCAGCGTGCGACACGTGTCAAAGGTTGATTTACGCATCGTTTTTTGCTGTGTCTTTCTACGGTTCACGATGGGCCATTGCGATACAAATAATTTTCGGTATACGGCTGACTGAAACGTAGACATCGTTGTTGATCTATAGCAATAGACGCAACTGAATGTTATGCACCTCATAAACTCATTCATGTCCGGCAGAGCAAAGTGCATTGCTTTATAAAACAGCCAGTCTTCAAAATAACCGCATTTGAGCATCCGAGACGACGAACGAGTAAATGCTTACCATCTGCAATTTGATTATTGCCTCTTAGAACTACGCATGCTAGCAAGCAGTAGTTGCTTTCACATTTTTTTTTTTCGGGCAAGAAAGCGCTCAGGATTGCGAGTATGTGTGTAAAAACGTTAACCAGCTGAACCTGCTAGCGCAAGAGCGTGCTGAACAAGAAATCGGGCCGACGCTCCATAGCCCGCCGTGTCTACGCTTGCCCCAACATGGCGCCGTTGACGGCGGTGTCTCCACCCTGTACGGCGGCGCGCTACATCGAGGCACCCTACGCGGCGGCGACCCACCGCGCCACCAGTCGGCGGGCCGTGCCGCCTGGCTGGCCGGCAGCAGGCGTCGAGGGCTTTATTGCTCTCCCCGGAGACGCCTGCGGGAGCGTGTAGCGCGGCGCCTCGGGAAGAGAGGGCGCCGAAGGAGCGGCCCGTCGGCGGCCCCGCGGCTGTTGTTCTGCGTTCACTGCCGCATTTCCAAACTGGTTCCTGCTGGGTCCGCCGCAGGAGCGCTGGCTTGAATGAAGCCACAGCGTCATTTCCAAAACAGAAGCTTTATACTTCTCTTGTGTTTTCTGTCCCGCTGTGAAGGGCGAGAGCGGGGACAGCTTGACGCTGTGGTGGCGGTCGAGTGTCTTTGATGCTTGCCAGGCCTCCGGCTTTTTTACTGCTGCCCGTTGATGGGCTCCTCGCCTTTTTGCTTTTCCTCTCTCTTTGCCCAAGACGCGGCGTTGAAATACACAGCGCCGCTTGTCGCTGAGCCTTGCGAGTGAAGCCGAGCGCGAGTTTCTTGTGTCGACTTGCCATCTTTCGCGGCTCCCTTAGAAGTGTCCTGTGGGGCCCACTCTGTTGTGCTCCTCTTTCCACGTCCTGTTTCAGGCCAAGTCACTCTCGTTGTAAGGTCGCCCAAACGCCATCTTGCTCGCGACAGTCATGCTGCTGCTACTTGTTAGGGAAACTATTCTTGGTTGACGTGCTGCAACGGGCATCATGAGGCGGCCGCTCAGTCTGAGCGCTTGCTTTAGGCGCGGATGTTTAGCTAAAAGAAAAAAAAAAAGATAAAAAGCAAGGACGATGCTGTGAAGGACGCTTACCGTGCTGACAACCAGCGCGGTGAGCGTGCGCCTGTGTTTGGCGATTGCGTAACACCTCCCTCTGAGTAAACAAGCGCGAATATGCTGGAACAGCGGTGATCATGGCGGAAGAATGCTCGTGTAAGGCTGCTGCTCGCTTCTGCGTTACGTAAAGAGCGAATATATGCGTTGCGTAATGCGGCCCACTCGGATAACGCCGGCTTTCGGTAGGCTTTGGATTGTTCGTGCATTTTTTTTTTTTTTCCAGGTTGATGCTCCCGGTAGTCGTCTCTTAATATTTACCTGAAGGGAAAGCTGGCGGCGCTACGCTTCATCCACCATGGAGGGTCAGGAATCCTTGGAAGATGAGGTTTCATATTTGGCTTGGCTGCTGCTGGGCGTAAGACGTGTATTGAGACGTGGTGCTGCGACTCTTCTCGAGGCAAACCTCGGGTAAACGCCGCCAAAGTTTTCAAAACTAGCCTAGCACTTAAGATGCAAGTTATCCAAGTGAAATACTCGCTTCTGAATTAATTCTGTGTTAGGTTCATAATTAAAGTTCGTTACAACCTTAGTGCGATGGCTTGTGCCTATACTACATAGTGCACCGCATGAACGTGCCCCCCCCCCCCCCTCACCGACCCGCAAACGCACAACGAACTTATGAAATGGCGAGACTGTGGCCTGTGTAGCGCTCGTTACAATAACTTAACGACACTTTAGGGGAACTGAAGAAAAAATGGGCATGGGAATGACATGTAGTGCGAAGAGAGGATAACCGATGGTCGTTAAGGGTAACAAACTGGATTCCAAGGGAAGGAAAGCCTAGCAGGGGGCGGCAGACAATTGCAAAGATGAAGTTGGAAAGCTTGACTTTTGTTGGGTTGACTGGTGGAATATGGTAGAGGCCTTCGCCCTGCATCGGGCATGGTCGGGCTTGTGGTGATGATGATGACTGGGGCTCTATCACGCAGCGATCTCATCACAAGTCTGTCGCAAACCAAGCTGTTAACACCTCTCCTATTGGTCGATTCTGACCGGCGGACCTGTTCACCAATAGGAGCGGGTGCTAATTGACACGTTTGTGACATAATATTACTTGTCGCGTCCCTTCCTATCCATCCGCAAACTTGCCTACGCACAAAACAAGAATATGCCTCACCCATTTGAAATCCGCACTAGTTTTACCTAATTCAATCATTAGTACAAAGTCGCGCATCCAAATTTATAGCGATATGCTATGTCTAAACGACCAGGATTACTGGCATCACATCATCGCTTGTCATATCGCCGTTGTCTTTTCGCTGCAAAATCACCCACTCTTTTCCGCACGGTATACTACAATATCCCTCACTTGCACTGTACACCTGCACTCTCTCCCAGTAGAACGTCGCGCCGCCTTTTTAAGTCTAAGCCTACAGCTTTTACGCGGTCCCATTAATGCCTTTCATGTATAATATTTGCCACCTGCCTTAGGCGATTACATTAAATTTTTTCCAAGGCGTTGAACCCTCGTCTGTAATAGTGTTCCCTTTTTGCTCTTCTTGATATTGCGAGATGGCCACTGTGTATTCACTACTGTTCAGCCTCGCCGCGGTGGCGCAGTGGTTAGGGCGCTCGACTGCTGTACCCGAGAGTGCGGGATCGAATACTGGTCGCGGTGGCCGCTTTTCGATGGAGGCGAAAAGCAAGGCACCCGTGTGCAGTGCGATGTCAGTGCACGTTAAAGAACCCCAGGTGGTCGAAATTTCGGAGCTCTCCACTACGGCGTCTCACAGACTGAGTCGCTTCGGGTTAAGTCGCATAAACCAAACCATGATTGCTCCGTTATCTGGTATCCTTTTAAAGTTTTTCCTGGCTTCACTGTTATGTTCCAAATGTTCATACTGCTCGTATTTTTGTTTTTCGCTCCCCCTTATATAATGCCCCGCCTAGGAGTCCTTAATAGAAAATAAATAATGATGATGACGTGACTGATCCTTGCGTAATTCGGTCACTGCTCCCTCGACGATGTTATGTATTGTTGACGGCTTTGATGTAAGCTTGCGCAAAATGTACGGGCTTACGATCACTCATCTCTCTCTCTCCCTCTCTCCCTCTCTCCTCTCTCTCTCTCTCTCTCTCTCTCTCTCTCTCTCTCTCTCAGCCCATGTTATTCGCTGAACCTTAGATCGACGTCAAATAGGTGTGTTTTCCGTTAGTTTTGTCTTACACTTAGGTCCATTGCTTTTGAGATGGAAGAAATGCCCATACATCCTCCAGTAATTTTGCGCTTTTCCTGTTGCTTTCGCGATCTAATTGGCTAACTGAGCTATGTTCAATTGGCGTCCGAGCAAGACCGCTCCTTACCGTGCCGTTTTTGACTGATAGCAGGCAGCAGCAGCCTCCTTCAGCGTTGTTATCCTGGTAACGTAGCCTGGGGCAGTAAGGTCTTAGCAGCAGTAGCTTTCTTTTATTCACGATGAACGCGTCGTTGGCGGCCCAGCTATTTGGAAAGCCTGTTCCAATTCGTGGCACAGCAAGTGCCTCAGGAATAGAGTTGAACAGCGCATCATTCACACTCACTCCGCTGACCTCTGCCGCTATGTGTGCGAGATACATGCAGTGTTACGAGTGACGTCGGCGCCAAAAGTCTGGACACGCCGAATTCCCTTCTCATGCATCGCGAAGCCCTTGGGACGCGCGTTTCGCACGGGCGCCTTTGAAGCCCGCGGCCACAAGGAGCTCACTTTCCCAGCTGGGCCAGCGCAGCACGTCCGTCCCCCTTTTTCGGCGGAACGCGTTCCTAGCGTGAGCGCCCCATCCTTCGGCAGCAGTGCAGCCAGCGGTGCACGGTGGTGTTTTCACCGGCGGCTTCTTCAGTGCTCCCGAAACGGTGCACGCAACCGTGGTCGCGTGAACTTTTGTACCACATTCTACGGCGGCGTCATTACCGGCACTGCAGTCAGAGGATGAAGCGTGCGGCCCGGCCTGTCCTCGTCGCACTCTGCGCTCGGCCGTATTCGCGAGCCTCATTACCTGCCTGCCCTCCCAGCAAGACGCGTGTTTACGAACTAAACTAGGTTGCTAATTTCCCGGGCCACCGGCGAGGATTTTTCTTCCCCGCCAGAATCGAGATTCGCTCTGTAGCGTCCACCGGCTGTCCCTGTTTGCTGTCTACACTCTACAGGCAGCTTCCGTTGCAGGCGCCTTCATTTCGAATCAGTGTGCACGAATGGTGCGGCTGTACTTATTCCACGCACTCGCTAAGCAATCCGAGTGACTGGGCCACGATTTCAAAGCTTAGCGGAACGTATCTGCAGTAATGCGTAAGTATCCGCGTACAGCTGTAACGTGCAGCCGCATGTTCTGTCTACGAGAAAGAAGGAACGCAGGTGCGTTTGTATATTTCCAGTTTTTAGCGTTGTGCCTTCGCGTCGATCTCCGAGTACTGCGTTACGTGAACATATTGCGCGTGCACTTTCTCTGTGCCTCAACACATTCAGAACCATTCAGTTTTCTTCCAATGCTGGTGCCTGCAGAGCTACTTGATCTGACGAGAGAGCGAACGATGACTTTCTTTGTGTTCCATGATGCGCTATCGATAATTCACTGTAGCGACACTGTGAAATGTCGGGTTACTGACTGAGAGAGAGTGCTTTTTTTTTTCTTCTTTGGTAGATTCTGCGTGTTTGTGAGAGTGCCGAATTTGCTTGTACTGCATCCAGAGGTCGCGTTTCCTGAGTAAATAATGAGACTCAAATGTGCGCCTGTATTGATATGTCTCTATTCATTCCGTCGCTCGTCGCCGTCTCCACTTACTGAAGACGCGGAATGCCGATCGGCGCGGCGCTGGTTTCGTTTCGTGTGACGTAATCGGTCTCTTCACTCGGCTGCGCGGGCCGCAGACAGTGCGCTGGGCATTCTTTGTCGCTTTCGTTGAAATGGGTTAGGGGTCGCTACTTTCGCCGTCACGTCAACGAACTGGAGCCGAAGGTGACAGAAAACCAGTCCGTCAATAGAGAGCGGGCCCCAAGTTTTGACGCGCGAATGGAAAGAGGGAAAGCGGGTCAGCCGGCGCCAGTCCGATAACTGCCCACGAGCAGCCGCGAGTCGGCTCCGGAGCGGCCCGTCGTCATTCAATCGGGCCGTCCTTCCAAAACGTCCTACTCTCCTCTCGCCTTGACTCAGTTCCCGCGCATTTCGCGCTCCTTTTGCAGCGTCCGCCGGGACGTGTATGCAAATGCACGCGTCGTGTCGCGCGGCGCCGCCGTCGGCCGGGGCTACAGCGAGGTGCTCGCGGGTCGACAGTTCAGGGAATCGCAGCTGCTCGCCGGCGTCACGGCGCTCCGCTCTTTTTCACGCGCTTATGTCAGGGGGCCCACGGCGGTCGAGTGGCGGCTGCCTCCTCCTTCCTTCCCGCGATGTCGCCCTTCCGTATTCGCCAAGTGCATCGACGTTGCCTTGAAACCGTCAGCGCTGCCCGCCTGTCAGTCGTACAGATAACAGGAATTGCAGTTGCGTACATGCTCGCGCATACGCGCTGGTTGTCTTCGCTGCCCCTTAGTCATATTCGCACTTTGCGCACTTCCTGCGAGTCGCGGATGCTTTCTCGTCATCCGTCCGCTTTCTCTCGTGTCCGCTCTTGTATCTCAATGGGAAAACTTGCCGATGTTTCGCCTCGGCCGCTGTGCCGAGCGGTTTTCCAAGGGAAGCGGGGTGCGGTTACGAAGTTAGCAGATCCTTATTGTCAGGAAACACAGCGGTGTCTATATTTAAACAGACGAACTGAGGACGTCCGTTGTTGGAGTGTCCAATATAAGTAGCAAAACGTCATACACCGACTTTTCTGGAAATATTGCAAACGACATGCAGTCTTGTAACTTATCGTAGCATAGTAGGAACCTCTACATATGTAGTTGAGCGAAAGTCAACTCTAGTGAATATGCGGGCGCACGAAACACCTTGATCGGTATTTACAGCGGTCGTCCTGCTTGGAACTAGAACTTCCTGCACAAACGTAGCAAATGGTACTGTGTGTGTTGTTGTTTTTCGCCTCCTACCTGTTTACCAGCACTAGCGATTGTCCTGCTTATTTTTGTCTTGTCTGATACAGTGGGCTGAAGTCGCCTAATGAAATGCGACTATTTTGAAACCTCCATTTCGCTCATGTCACCGCCTGCAAGTTCCATTGGCAACATTTCACAATCCTAGCCACCTGCTGCTACTGTGGAGTATGTATATATACTGTACACTTCGGGTCAATCTAGCGTTTTGGGTTAAAAGTGTTATACTTTCGCAAGAGCGTGTTTCCTGGGCTGCGCTTGACACACTGTGAATAATGATCGAGAGAAACCTTCAGTTTCTGTGCGAATGAGCGACAGTGACGTCAAAACTGTTGAGATGAATAGCAGCGTTCAGAGGAAGACCTGTTAATTGTAGCCGGCCCCTTCGGATAGGGCAGAAATGTGCGCGCACACAACTGTTCATGCCGTGAAG
This sequence comes from Amblyomma maculatum, assembly GCF_055883805.1. NCBI lineage: Eukaryota > Metazoa > Arthropoda > Arachnida > Ixodida > Ixodidae > Amblyomma > Amblyomma maculatum. The sequence continues at coordinate 233,952,289 of NC_139344.1, forward strand.
TAAAATATTCCTCTTACGGTTCTCTATGCAGCCGCGAAGCTGCTTATTGACTCCTCACTCATTTTCATTGCCGATGGCGGCTGACGACAGGCGCGGCCCCACGCGCTCCTGTTGGCATCTTTCCCATGCATGCAGGAGGAAATTCGTCACTAGGTTCCTCCTGGCATTTTCCGCCACCCTTAATTGGAAAACAGGAAGGCTACGACAGTAGGAGAACACAGGGCTTTCGCTGTGAAGGCGCAGATGGGATCTATCCATCCGTCGTCCCACTTCCTATTGCACTGAGTGTCGAGCCTCGGAGATCCGTGCGGCAACGCTCGGAGCGCTGATTCACGAGAATGGTGACAGGATCCTCACTGCACGGTGCATATCGCACGATGCTTGGCGCACTCGCACGGGGCGTTTGCTTCCTGTTGTCCAATTGTTGCTTTCGCTTGTTTCTTCCTTAGCTGTCGCAACGAAAGAGCGCGAATTGTGTGCCCCTGAGCGGACCAGTGCTCTAATTGGCAGGTAATGATGGGAAATTGATCTGCGCTTAGCGTTCGGGCGGCCTTCGACGTGGCACTGAACTGCTTGCATTAATAAGCTAAATAATAGTTGTGTCCTCTAGAAACGATAATAGTGCTTCCGGCCATTGATGACTATTGAGCTCGCTTTCCCCGAGCACCGCCATATGCAGAAGCAAGTACCATCACATCTATCAGTGTAGCAAGACCAGCGACAGCTGCTATGGCGAGCTTGCACGGTCACGGCTGCGAATGAAGCCCTGGACTGAGGGCTCCGCTCAGGAAGACAAATGCGCATTAACAGTTTCTCCTCCTCTTCCTCGGTGGTGCAGTGGTTAGGGGTGCCGACTGTTGCGTCCGAGGATGCGGGATCGAATCCCGGCTGCGGCGACCGCTTTTCGATGGGGGCGAAAATCAAAGCTCCCGTGTGCTGTGCCATGTCAGTGCACGTTAAAGAATCCCAGGTGGTCGAAATTTCCGGAGCCCTCCTCTACAGCGTCTCTCATAGCCTGAGTCGCTATGGGACGTTAAACCCCTTAAAACCAAACCAGACCAAAAAAGTAATTACTTCCTTATTACACATCTACTCCATCTCGGGGATTCCCCTTAATATTTGACCAACACCATTCCCACTTCGAGTTGAACAATTCGCTCTCGTCCTACCATCTTTTCTGTTGACCGTCAGCTTGTTAGCTGAGTTAGTAGAGTGACTGCACCGGAAAGGCGGTGATCCCAGATCAGAATGAATTTTTCTTAACTACGAAGTTTCTGAGAAAGCTTTATAGGATAGTCTTATAGCTTTATAGGATAGGATAAGGGGAGAAGGGTTCTAAAGGAAAAGGAAAACTCCCTCAAGCGAAGTCCTGCCTTCCTCTGTCCCACCCTGTTGTGTATGCTTTTCCCCCGCTGCTTTTGTTTTAAAGAGGGCCCTGGGTGAATTCGTCTTTTAACTGAGAAGTCGTAAGCCATACCTTCACAGGTTGGAGAGACTGTAAACACGACGGTTGAGTGTTTTTGCATGCTGTGAGGCTTTGCACGGCTTCCCATCCAGCACAAGGCGTTCCCGCTGAGCTCACCTAGTGTGTACTCTTGCGTGAACGAATTGTTTGAGCGGTCGCGGTGCATTGTCTGGGCCCGTTTACGTACCCCCGCGTCGAGCGCTATTGTCCTCGCCTTTGAAGGCGCTATACGGAAAGTGAATGGGCGGGCTCCAGTCTTGGCAGGCCTGTCAGCTGGCAAGTGCCGGAGAGCCTGCATGCGTCTTCCTTCATGCTGTAGCTGGAAAGAGAAATTACGCTGGCGTATTATGTAACATATAAGCGGACATATCAGGGTACGTGAAAACCACCCCTCCTCCCGCCCCCTTTCCCGGAGATGAGATAATATACGCTTTCTCGGAAAAACCATGAGGAAAAAGGAGAGCGTTGACGGCGAAGAAGAACTTGCGAGTTGCTGTTACTAAGGGGACATTACTCCAACACTTTCCACACTGACCAGATTCAGTTTCGGAGTACTTTAGGAGTGTCTCTCGCATCAGTATAGTTGGATTTAGCGGGCGCGACTAGGGACGGCGTCAGTGAGCGCGTGTTTTGGTAATCTTAAAGCAGTGGCTTCAAGCACCTCCCCTCAGCTCGTGTCGTTCACTTTAGCCTAACAAGTGCTCGAGCACAGTTGGTGACGGCGGATTTAGGGTTTCGGAATCCAGTGGAAGCACACTGAGAGCAAGTGGAAGTTTGTCAGGGATAGTTAGCTTTTATGAATAGGCAAATACTAATTATGCCATCCTACGCGTCCTTTTTCGTCTGTTACAATAAAACCAGGTGATCGCAAGAAGAGCGAAACGCGGAACATGCGTTCTAATGCTCTGAAATCTTCCGCGCTCTTTGGTGGAATCATGCGATAAATATATGAGGTAGAAAAAAAAAAAGACACAAGGAAAACAGGAAGACACGGAAGGAAAGAAAGCGAATGTGGAGAGGCAGCGCGGGCGCGAACCACTGCAGGCGTCCGCCGCATGGCCGCGCGTGCATCTGCAGCTTTCGTCAGAATGAACGGCTTCCACCCACGTCGCATCGCTCAGGCACACGCGTCGCAGGGACAGGTGTTCCGCGGCGAAGGATTGTTCATCACCGCGGCATAATTTTCCTGCAGCTTCCTTTTTTTCGTCGGTGCCCCTCGTGAGTTATGTCTCCCCTGAGATATCTGCCGTAGGCGCACGTCGAGAGACCCTTGCGGTCAGCGGACGAGCCCTTTGACACCTGTCGCCGGGCCGTTTCCGCCCTAGTGCGCCTTCGATCACCCGCGACGTCGAACGGAGCCGATGGTCGAAGTTTAACTGACCGCCTCGTTCCGTTTCTCGCCTCTTCCTCGTTTAACCTGCTGCTAATATGCGGGAGCACAGTTGGGCGCTGCCTTACAGACGAGCATCACAGTGCGATGGTGAAATGAGATCCACGTCGGCGGTGAGGCCACTGTCCGCTTGACGTCGCTCGAAGAGCAGCGACGCTAGGCTCGAGCGCGTCTGCTGATTTCCTTGTTATTTGTGCATTTATGTAGACGTAAACTTGTTGAATGCGCCACTGGGAATTTTTGGAAAAGAATTGCGTTGTGTTACAATTCAGCTTCGCTACCTTCCGGATTCTTAGCTTCACCATATCAACGCCTTTAATGTATATCCGCTCGACTAACAAACGCAGACGTAGCATTGTAATACCATAGTCAAATATGTGCCACTCCACACCTGGCTGCTCTGACATGCTGCTACGACGAGATAGTTATGCTGTTTGGCTATCCTGCGTCGACGCATGCTCTTATCACCGATGGCAAGCATAGACTCGACGACCTTCCTGGCATGAGAGGGAGACGCTTCCTACACCCCCGCAAAAATGCTTTTTTTTTCTTTTTTTTTTTGCGCTAGCCTTCGTCTGTGTCTTTGTGTATGCGGAGTGATAATCCTCTCTGCAGTTCCCTGCCTGCTCAGCTGTTGCGTGCGTGCGTGCGTGCGTGCGTGCGTGTGTGTGTGTGTGTGTGTGTGTGTGTGTGTGTGTGTGTGTGTGTGTGTGTGTGTGTGTGTGTGTGTGTGTGTGTGTGTGTGTGTGTGTGTGTGTGTGTGTGTGTGTGTGTGTGTGTGTGTGTGTGTGTGTGTGTGTGTGTGTGTGTGTGTGTGTGTGTGTGTGTGTGTGTGTGTGTGTGTGTGTGTGTGTGTGTGTGTGTGTGTGTGTGTGTGTGTGTGCGTGCGTGTGTGCGCGCGCGCGCGCGCGCGCGCGCGCGGACAGTTCTTGAACTCGAAATGCTTAGCCCCATATTTCAGGCTGATTTTCATTCTGCAAGGCTTATACAAACGACACCTGAACGACGTGCAGCAAAGGGACAATGAGAATGCGCAAAGGCAGAAGAAATCTTCACGTGTTGACACATAAGCCCCGCACTGTTTACAGTAGCTCGTTTTGCGGTCTGTAAACCGTGGCGAGTTTCTGGAACGGAGTGAGAAGGTTGAAAATAAAATATTCCTGCATTCTTTCGCGTCGCGTCTATGTTGGCGTTGCATTCGTGTTCTGACTTCAGATGAAAGGTTCTGTCGGTGCTGATTGTTAAATTCGGTTTTGTTGCCATATTATTAATCTTATCTGCTACACCTGAAACCGTGTGCTGGCATAAGCCGAGGTCGTTCCCATGTGCAGAACGCTCTGCCCGATGCGTTTCTTAGCGTATAAGAAAATAGGGCCAGCCTAATTCGTGGAGTGTGATGCAGCACTATAATAAAGGGGGGATATTACTCATTGGCAACCACTTAAACGCAGCCACCTGTGGCTGCGCTCTTAGGTGGATGCCAATGAGTAATCACTCCCTTGTTACAGATTCTACTCCACCTTTGGGGTTTCCCTTAAACTATGCAGCACTTGGGAATGCCCAAGTGGTGACGGAACAAAATGAAAACATTACGCAGTTTCGGGCCAAGTGGAGAGGCACAATCGGTACATTCGCCCGCTCGATTGGAGTGCGTGGCAAGGAAGGCGCGTCACGGATTTTGTTCGGTGGCTCTTCGGCAACGTCGGAGATGTCGCAAATAAAACTGCAGTTCATCGAGACGCACATGAAAAGCAATGCGGGCTTTCCTGTCGTTGCTTCGCTGAACAGCGGGGAAATGGAGCCAAAGGCTACCGTGTCATTCCAGTGGAACACTGATTCCCGTTTGTGCACTACGAATTTGCACCTCGCATGTTTTATTAGCGTATATATATATGGGCCGCGGCTGTCAGTCCAAGGTCGCAGGGTGAAATCCTAGATGGCTGTGGCTCCCTTCCGAGTCCGGAACGCATATATTGCACCAAGTGCTGTGTCGTTAAAAAATTCGGAACGTAATTGGGTTACCATGAGTATAGGATGAATTTGCAGGGGTGTTTGCTGTATGCGAGAAAACGCGGTGTGGCCTGGTTAGACTAGAAGCGATGTTTCCCCGCCCGACAGAACCATCTTTTACTACTGGAGGTGCTTACACCGCAGTGGCGAAACCAAAAAAAACTAGCACACCGACTGCAAGAAGGTAACTCGCACTCAAGGATAACTGGCACAAGGCATGGAATAATAAAGTAAAGACCAAACTGCATTTGTAAGGCCGACGTTGAAGGAATGGAAGCCATGCACGCAAGAGGAACACTTCACAGAAGTATTCTCTTTGCCGTCTTAATTCACTTCGGGCGCACACATCTGCACATAACTACTTACAAAGCAGGGCTAATTTTCATGTGAAATATGTGGAGACTTACAGTAAGCCTCGTTTATTTTCATGCACAAAGGTGGGCGAAACATATTGCTCTATTTTGTCGGACGTTGCTGTCAATGAGAAACGCTTTTGTTGATTTGCTGGCTTGGTTTTATGATGAATAATTACGGTTCTATGCATTTACTTACATTTTTTCTCTGATCTTCTCTATGCATTGTACTCCTACCACTGCCTAAAGCCTGAGGCTCTGGCTAGCTGTATGTTTCTAAATAAACAAATAAATTAGCAATGCGAACTTAAGTTTCGTAACATGTCTTATTAAGTATTTGTATTAAAAAAGTTTCGTTCATTAAACAAAACCTTTATAAATTCGTGTTTTGTAGTTGATAGCTTTTAACTGTTTACGTGCCGTAAAACAAAGCACACCACAATCACGAGATGTCTACTCACGTCGCCAACGCAAATTTATTTCGTTCAGCGTTGCGGCCGGTCTCGATGTGCGCCTATTCAATAACTGCTTGGACCTCTCTCGCTTTGAATATCGCGTGCCATCACTTCTCAGTTCTGGTCTGAGAGCTTTCTGCAAATGATGACTTGGTTCGGCTTGTAAGGTTTAACGTCTCAAAGGGACTCAGGTTGTGAGAGACGCCATAGAGGAGGGCCACCTGGGGTTCCTTAACGTGCGCTGTCATCGCACAGCACGCGGGCGCCTTGCTTTTCACCTCCATAAAAAAGCGGCCGCCGCGACCGGGATTCGATCCCACGTCCTTGCGTAAAGCAGTCCATCGCCGTAACCGCTGCGCCACCGCTGCTGGGCTCTTTCTGCAAATGATCTCTAGACATTGTTATATACCATTTTTTTTTTAAATTACGGGCAATGTACTCAAATGATTCATTGCACACGCTTCACCATTGTCAGGCTTTTTCTTTACTATCATTTGTTGTCATTTGTCATGTTTTCTGTGCGCACTAGCGGCCAGTTGTGAAAAGGAGCATGACACTTATGCTGTTCGGCGCGTTTTAACGTCGGGTATGCAGACTGGATGGTAGCCTGACTCGATGATACAAACTGCATCTCTCTAATATCGGCTGGCGTCCCCAAGCAATCCGCAATGCTTGACGATCGTGAGGCGAAATGACTCTCCTGCATGTTTGCCTGCCCTTCGCTCGTGTTCCTGAACAAACAGTTGCGGCGATCCCATACTGTAGGTAGTAATGTCTCACGTGCGCAGATAAAATGATTGAGGTAGGTGCGGCATGGCCGTTAGAAGCAGTCTCGAGCCCAAATTGAGTTCACACGCGTCAGTGCCTGTTTACCGTGAGCGTCGATCCCGACATCGTGCGTTAGCAAAGGAGGACAAAAGAAATTCTGACGTGAACGCGAAAGGCGGCCGCCGACGAGCCCGCGTTTGGGTCTGCGCTGAGGCATGTACGCCGGCGGTTACGTCAAAACGATGAAAACAATAACAGCAAGCGCCTCCACGGAGGGAGAACGAGGGAGCAGAAGAAGGCGATGCGCGCGAGAAGCGAAATGGGGTGGGCGGGCTGTAGTGGCCAGGAACGTTTGACATTGTGCCAGCGCGGCAACCGAATCGCGGCCCTCGCGAGGTCTCGTCGGGGCCTGCTAGCGCAGTTCCTTAGCCTCGGCGCCGACCTTTTTGGCGGGGCCAGTCCCTGCTGCCTCATTCCCGCGGCCCTCGGCCGACGCTCAAACAAAGCGATCTGCGCGAAAGAAATAAATCCGGAGACCCCGAAAGCAGGCGACCCTCCCCGGCCACTTTGGGCAGGTGCGCCTTGGTTTTGCGCCGACACGCGCTGCTTCCGAACGTCTCCCTGCGCTGCTCCCGCGACCCCTCTTCTTCTTTCCTTTTGTTTTGCATTAATTGTGGGAAGCGTGTTTTCTTTTTTTTCTCTCTTCTGGCGCCCTTCTTAAGAAGCCGGAGTCAGATGTTGCTGGTTCCTGCGGCGCCCGGCTATGCAGGCCCTTTCTTCTTTACGTGTGCCCTCGGGGAGGTATGAAGGAAGGGGGTCATTACCGTTCGCGCGCTTTCCGAGATGCGAGAGACTGATGAAAGCTGCTGGAGAGCATGCGGCCGTTGCCCTCACGTTGGTCTGGGTAAGACACTTCGACAGAGGGACGAAAGTTTCGGACTGATGCTGCTGGTGATGGCTATCTTTATAGAGCAGCCTCGCGCGTGCCGTTGGCTGGATTCCTAAACTGTCATCGTGTCACGAAAGCGTTGTGATTTTGTTTAAGGTATCAAGTTTTTTGTCTGGCTCGCGCAAAGAAAGACATGAGTGAATGCTTGCTCTTTCCTGCTGAGGCCGCACCACGTGATTGCATCTACAGTGCCGTCGAGGCAGGCGGCAGCTGCGCTAAGATAGTTTTCGTATCCGTGCTGTTACAGCGGCCCCGACGTGGAAACTGAGGCGCTCGATGGAAGGATTCTTCCGGGCGTACACATACGCTTGCAGCAATCTGTCGATGCTGTAGGCGACTTGCTAGTTGAGGGTGGTTTCAGCCGCCGCAGTAGATAACTGAAGGGTCCAGCTGTTACTTTAAGTGGTTTGTTTAAAAATAATTCAAAAGGGAGGAAGAGATGTATGCTAGCTGCGGCATTTGCCATCGCGCTCGGAAGCACCTGAGCTCCGATGGCGGAAACAAAGAGACAGTATAAAAGGAAATAAAAGAGGGGATCGATAGGGCGACAGGACAGTTTTAAGCAAAAAAAAAAAAATTAAGGAAATTCAAAGCCTTTACAAGAGCAGGACGACCACCAGCCATCGTTTTTGCAGAGCGCAGCTCGCCATTACGGTGGGCTTGCGCTGGTCGCATTTCTGCTGTTACGAGGAAACCACTTTTAACACTGTTACTCCATCCCTTTCTGCGATATGAACGAAGCTCTCCTTTCTGTTTGGGCTAAACTTCTACATAAGGAAAAGCTTTCACTTGCGGCTCTATCTGCTAAAAAGTGTAGAACGGCTTGTGTGGACACTTTTCATGTTTCGCTTTGCCTTTTGCTGCCTCTCTGGAGAGCTGTTGGCAGTTGACGATCCCCTCTGAGGTGCACTGCAATCAGGCAACCCTTCAGGTGACGTTAACTGCCAACAGCTCTCGAATCGAATCTCTCGAATCGAACTGCGGATCTGTTGTACACCTGCCGTCATGAGCTAATAGAGCTCGAAGTGGGGGTGAAAGAAAGCAAAATTTTGCCGCCCTCTTTGCTCACTGCGCGGGTTTCGTGTGGAGCCCAATCCTGAATCTGTCTACTTCGCGCTTTCATTTTCTCGACTGCGCTGTGGGGTACGCAAAAATGTTTGCCGCATCTCCCGCGATGACTCAGTGGACTTGTCGTTCGGCTGTTGGTCCCATGGTCGCGGTTTATTTGTCCGAATTTTCAAATCTGAAGTCAAACGCCACCTGAGTGCTTTACGATCTCGGCGCACTTTTAAAGAACTCCAAGTGGTCTAAAGAAACCCGGACCCCTCTATTACGGCGTCTTTTATAGCTTATGTCTGCCTTCAGTACGTAAAACCCCCCAAATTACAAAATTGTTACAGCACACCGTTGTATATCCGCTGGGTTCCAGAAAAAAATGGCAGTGAGTGTTCGTTGAAGCTTGCCGGGTCTTGTTGCAAGGGCCGCCTTCCTTCGCGTCGCTCCCGCATTCCCGACGCCGAGCTCCCTGCTCCTTCACGCGGTGGGCTGGGCGAGGGGCGCCCCTCCTTCTTCCGAGGACTGCTGCTCCCACCTCTCCCACGGCCGGATTCCCGGCTGTCTACGCATTCTCTTCCCTGTTCGACGGCTCGAGTCACGGATCGGCTCCACGCCAGACGTGCGCACGCACCACCGGTCTCCTCCGTCGGTCGGTCGCGTAGTAGGCGGCCGCCGTTCATGCTGTCCCACGAATCTGACCCCCGGCGCCGCTTTTGTCGAAGGCCGCAAGCAAAGTTCGGTGGGAACGAGCAAGGTCTCTCGGGACTGTAACTTAAGCCCTGCCTCTCCCTTTCCACCGGGAGCTGGGGCTTCCTTTCGTTCGCTTTCTGCGGTTTTTGTTTGCTACTGCAGCCAAGGAAAATATAAACGTCGAGGGTGGTTTTGTCTGCTTCCAATGCCGCATCTCGTGTTCGCTCTCCGGTCCAGACCACGCGCATTTTCTTTTTTGTTCGTTTCTGCTTCTCTTTGAAAATCGAAGGAAACGCGGGAGGCGCCAGTGGCGACGACGGCACCGGCCTTTGCATTCCACTGCGCTTCGTCACGCGGCTCGATCACGTGTGTGCACACGCGCTGCGGATGCAGCCGTGCGAAACTGCAGTGTGGTCGTTTCGTTGGTCACTGTTACTGAATTTCAGTAACAATAGACATTGGTCATGGACGCCGGCGTTTCGAGCGCGTGATTGCTGAAAGTTTGCCAGGGAGATCGAGTGGCTGCTTTTTCGGCACGGGGGAAGGCCACGCGCCAGGACGACGGCGCGCTTGTAGCTGGACGCCGGGCCTCGAACCCACCCCTCGTGTACAAGGCATAAGCTCTGCCATAAGGCCTCAGCCGCAATTGGGATTTTAATTTGTCCGCGAGAATAAATTAAAAGCAGAACATTGTTTTTCTCTCCTTAACACCACTTAAGCCCCTCCGGAACTGGGACAACGTTTCACCTTTCGTCACCTACGCCTACAATTCCGCTGTTCAGCGCACTACTGGTTATAGCCCTTTCTTTTTAGTTCATGGCCGTCAACCATCGACAGTATTCGACACTACTTTCTTCTCTGCTCCCTCTACGTCTGAATCTCTGGACGAAGAGTTTGCCACTCGTATGGCCCAGTGTCGCCAACTTGCCCGTTTGAACTCTTGTAACTAATGTCTGAAGAATGGCAAAGGTGTGTCTTATTCAACTTTCATTGTTAGGGGCACGTGAGTAGGTCTTTTGCAAACCAATCTGAATTTGAATAGGGGTGTAATTTGTGGAGCTGTGGCTCTGCTTGCGAAAGGAGGTGTATAGAGTACATTAATATTGACAGCTATTTGGTTGGACAGACTTGAAAACAGTAGCGAGGATAAGCACTTTGCTATTTTCTCATTCGTTCTCCGCATAAATGTCGAGTTTCAAGGCACGGAGCAACAGTTTGCGCCGAGTGCAAGCTCCTGATTGGCTTCATTTAACTTGCGTTCATTAACATGCTTTCGGCGAGCGCTTTTTTTTTTTTTTTTTTTTTTGTGTCACTGCCATCGAAATGCGCTGCTTAAGCGGACTAGGATTTAATCGCAGCTCTCGTGTGAACAGCTGTAGAATGCCTGATCCGTCGGGGGCCACGCTGTATTTCTTCGCGTGTATATTAAGCGCAATGCATGCCGCGATCGCGGTATAGAGCATGCGCGCCATTGCATTTAATATGAATAAAAGTATGAAAACCTGAGGGCTAAGATATCGCGTGCCACCGTTCTCGTTAAAAAGCAAGCCGTATCCCTTTGCTTGTGAAGCATCATATTCCTTTGCGTTTTTGAGGCTGCACCCCTTTTTAGGGCCTTGTTAGAGGGGCGCATACACGAGCTCTTGCAGCTGACCTAGCAGCGTGCCTATCGCGCTCATTTATCGGGTCCGGTTTCCGGTTAACCAAAGAGGCTGGTCATACGCCACTGTGGCTCCTTTACATGTTTCTTTTTCGCTCACCGAATATTTGCTGAATATGCTGACGTCATTTATGGCGGCCCCCTCACGTTGGTCTGTGTCCACGTTTTTTTTTTTTTTTTTTCAACGGCGGGACATGCCGTGCCGGCCGTTGCAATTACGAAAGGGCACACTCCTGAATCAAGTTCCTGTGTTTGACATACGGCACAACTTAAGACAATTGCCCTCTTTGTTTCAATAGGGTCAATACCTAAGGCGCTATCTAAGTACAATTCGACTTCTTTTGCATATGAGGTTTCTCAATGTAGGTTGATGAGGTGCATTTTTGTTTATGCTGTAACAGAAGTCATAGTGAACCTTGCTCTATCAGTGACCTGGTTGTGCACTCCGACTTTTTGTGCCGCTCTACGGGAATGAATCTAGAGAAAAAAATAAAGCACGACCAGAAGAATAGAAACCGTGCGACAACGCAGCTAGCACTTGTGTCCGAGCACGGCGGCGCGCTCTCCCGCGACCCAATTTCGTCGTCCTCTTAGTGCTGTGAAACACCTGTGGCAAGATTTACTGGTGGCCCTTTTGAGCGCCGTTCTGAGTCGGCTTCTTTCTCGTGCGCAGAACCCGGAGCCCTCGTGCTGCGACAGCGGCTGCCCTGCCCTGCAGAGCCACAAGGCGTGGCCTCTGTGCTTCGGCCGCCGGGTGGTGATCCAGTTGTGCGAGCTCGACTCCTCTCTGCTACGTCCCGGAGACTTCTACTTTGCCGTCGGCCCGGAAGACGTGTCCCGAGCTTCTGGTCCGGCCAGACTGGTGCTCAAGTACCGCGACGGTTTGGGCCATCTTTGCAGCAGGAGAATCGATGCGCACGACCTCGGGCGACTCCTGGCCATGGACTGGACGGCCCCGGGACAGGAGACGGACGAACAGCTCGTGACTCTGCTCAAACACCTGTTGGTCTCTGTCGAGCGGGGGCTGGAGCGGATCGAGTGGGACTCACTGCTGGCCGCCAACAGGAACTGGCTCTCCGGACACCGGCTTGACAACTGCTCTTGCAAGGAGCAGCAACCCGCAGACTCGAGCGAAACGTGCTACGCCGAAACTCTCAAAGATCAGGCGTCCAGCCTATGCCCATGCTCCAAGAGCGTCGACTCTGCGAGTCGGAGGACCAGCGCGTCCTCCGGAATTGAACCAGGACCGTCGTCGAGCGACGACTCCTCGTCGAGGGAGGGATCTTGGGCTGGCATGCTGCTTCCAGGTGAGTTAGGTAAAAGAACGATCTCTTCTCAGTCTTCTGTCCTGCGCGTGCAGCCTTTATCAAAGCGCAATTGATGCGGCCTCGTCGATCTCGCTTTGATCTGGGCATCATGTAACCAGGACGGGGAGTTTTGCATTGAAGACAGCACACCGTAGCAGCTACTTTTGAACCAATGCCATATTTTTCAGCATATGAAATTCTCGCAAATAGGGAGGTATCGGTACAAGTGGTGTGGGTGCGGCTTTTTGTTAATCAACTCGCTGATTTCGTTGATAATTCAGTTGAATCGGCTCAAAGGAGCTTCCTGAAACAGTCCACACGTTCGCTTTGCCGCGTTTGGCCCGAGCTATGCACGGGCTGCTTGCTTTCTCCAAAAGAACACCATTTTATACAGGGTGTCGTGACGTTCGGACGTTATTCCCCGAGTCCCTGACTTGGTACACGTGAGTGCATACACCGAAACTGGCACTTAACTTTATCTGGGATCATAGGAATCGGTAACGCATAGTGACGTTTTTGTGAGAAAGCATGGTCTCCGGCAGGCCTACTTGACGCTCCAGCGATGAAAGGAAACTCACTCTCTTCCTCGCTCCAGACGCTGTCACGTACCCAGTTGCGTGCGTCCATGTTACAGGGAAAAACTTATTCAGGTCAACAGTTTCGCACAGAGATTCGTACTATCCCAACTGCGACGCTCCGTTCTCATAAACATCGGCTCTTTATGACCGTTCTGATTCTGGAGGGCCGCAACAGCGAAACGCGTGGCAGAGGCGAACTCGATTTTTCACTATCAAAGCACGGCGCTTCGATCTTTGTCACCAGTTTGTCGGCGGCGTTACCCAGCAGTCGTGCGCGTTGTGTCGGGCACTGACCTTAATACTGGCTCCGAACAGTTGATGTGGCCATTTTTCCTGCTAGACTTAGCGCCTCGGTGTACCGCGTAAACTGCTCATCACTAGCTGCTGATCACAATTTATTTCCGCTGCCAATGCCTTGCGTTATTTTGTGTTCTGCTTGTCGCGCGTTTTTGCGTTATTTTCATACTTATTCTGTCTGAACTAACGGCCCTATAGGGGAATGTAACTGCACGAATAAATAAATAAATAAATAAATAAATAAATAAATAAATAAATAAATAAATAAATAAATAAATAAATAAATAAATGTTCAACTGCTCCGCGGCTGCAAAGGCTAGTGTTTCTTCATCGCAGTGTGTTGTTTTTCTTCGGACTGCGCAAAGAAGTGCTGTTGTGCTTGCCTTAAAGTTGAATGTGCTTGCGTTGTCAGTCATACACATGCGCGCCGACAGTTAGAACCAGAATGGCAGGCGGAGGTTAAAAACAAGCCTTTGTTTAAATTTCAGCGTTCGTCACGATTAACTCATGCCAACGAGCCCGTGCCAAGCTTTTCCTCTTAATCCGGGCGCATATGTAGCATTCTCTGGAACCATCCGCCTATTGTACTTGAACGCGCAATAGGGCGCCTGAATGCATGCCCTGGAAACCATGTAATGCAGGACGCTGGATGCAGCCACACCACTGGTCGGCAGCCACGCCATCGAGCTTTGTTGTTATGCGGGGATGTATGCGCCCGGTATATTGCTTCCAATGGGCAGCTCTGCCTCCTGATTACCACGACTGAGGGCGGTGGTTATCGGTGATTAGCGTGCTAAGTCTGAGAGAGAAGCAGCGAAATTCTCCAACCGAACAAGAATAATAAAAGACGCCGTCTTAGTAACTTTCGCTTTGCGTGGAACCACTGAAGTGAGAGTTTTGGAGAAGAAATAACTAACCCGTTCAGCGTGGCTGACAAATCATTTCGATGTGATGGCGTAATGAAGTATGAAAAATGCTTGATGGGTGGGTACAGACAATGGAAACGAAGGAGCGAAGAGTCGCGCTAAAGGAACCGAGGCGCTGCATTTCAAACGATTCTTACGTCACGATATAGTGGCTGTAATGTATGCACACAACGAACTGTACTTTGCTTCCCCCCCCCCCCCCCCTTTTTTTTTTTTGTTTTGTGTACCATTGTGGAAACGGTATTTTTGCGCCCTTCGTTCGAGTAAATATCGGGCGCGAAGCCTCTCGTTGATTCGCTGTGTTTGCGCATCGCGTTCGCCAGAAACAGCGGGCCGGCATGGTTCCTTAGCTTCCTAGTTGTCGGATCAAAATGGGAAAACAAGTGCCGCAATGTGGTTGGCCTTCTCGGGGGCACGTTTTCGGTTTTATGAGAGTGCCGGAGCTAAAAAAGTGCGGGAGGCGTGACGGCGGCGTGCAACTTTTTTCCTTTTGCCCTCCCCCTTCTATGTGCTCGTGTCGCAGGAAACTGTCAGAACTTGTCGTCGGTGAGCTTTAGAGGAAAAGGAAACCCATAAAGCGTCCCGTCATCGTCGGTCTCTCGCAGCCCTAACCCCGGAGACGGCGTGTGCCCCTCGGAATTTATGACGACTCTTACGGTTGGCAACGCGAGAGTGGTTCTTAAGTTTACAAATTCCGCAAAATATTACCAGGGCAGGTTAGCGACGCACGCTATGTCGCCTTCTTGTATTTTACTTTGCCCGGCCTCCTTGTTGCTCTGACTTTATTTTTCGCTGCAGTCGTCGTTGACTCGGCAGGGTGTCGTATAAATATTCAAGCATTTCGCTGCATTCACGAACTGCTGAATGCTGCGCTCGCGGAGAGGACTTATTACTACGGCTTCTGGCTGTCTTGAATGGCCGCCGTCGGCCTTATTTCGTACGGTTTCATTAACATCGAACGGATACCCCCCACCCACCAATAAAAGAAAAAAGTGGATGGGGTCGACTTCGTGACTGCTTCGTGCAGCAGGCTACGCGAAAAACAAAATAATCTGAGTGCCTTCAAAAATTCTTGCTTAGTGAGAAATGTTTGACCTAGCCTATTTCCGATTTCCGCCATTTCTTTAGAATCAGGTAGCAGCACTGCGAATCGGTCCGGTCTAATAAAGGATTAAACAAGGAATGAACGGTCTCCTAGCGCACTCCTTAATAGAGGCTGGTAATGCTGCCTAAATCCTGTGGCAGACATCCGTCACAAAATATACGGAATACCAATGCAGTTGTCAAGGAAACGGGTCGCCACCTCAAAACATGCTATGTTCTCGCAGTTTACCAAGGTTTTAACGGAGGTTTCAATCCCTTTAAAGCTTCTAACTACAGAACCTCTGATGCCGCTTTTAAAAGTCTTCCTTTGCCAACTACTTTCACTAAATAATATGCTTTGAGATGGGAATATCTCCTTTTGCGAAACTTTGAGTAAGTATTCCGCATATTTGTTGCTCGAAATATACCCCTATTCTTGGGCAGCATACATTATATCTGAAATGGAGTACGTTAGAGGACAGTTTACTCCATTCGTGCTCCATTTTTTGTTGTGCTGAACCAGGCTGGTGGTGGACATCTGCAAAAGCCGAGTATCGATGCGATGGAATTCTTCTTAGCACGTTTGAAAAAAGAGGATGGCATGGGAATATGCACCGCTACCGCTGTGATCGCTTTGTATTTACTTGCCCTAGGTACAGATTGCGAAAGTTTTTGGATTTCTGCTGGGGTCATGGATATTTCTTGACACGTGACGTGACGCTGAAGCGCAGCAAATTTCTGCTAGTCATTTCAAGTTCTGCTTCTCTACCATTAACTCAACTGAACATGAAACAAAGAAATCGAACGGACGTCGTCACTGAAAATAAGTAGGGTTTTAGTTGGCGAATACGATATCACTCGGCTGATTCAGCCGTCAAATCAAGCAGATGTTAAAATAATTTGCGCGCTGCTTGTGTGCTTGCTTTAATTCACTCGCTAGTTTTCATTGGGGGCCTGTTCTAACCCCTAGACTCGGTAGCGAATAGAGAGAAAGAGAGAGAGAGAGAGAGACGGAAAGCACCTATTGAATTCTGGAAGTGCGATAGTCTATGAGAGGTCGGCGATTGGGACGCAAATGACGTGGTAAACGCGCGCAGGCCGCGCAAGTTTTTTTAAAGGTCAACGTTGCACGAATATGTTCGATATATATTGTTCCGTGAAAACGAACCCCCCCCCCTTCCCCCCCGCCTTGCGGCAAGATAGGTGACGAAGTAGTGGGACTGTTTTGCTGTCGGGCTGCTAGCTGCTATGCCAGTTGCAATTTTGTAAATATACTGTAAATAGATTGAGTCTCCACGTAACAATATGTAGATTTGAGAGTACCAGTGTTGCTATATATATAATATACATACAAGGTGTTTGAAGGAATCCCGCCACTAATTAAAAAATAAAATAAAATACTTTTTGGCATATAGTCTGCGGTACAATTCTGTCAACGTTGGCGGGTGTCCGAAAACTGGGAAATAATGTTACTAGTTAGCTGCTTAACTAATTTCTGATATTAATTTTTCAGCTATCACCGTTATGCACCTGGTTGCAATTAGAGGTTTGTAACCGACCGTTGGCAGTGACCATGTCAATTTCTGCAATTTGGGTAACGCGACTACCACCGACGCTGTGGCTCAAGAAATATTTCGAAAAACCCGCGCTCTAGGCGCGGGTTTTTCGAAACAGCCCCCATTTCCGTCAATCAATGCCGCAAGTGTAGCCATACCGCTACAAAGAAAATTGTTCTCAGAATTTCGTAGCAGAAGAAAAATTCGCCCTGGTCCGGGGATCGAACGAGGGACCACCTCCTGAACGGGACAGACGCTCTTCCAACTGAGCTATCAAGGACGGCCAACAGTTCAGGTGGTGAGCGAAATGATCAACAACTAGAAGTGGTAACGGTGTTACATTTCGCTATCACCCTGCCACCCGATTGCTGGCCGCCCTTGGTTAGCTCAATTTGTCGGCACCGCTGTTCAGTTCCTAACGCCGTCCTCGAAGTCACTTTCGATGTCTATACTTCACGAGTTTCAAGCGAGGGGAGGGAAATTTTTAAACGCAATTTTCTCAGGGTTGAAATAGCCTTTTGCTGCAGGTCAAACGTCGGCATAGCCAGAAGTAACTATGGATGCGATTTGCACCTCGGAAGAAAATAGAATGAAGTTGCACTCGATGTTCGCTCAAGCATGAAGTGCGCGGGATTTTGAGCGAAGGCTCCGGCGTGCGAAGGAGCGCTCTCGTCTTCCGTGTCCGCCGCTCGTCTTCCAACGCCGTTTCGATGGTGGCGAAAGGTCTGCGGCGCTGTAACAGCCTGGAAGCTATGCTCTCGTCCACTTTCACGGCGAACAGTTTTTGACGCCGGTGGTCAAATTGTCGATTTCAGCGAAGGCTGCTGACCTAGTGCTGCTCGGTCCATTTGTGGAGTATCCTGTGGTCGGCATTTACGTGGCCTCGAAGACTGATTCGGGGCGCCACCTTGCTCGAGCGTCAAAAGTGTGGGGAAGGTGAAAGCGCTGGAGGGGCCTCGTTTATATCCTCTCCCCAACCTCTCTCGGCACGCTTCACTCCCCTTTTCTTCAGCTTCGCTGGCATCAGTCCGCTTATAATATTGCCAGTGAATCTTGTACTTTCGCTTGTTGGTGGATCGAGCGTTCGTAAGTGCATGCATTAAGTAGATATCGCCTTTTTATTGCTCCGTCTGGGAGCGCGTTTTTATTTTCTGGCTAGAAGCTCTCGCACACAAGGCGCTGCCGCTCGGTTCTAAGGCGAAATGACGAAAATAAACAAAAGTAGAGTGGAGAGCCCAGCATTAGAACCTGCTAGGAGTCGTGGCGCACTCTTCCTTAATTCTGTGTCGTTAATCACAGAAGCTGGCGCTGAATAGGCGCTTGACCAGCATGGCAGTGATCGTTCATTTCTTTTGATAGATCGACGCCCTATACTGGCGCGGATAAAACGCACGAGGGTTCAAGAGGCGTGTGATTAATTGTCTTCGACCTGGGCCAGCGGCTTTATAATCGCCTGGCCCAGAGCAACCCACTGCGGCGTCCGCCAGTGTCGATATTGGCGAATTATTGAGTCGGGCCACTTTCTAGAAAATGTTGATGGATAACCGGGGTTGTTGATAGGAGTTACGAAACCGGCTCGTTTGCTTAGGAGACGCGATCTCTGCGACTTCCATCTTTGCACAGTTCTGCTAAGCGCAAAAGTTGGGGCGAATCATTTGAGCATCTATCTAGCATGCGTAACCCTGTGATTTCAGATCTGGGGACATCGAGTGCGAATCCTCTATTGTGACGCATATTCGCAGTCGATGAAACGTGTACAGTCGGTTCATGGGCGGCCAGCTTCTCGACGGTCACGAAGTGAGTTACATTCGGGTGGCGTTGGAGGGAGGGAGTGGGGAAGGCAGCAAGTGAGTTTCGGCAAACGCGCATTGGCTGTGTTGGCCCGTTCCCGTGTCCACATTGAGTTCCTTAATCTGTTGTGTTGGTTTTGAAATCTTGATCTGTCATTGTGCTGACGGGGCATCGAAGGATTAGCGACCGACCACCGCGTCCTCCTAGTTTTTGTCACTGTCGTGTTAGTTCCCCAGTTTTTCGCTTCGTCAGCGGCTTCGCCTGAAGTCAAGCGCCGTCGCGGTCCCCGGTTGCATCGGCTGCAGCGCAGCTCCCGTTGTCCGTGAGAGCGCGCGGGTTGGGTAATTGCTCGATACCGTGCTCGATGCGCGGCCTGATCGGCGAGCGAGAGAGATTGTTGCGGGCTGGCCGTTGCTCCGCTTGTCCTTCATTATTTTCACCCGAGAGAGCCGCCATTGCGTACGCGCCCATCGAGGGGGCCCGTTTTTTCTTGCCTCCGAATAATTTTGGGCCGTAAGTGCGTAAGGAAAGGCTGTGGCAATTTCGTAGTCGTTACGGGCACGCACCACCCCACTTTCACGCACCGCGCTCGTGGTAGGCCGGCTAAACCAATTTTACACGACGTTGTGCACTTGAATGACGCTTGTTTTCGGCGTAATTAATGGCTTTGTATTTTTAGCCTCCCCACCGTTCCTGGGCGCAATTTTCGATCTTCCTCCCTGGTGCGCGCTGCCGGCGCCCAGTGATCCGACCGGTGCACGTCCCAGCGGCCTTTTATAGAAGCACGACGGCCGCTCCGGCTTTAATAACCCCCACCGCTATAGCATGTTTTTCCAAGCGTTTCCAGTTTCATCTCACCTGGTCAGCCTTTGTGCCACGCATCGCACGGCCTCTTCTCGGGGACGAAGCCGTTACCACCCGTGGCTGTTTCTTCGGCACGTAATAGGCCCCGCAGAGAGCGTCAGTGCGCAGTCGTACAATCGGAAAGGAAAAGTTCAAACGCGGCTCTAAAGCGTGCGATTGTATATTACTCGCGCCGGTCCAACTCTCTGCCAAGCGTCGTTCCACAAATGTGACGCGTCCACAGAGCTGCGCGGAATAGAGAGAGGCAAAATGGGCCGAAAGCCGCGTCGCTCCTTGCTTGGGCGCTCCCGGCGTTGTGTGCGGCGGCGCTAACCTTGCCGACCTGGCGTCTCTGGTGTGCTTTTTACGACGACGCGGGAGGCGCGGCCCGCACCGGGGGCGTCCGGTGTGAGTCACTGCGACCGAGACGCGTGGACGCTTGCCAGGCCCAAAGACAAACAGAGCCGCTCGCGCAATCACGACAAAATGAGCGGCCGCTCTACGCCCAGGAAGTATACGCCGCCGGAGACGCGTCGCCAATGCCGACTGAATGGCGGCGACCTA
This sequence comes from Amblyomma maculatum, assembly GCF_055883805.1. Classification (NCBI taxonomy): domain Eukaryota; kingdom Metazoa; phylum Arthropoda; class Arachnida; order Ixodida; family Ixodidae; genus Amblyomma; species Amblyomma maculatum. Next base: position 233,972,030 of record NC_139344.1, read on the forward strand.
CATCCGCGCGCATACGCGCGAGCGGCCCGTAGCCCCGGGGCGAACCTCCGTGATGGCAGAGTTCGCGTAACGAGGTGTGTGCCCTTGGATGGCCGCCACAGCCGTTCTCGTATTCAGTTGTGCTGCGTGAGCACGCGCGCCACCCGGTGGTTTCTGCCTCGGCGCAAATTCGCTCGCTGTAGCGGGAGGCAGCTCGGATGAGTGCAACTTCCCATATGCGGAACATGACAAAAAAAAGCTTTAATTAAGGCTTGAGCTTTAATTTGGCTCGCCGTTTCCGTTGGCGTCACCTGTGTCGGAACCGTGCCTTTAAAACTGGCCGCTTCAGGGGTCAGTAAATTCTATTTCTCTGAGCAAGTTAATCGCTTGAACCTCCCGTGGTGACATCAAAAGCAGTGTTGCATGGCAAATCACTTCCTCACTGGTACCAAACATTTTGGTGATTTCCCTTCGAATTAAGTTATTCCTGAGGATTATGATATTAATGAGATCTAAGGTTTCACACAGGAAATATCAAGAGAAAAAATTCCTTAGCGTGGCTGAGTCGCAAAAGTATTATGGTAGATACACTGCATGCCAGACACCTTATGTGAAGATAAGCCAGTAGGGCATGGCAGTAGATTCTCATTATTAGTATTGTGATTACAATTCATCGTCGCAGATGGAATCGACATAATCGTGCCCAAATACGCCACAATGTTTTTCCGTTTTTTCGTAAAGACGCATTTCTCTGCAGCATTTTTTTGTGTCGTTACGCGAAGGGACACGACTGTACCGCAGAAAAAAAAAAAATTATCGCAACGACAAGGGGCACCACAATGCTACAGAAATTGTGTTGTAACGGCAAAAATTCAGATTCCCCAGTCGCAGTTTTTTCCTTTTACTCTGTGATATGCAAATTAATTTCTAATTCGACTGCTTCTGCACGTCCGGAAATGATTCTCTGCTCTGCTCTTTCCCGTCTCCCGCATTTCTTTTGTCTCTGAGTGACTCCAGGGGAACGAGAGAGAAAAAAAAAAAAAAGCGAGATTTTGAATGGGTGTGTTGCGGTTTCATAAGCCTTTACACAAGCTGCCCTTTACGATACCTTACACTCGGAATTGTTATGCTTCCAGGGCGCTTTCGCATTCGGACGCGAATTTCCTGCTTAACAGTATCGGAAATGCATACGCCGCACGTAGCGACGTCCCGCGGCGTTCTCTCGCCACCGCCGGACAAGCACACTGGGTGCCGAAATGGAACGCGCATTGCTGGGTAGGCTGTGTGGTGACTGCGACGAGCGTTCTGCGGCGACGAGGCAGAATCGGTTGCGCGGTGTAGAGATAAGCAAAAATGCGAGGCTGGAGAGCAACAGGCCGAGAAAATTGTAGCGCTGTCTCCTCCGCCCTGCGCACGCGATTATGTGCTCTCCTCGCGTAGACAAGCGACTGCGCCGGGCGGCTGCTTTCTCGGCAATCTCGCGCGAGTGGGACGACGCACTGCGCTGCTACACACAGCCACCCGCGCGCACCACTCGCGGCTCAATTCTCCGTCAAGTCACGGTCGCATTTCCTGCCGCGACTTCACCTCGATCGCTTTTTACGCGCGGCTCCTCATTCTCTCTCTTTTTTCTTTTTTACTTCATATATTTCTCTCTGGCGATCATTTCTCTGCCCCTCTTGCGCGCGACCCACGCACAATTATCGAAGCGGCGTATTTTCCGGAATCGGGGTTAACCTGCGATCTATTGCTTCTCGCGGCTATTTCGTTTCTTTCTTTCTGTCGTTCCCCCACCCCGCGCACTGTGCCGACGCGCACGCGGCCGACAATCGCAGTGATCGAACAACGCTCGCACCCGGCGTTTAGAGGGTGGCCGTAAAACTGTCCCGAGACGTTTTGCCTTACTGCGGCTCATGTGGGCTGCGTGGAATTTCCCCGTTCCGTCTCTCGTAGGCTTACTCGGAAACTGATTTGCCGACGCACCAGGTTGGAAGCGACGCGCGCGCACGCGCAGTTAGCCTGCGACGTGGCGCTTTGTAGTGGCGTCGGAATTGACGCTAAGCGTAACATCGTCCAGCTAATGAGGCAGCGTGTATACGGCGCATCGACGGTGTGAAGTTCGACTGATCAGCGCTGCTTTCTGTAGAAAACGGTGAATTCATTTGTTCGTGCAGGCGTAAACCAGTGCTTGCCGCGACGGAAAGCAGCGATCGCAGTGTGCAAGGCAAACTTGACCTGTGTCATATCGCGGGTCCTGGCTCCTGCACTTTCGCTATTCCTGCAGAAACGCCTCTGTGATGTCACTCTCATGCGCTTCATTATCATTCCAAATCGTTAAATTCCCATTCCCGCACCAACCTCGGCATCTTAGAATTTGAGCATCGGCTGAAAAAGACATCAGGTACCGACACCAGCAGACGGGGAGGGTGGTACTATTTACGTACCAAAGCGTCGCTGATTACGCTTTCGAATCGCTTTCTACGCGGGATCATATAGCGTTTTTCGTTGGCGATTCCTCGGCGCACCTTCCACCTGCTAAGACTGCCTCGTTACGCGGCCGTTTTGCTTTACCGTTATAAAGCCGACTAGCTCCGGGTTTCACAGAATGATTTTAAGTTTAGCGCGCATGTCTTGTGCTGAACAGCTGTGTGGTCATGAATGCATAAAGCTGTAGCCATTATGCGCTAGTGGTAGGTCTCCCGGAATAGACTGACACTGTCATCGCACTGCTGTGGCAACCCTGAAGCTGTATTTCCGTTTATAGGCGACTGCCGCTTAAGGATCACGTGAACCCAGTGTCACATACTCATAAAATATTCTTGACCGAATGATGGTGGCATCTTGTATAGTTGTGTGTTTTATGAAGTCATATTGTCCGGTAATAGCATAATAGTAAAACGTTTGGTCATCAACCAATTCATAACGTTGGTTACCACTTTGTTTCCGAATTCTTTACCATCTGCGTGGATGCGCCTAAACAATTGTACAGACGAAACCCAGCACCTTGAGTATAGATAGTATAGATGAAGCGGAAGTCCTCATTAAGCGTACGCTACAACACACACACACGCACGCACGCACACGCACGCACACGCGCGCACACACACTCTCACTCACTCACTCACTCACTCACTCACTCACTCACTCTCTCTCTCTCTCTCTCTCTCTCTCTCTCTCTCTCTCTCTCTCTCTCTCTCTCTCTCTCTGAAAGATCTGTTAACTCGAAGCGTCAGTTGTCATTTTTACTCTGAGTCAGCCGAGACTGTATAGTGCTGTCGCTGGTATCTGTATCATGGCATCGCTCCCAAAGTCTTGATCTGCCAAAACAAAGGCGTGTCCCTTCTCTCTCTGTCTTTCTAGACTTTTTAGAAACCGTTATGCATAACCTATTCGCTTAGTTAGTCAAGTTGGCTTTTGTTATTACCTGTCAAAACCACGAAGCGTATATGCTACACCGAACTTCAACTGTAAAAGAAAGAAAAAAAAAAAAGAATGCAGCCTTCAGTGCCCAGGAACGAAGCATAAGTTTTATATAAGGGCAAAATGTGAACTTCCAATGCTCGGTGCACGTTTATGTGTGTGTTTACTGCTCAGGACGTTGCTCGGACGTCAGTGGGGCTGAAACATGAGCTCCGATATCACGTTCAGGAAAACATTCTGCAGATCAGTTGTCTGTTCTGAGCCATTTTCACGTATTTAAGAAACGCAATCTCTTAGAATACCGAGTGCCCAGATGCAGCTTCTTCCGGTCTTGCTTTTTTTTTTTTATTATTATTATTAGCTCTCGAAAGAAAACAAGAAAAAACTTCGCCGCCCCTCTGAGTAGCGGTTGCTAGTCTTGAAAAATGCATCTTCGCTACACAACTACTCTCTCACTGCGTCGCAGTGGGACTTCGATGTCAGGTTCCCTGCACTGTTTCTACAGAACATGAGGCGTATAGCTCGGTGCTCCGCAAGCGCTTTCACGAATGAGCCCGCTGGTTGCTGCGCGTGCAGGTTTCGGGAGCACCGAGATGCGAGGCGTGCCTCGTAGGAAGCGTGTGCCTGGGCGGCTCTGCTGGCGTGATGACACCATCCCGTGTTTGTGCCCCCTGGTCAGCGGGGGGAGAGAGGCGGGGGGAGGGGGGGGGGGGGGGGGTTCGATGAAAGCGTTCTTTTTCTCTCTCCTCCCCTCCGGGGTGTCGTCTTCCTCTCGCGCCCTTAATTGGCTTCTGCATGAACAGGTTAAGTTGATTATCGGGAGACCGAATCTCGGCCTGGTATTCGGACCAGAAACCTCTTTGGCGGCCTTCTTTCAAGGCTTTTTCGTCGCTGTAGAAGAGAGCGCGTTGTATCAGCCGGGCATTCATTTGTAAGTTGTCACGTGAGATACATCGCCGAGGAACGCCCCCCCCCCCCCCCCCCCTCCCCCTCCCCTGGAGTAGAAACCCGTTCCCAGAGCGCGGTCACCTCGCGATTCGCCGGCTGCTGCGTCGAGAGCTGAGCGTACAGAATCGGGAGCGCGCGCCGCGCGCGCGCGAGGGAGCGATCGAGCGAGCGAGCGGTCAAGCGCCGGTTATTACCGCGGAGAAAAGCACAGCAGCAAAGTGCGAACTTCGGTTACGCGATATTCGCACACCCGAAGAAAAGCGGCCTCTTGCTTTCTTTGTCTTCATCTCAGCTCTAACGTAGGGCTGTTAGTGGCGGTTCACTGGTTCAGCTGGCACTGGCGATCGAGTCATTGGCTGAGCTTCGCCTTAATCACAAATGACCTTGTCTTCCAAATAACATGTGAACAGTGCAACAGTAATGGGCTTCATGACAGTCACGTTTGTTCGTAATGTAAATGTGTAAAATTAAAGTAAAAAAAAAAAACGGCTTGGAGCGGAAGGACGCAGGTGACACGAATTCTAGTGGTATTATATATGCGTTCTATAATTTTACGTTTTCAATCTAAATCACCCTTCAACACGTGCTGTACCATCTCATTACAGAAATGGGCTATTTTTGAGCATGCGTCTGAATACGGGACTAACATTATATGTCCGCAATTGTTTAAATATGTGTAGAGGGTGCCAATGTGCGTTGTAATTCTCTGTCGGTATTTATAAATCTACCAGCTAATGCGAGAAAAATTATATACTAGTACAAGGGCTAAGAAGGTATTAGGGTACCAGCCCTGACGTCTGTTATTAACAAAAATGATAATAATAGAATCATGTTAATTTTCGCCACTTGATACAAGAACTTTCGATATCAACTGACCCATTGATGAAGGAATTGCGTGAACTTGTGCTCCCGGGCTTTCATTTCTCTGCACGGCAGTCACTTACACTGATTAAGGCTGATAGTGTTGGCACATTTTGAAATTCGATAGCATCAGCTGAAGTGCACACAAGGGACGAGGAAGGAAAGGCGATCGAGCCACAGTGCGTGTCTCGCCTGTGCTTTCTCGTCTGTATTTCATCTGATGTTACTGAGTTTCCACGCACACGTATGTACTGTCAGCATGCGCGCTCGTACGTCAACAGCTGGAGAGCTGGAGGGCCCTTTAGTACTGGTAGGCACGAAGCAATAAAATGAGGAGGTCATTTCAGTGCCGCATCTTTCGCTACCGTTGCAGTCCCCACACGGGAAAGGAACAACCTTGTAGGAAAATTGCAGATTTTGGTTTGGTTTGTGGGGTTTAACGTCCCAAAGCGACTCAGGCTATGAGACTCGGGTCATGGTGTGGCGGGTGGCAAAGCCTAATCGAAGTACAAATTGCAGGTTTTGTTTCTACGACTGTCCGTATTAACGCGGCAAAATATATGGACCGCTATAAGATCTGCACATTTTCACCCTGTCCGTTGCCCGAACAGTGTGTTTCCATGTTAACGAGGCGTAAATTCATTGAAAAAGTTTGATCCCCAACGATGCTATCCACAATCGGCGTGGTCCATAGTAATAGGAGATTAACAGTGGTGCTCGGTGGGGATAACATATAACAGTGGTGCTCACAGACCACCTCTGTTATATGAAATGCGACACAAGACACGAAAGAAATGTCTATTTCAACAAAAAATTTCACATATTATCACTAGGAAAGCATTTCTTGCGTTTTCTTTTTTTTTGAGGGGGGGGGGGGGTTCTAGCATTATTTGTCAAGTATTACTTGGGTGGTTTAATATGTTAAAGTGTCCGTTTAAGATGCCGCCTGCAATTGACATACGGTGCGTCACGTGACGCACTGTTCGCTATCTACGCTGTTAATTCGCTCATGCTTCATTCATTCATCAGTGACTCAAAAAGAGCCATTTCGAAGGTACCAAGGGGCCCGCGAGTGCGACAGCCACCAAAAGCCTGGAAGGTTGTGAACGAAATAGCGTCGCAGAGATTGAATGTGTAAACTGGAAACTGAGGCAATAAGGAAGCGGATAGGCCGCCCCGAGGCCTAACAAACCAGGCCGACTATAAGCCCCCCCTCCCCCCCCCCCCCCCCCCCTCCTCCCCGGATAGAAAGAAAAACTGCTCTGAAATCTCCAGCACATTTAATGAGATAACCAAGGTCTACAAGGAAGGAAGGAGAGCCTTTCCTACTCATCATCAAGAGCAACTAGAGCACAGCACACAACGCCCAGAAGGATCTAAAGCAAGATCTGTCCTGAGTCCTCCCAGGTTACATGCAATGGCCAAAGTAGAAGTCGATTCTACATGCCGAAATTTCGCGTGCAAGGGCAAACCTCCACCCAAAGGACTCCTATACCGGCGCTCTCGAGAAAAGCAGACCCAATCCCTTCCTTGCAGGTTGGACAGAGGAAGTCACTCCCCAAAGGGAGTCCTGTACTGCATCGCACTTTCAACAGTGCTCCCAATAAAGTTTAGTACTATACTCGGTTCGGTCAGTCGGTGATGTGGACGGATCCTTACCAAATTTCAGCAGAACACCCTTTAGTATGAATCAACTGAACGTGGTGATCACGATCAGTCAGCCACCGTTCCTACGTAGAGCGGTCCGCCGGTCAGAATCGATCAATAGCAGCGTGGCTAGCCGATCGGTTTGTGACAGTTTTTTTCTGGTCCAGCAGCCGATTTGAGTTACACACTGACGCCGTCAAGACAGTTGTCCTGCAGTGTCGCGATTCCTATACGGGCTGCAAATAGCTGAAGCAGCAGACTGCTCGCTCTGGGGTGCTTACCTTTGGGCTTTCGCTCCACCCTCTCTGCGTGCCACTGCGGCCCCCCCACTGGCGGCGAAGCTGACGTTAGCTCTGTTATCCCACTGAATCATCTTGTCGCTGCGACTCTCTCCGACCCAAAACCAAGGTCCATATTTAGAAATACGAGTCGACGTCGAGCAAGAGGCGCATCGCAGCTCTCGTGCACGCGCACGCCGAAAGAGTCTCCCAAATTCTCTGTGCCTGCGGTCTTGCCAGCCGCTAAATGCCAGAGTAAAATTACATCATCCATTATCCGGTCGGCGCGCTTGTTCCCTGGAAGAAACAAGGATTACTGAGCCAAGGTTTCGGCTGCAAGTGGAGCAGCTAGTCATATAATGACGCTTGTCATGCTACATTTGTTTGTTACCTAGCGGAGCCCCACGCCTATTGCGCAGATTGATGCCGTTTGTTTAGCCTGCAGAACTGTTTGGCCTAACAGTGACTGAAGAGTTAGGTCTGCATGAGGCGGGGTCAAGTAAGGGCGGGAGGCACCTTTCTGTACTAACTAATGGTATAGTGCCCAAGGGCTTAGTAAGAACGTTTATTCAAAGGCTACGAATGGTACTTAATTGACTGAACTACATTTGTAAAAATTCGCTGACAAACTTTGCTTCAACAAACCCGAAAGATCATTGCAGGACAATCTTCTGGCGCACTCGAGGAGTTTGTCGCCCAGATATCGTGTTAACTAGTTATGGAATGATTTAGCTATGATTGAATTGTTGGAGACGCATGTGAAGTTTCATCTTTCGGGGCACCACAAAAAACCCTGTGACGTCATTTTCTTGATAGAGGCCTTGTTCATGACACGAGAGTAACATTCAGAATAATGCTCACCAGCGTTCAAATCGCCACGCTATAAAGCAGCCAAGTTGATAGGCATGTGTCATCAGCCGCTTCTCTTCCAGCTGAACAGCGCGCCTTTGGCGTTGCCATTTCAAGCGAGATATTATATTTTCTTCAGCGAACTTCAGTTTCACGGACAGACCGAGTATATGTAACATATTGCAGCCGTAATTCAAGAAGCTGCACTTTGATTTATTTCGTATGCTTAATCCTCACAGCACGTACTAAGTGTACACGAAGACTGACTCATGCCGATATAAGAGACGCTGAAAGTGACAACAAATGAACGCGAGCATCGGGGAATGCAGACTCAAAATGTGTGTTGTTTCACTTCTCTGTCCACGTCGCATGTGCGGACTCTCTAAAAACTTCCGCTGCACCAATCTATTGCCGGTAAATACCACAAGAATACAAGCAAGCTAGTTCGTCTTGCACAGCTAGATTGGCAGTAAAGGTTGTTCTAACTGGGTTAATGATATGAACCATTAATCATTTAACTAAACATGCATTCAGTTTGCTCTCCGCGTGTGTTCGGTTTACGAAAATACTCGGGGAACTTATTAGGTTCAGGCAACAGTAATATAAATTTGAGTAGTGGCTTGATTCCAAACGGCAGCCACTTTGCATATTTTTAGTGCCGGATACAGGTGCTGGGCGTAAGTCATGAGCAGCAGGCGATTTCCATTTCTTACGTTGACGGCCCGCGGCACGTGTTCGGAAGAATGTTGGTAAAAAATACATCACTCAAAAAGATGTAATCAGGAAGCAATGTCTCGATCACTATGAATTTCGTGCTGGGGCGACATGCTCCCGCTGTTGATTTACCTGACTCGACCGCTACCAGGTCAAAGAACTCTCCCTTATGTAATAACTACCTACTGTAAATAAAGGGGATATACGCAATCGTATTATTATTATTATTATTATTATATAGAAATGTTCTGTATCGCCGCGTAATGTGCTTCTTACACAGAAGGGCTGCTTGAGAACTAAACGCTAACATCTAATCCACTGAACGAGTGCCAGGTCCTCCCACAAGCGAAAAATTTTACTTAGGCTAACCGTGTCGTCGAAGCCCCCCCCCCCCCCCCCCCCTTTTTTTTTTTGTCGGACCAAAAACGCCCCAAAAACACGTATATCAAATGGGTCCGGATCGCCCACTCCAAGAGAGACCCGTAAATCCAACCCTGATGAGAGCTTCGCACATCTTGAATGGCTGTTAGACGATTTCATTGCATGGATAGGTAGATAGGTATGCCGGAAAGTTGTATATCTGGCATGCTACTTTGCGCTGGGGAAGGGGGAGAAGAAAGAGGGCCGTGATAGGTGACAACGTGGGGAGGAGGGGACCAAGGGGCATGATAATATGTACAGGCGCGGTAACTTGTATGACAATCGCGAGACGAGTCCCGTGTTTTTCAGGAAGCGGGAACTTGGGTGGCAAAATCTTGCGCCGACTGGCCCCGCATGGTTACCTTAGTTTCTTTTGCCCTGATCCTGGGACACCCTGAGCGCACTTTCATCGTTCCCCGATGGAGCTCAGAAATGAAGCTACCGGGGCGGCTCGGCGAGCCTCACTGCCTCGGCACGCATTTCCCGCTGATGGCAAACGCACGTGTGTCACCGTTGCGCGGCTGAACCAAACGTGGGCGTGTGCTGCAACGCGTGGGGCCCCCGCTGCTCGGCCGCCCTTCTAACAGCCGCTCTCTTTCAGGGGCACCCGCAAACTCCGTCCTCTAGCTGCGGCAAACACAGCTCTTATAAAGGGCCGAATGTCGCCGGGCTTAAGCCGACGGCGGAGGGGGTCCTCTCGAGACACTGCCAAAATAGACGCTGCGCCAAGTTCATTGCCACTGTTCTTGATTCGTCGTATGCGCAGCATGTCGGCCTGCCCGAGAGACACTCCCCCTTCTTGGCGGCGAAAGAAGGGGCGGCCCTCTCCGCCGGCTGCTCTTCCTCGTCTTTGGATGTGGGGCGTGGAGTGATGCTTCTTTTGTTTTCCTCTCTGCGTGGATGCGCGCCCCTGTTACAGGGCCTGTTTCGTCAGAGCCAAGTGCGCATGGTGCCCTGCACGGAATGTCGGCAAGCTCCGTTGACAGGGTCCTACCCGCAGATGATTCTCGGCTGTGCACAGCGTCGGCGTTCTTCCACTGACCGTGAGGCAGTAAATGTGGAGAACTGCTGCCGCGACGCGTTCAGGAAGGAAGAAGCTAGAAGGAAAGACTCCACGCTTTGGGAAGGTCACCCCAAAGTATGCCGCGGAGGGCGAGGGCCGCGACGCCGTTTAATGCCACTTTGCGTTTTCATGGGGAAAACGAAAGCCCGCCGGTTATGGGAGGATCCTCTTCATTCGGCCCGTGGCGAAGCGTGCTCTCACGTCGGCGATAATTTGACGCCAACTACAGTGTGAGCAGCAGTGCGATGATCGACCACGTGCACGCAACGGGCAGCAGCACTCTCCCGCTGTCGCGCGGCATTTCTCGCTGTCCGTTGAGCCCCGCGAGTGTGCTGCTCCTGTTTTATTGCCCGCTCACCGGTGGCCCCTGTGCGTGTGTCTTTGTTGTGGCTGTAAGTGCGCCGGCCTGTCAGGGCTGCCCGAGAAGAGCACACTCGGCGCCGCAGTCATCGAAAGCGCGTTCGCGTGCTGCCATTGCCTAACCTACATAGCGCCGCGTCCTCCTCCTCCTCCTAGTCACGCCCCCCGATAGGAAACCATCGAGGAAAGCGCCCGGGACCCCCTGCAGTGGCTCTCTTCTTTCTGGCCAACCACCGCCGACGAGACGGCCGGCATTGTGCCGCAGATCAACCCGGCATTATTGTGGCTTTCCTTTCTTGGAGTTGTCGAATTCCGAGCCGATCAGTATTTGCATTGACCTGAATCGTCGCGTTGCGTCATCTTGCCTCCCCACCTGCCAGCTCCACTCGATCGCTGCGACTTTGTCTTCGAGCCGAATGCCTTCGAAGAAATCGGCCGCCGACGGTGCATTGAACAATCGCGCAGGTCCCAGACGCGCTGTCACGTCAGCAGCCAGCTTTGCCGTGTTGGGCAGCCGCGTTGCGTTTCATTACGTGCGCCGGCGCAAGGAAACGCATTTTATGGCAAGAGCATGGGTCGATGTTTGCAGAGCCTTTGTTAAAAGTAAAGTTTGCTTCCAAGCCGTGTAATGGGTTGGCATCCACGGCAGTCCTGTTAGGACGATGGTTCCTTCAACCACGAAGAGATTCGGAACGCTGGCGATGTATGTTGAACCACACACTACAGGGTGAAGCACCTTGAACTGTGTTTACTCTTTACAAGTGCTGTACATCTGGCGTACTGTTAATGCACCGGTTCCATCGTCACTACAGCAGAGCGACGCATCTGATCTGCGTCTGAGTACTTCAGAAACCCTAATCGGCGTCTGGCTTTAATCTAGGTCAACTGCAGTTGCAGAAAACGCTGCTATTCGCGGCAGACGAGCACCAAGGCGGAATCTCGCCTCAGTGACTTAGTGGTTAGGGCGGTAAACCAATGAGTTGAACCGAAGCGGCAGCTTTGTGGTAGAGCCTCGCATTCGGGAGGTACCAGGTTCGACCCCTGGGCCCGTATTCCGAGTTTGCGTCGTTATGAACGTTGGTCGTTATCGAAGTGTCGCTATACCACGTCACGTCATCTGATTGGTCGAAACGCTGGAACCGGGCGTTACCACTACGGAACTAGAAGAGGTCATGCTCCGGCGTTTCCACCGATCAGATGGCTCGAGGTCACGTGAAATAGCGACATTTTCGATAACGACGCAAACGCGGAATACGGGCCCTGATGCCGCCAGGTACCCACCGGTTCATGGTCAAAAAGGTCATGGACCAACACGAAGGTTTTGTCCATGACCCCCTTTTATTTATTACCTCAATAACCTTCGATTACCAGTAAGGCATTTCTTGTGCAAGGGTTGATTTCTTGTGATTACTTTTTGTTGTGGCACCCAAAATAATAACAAAATAGGACGTTTTAGAATAGGAAAAGAAATAGTACATAGATAATTTCAGCCATTCTGGTATAACATGGGCATTTCTGTAGAAACGACCAACTGTTTTACATAGAAGTTATGATATTGGTAAATAATATATCTTAAGAAAGACATTCAGAAAGCCAAACTCCAGCAATATGTGACTGCAGACTATACCAACGTTTGTGTTCCTTATTGAATATTAATGGTATATAGCGCCCATTGGTGTCGGTGAGTCTAAATAGAATGTAGACAGTTTTTGTAAGGTTTAGGGTGAGAATGTTAGTCTTTAACCATATACGTAATCTAGTATATAATTGTTCTTTCTAGGTGAGACCACTATTATAGTAGAATGTCCAGCGTATCGGCTGCTTTATGGTGTAGATCGTTATTACCGAGCAAAAGCTGGCTTATAGCTGTCAGATTGATTTGTATATACGTAACAGCTGAGCCCTCCTGCGAGCTTACCATTTACAGTTTCTGTTCAGGAAAAGAAAAACTAAATATTGTTCATGGAGCTTAATGGTGAAAAATTAAGGCAACGCTCAACTCGATGCCATATAATCTGCAGAAAAGTGATGCTAACGAAGTTCCCTCATAATATGTTCACGTTATTCACACACTTAGAAGCCATGCTTGATAAAATCTCGATTGTCTGCAAACAGCCCTATACGCGCCTGTTGTTTGCAAGGAAAGAGTCTCACCTCATTTTTAATCACTAAATCAACGCATAACAATTTTATGCTACCGTAATACGCAATTAAGACCGATGTATTGTCTGCTATGTGCGTACCTCTTAGAGTCGTTCATAAATATCGGCTTTAATTATTAATAGGCTGCAATGAAGTAACTTGTTACAGTACTAACTTTGTTCCGAATTTCGAGCAAAGTATTTAAAGCCGTAGCCAGCCGGGCCGAGGCTTAGCAACAGAGTTCGCTCACAGTTTTTGCTTCTGTTCGTTTCGACGTCGCCACTGCCTATCACACCGGCTTGATGTGCTGCACGGCATCCAGTGCTGAATTTTTTCGCTATAGCTAAATAAGCACGTGTTCTCTGGTTCGCGGAAAGTCAGACTGCAACACGCTTTTGTGCACAACGCAAGTAAAATTTGTTATGCACCGCTTTTAGCCTTCAATGCAACGAACACGCGCTGCAGCTTCGCTGTTAACAGTAACGATTTCCACGTTCCAAAATTAAGTAGCGAATGTCTCGAGGCAGTGAATTAGTTCTTGAGTTCCTGTGTGCTGCAAACGCAGCAAAAATGTACCAGTTGTGCCTCGTTTATATGGACCCTATGATAACTGGTCCCAACTGTTCATGCAGCGAGTCGTCTTTAATAATGAATTGTGAAGAAGGAAAGAATAATGTTGGAAAAGAGGATCTTAAGTTTAAGGTGTGCGTCTTTTATACATGTTGAGCTTTGAAGCTGAAATTGAGCAAAATCTTGAGCTAGAAGTGCACTGTTCTGTTCACCATTGTCTTTAAAATGATTTGGAACAGTTTGGTTCGTCTAGTGGCCTATCCCCATTGAAAACTAATGTATCATGTTCATACCGGATTCGGCATACCGGTTTATTGTACAGGACGAAACAAAGTGGTCCGACTAGTTCGCTGCCACGTAGAACCCCAGACAAAGACTCTGTGCATATCTGCACGTTTATTCTCTTCATACACAACACCTGAAGCTCGTGGCAAATTTTCGCAACAATGAACAAGTTGCACACACCCTCTCGCGAGAGAACATTGAAAGTTCGCGTCCACCGCCTTGTCGGTTTCACTATTCCAGCATTCCGTAGCATTCTAGTGATCTAGGGGTACCCTTAGGTACCTTACTGATGTCTCGGACCACTGGATGTTTTTTTTGGATATTTTTTTATTTGGACCACTGGATATGTTTTGGATCACTGGATACAGAATGTTTGGTCTCCCGTGCCAAAAGCCTAAGTATTTGCTCCAATTCGCGGCGCTTAACATATTTGTAATACTTACTCTCTCCACGATGCTATCTTGCTGCTACAAAAAACAACTACATCGGCGTACGCTAAGATTTTAATCTCACTTGCCATCAAGCTTTAACCTCTCACCGGTTCACTCCCCTCTTCTGGTTACTGCGGTTATATGTCTCCTGATCTAGCGAACTTTGCTTTTTCGCACTTTGCTTTTCTCGGGTGTAAAAGTTGTGGTCTAATTCACCGATCGCCCATTAAACAAGGTGAATCTTTTTCCTGGCTATCACGAGTGGTCACTACTGTCCCTCATCTTTAGCATCGTCTTTCTATTTTGAAGGGAAATCTCAGAATACGTTGATTTTTGCTAGTGTTAAGTGTTTTGTTATCGTCTTCGAACGCAGGTAATTCTTGCTACATACAGAGATATCCGGCGAAATAATGCTTGTAGCATAGCATGATTTTGCTTCACATGCTGCCAGCGGAGCAGCGACGTCAATGAACACACTTTCGACTAAGCGTTTTGCATATGTAAACACTCAGGGAAATGCTGCTCGATATGCGGCTATGTGTGCATTTTTCGATGGTCGCCGATGTGTTGCAGCTATGTGCGAGCATATTTTTGTCGTCGCTAGCGAAACGCTACGTTCTTCCTTGCACTTTCGCTTTGAAGGATCTTTTTCAGTCGCATATATGAAGATGCATCGCAAAATCGGACGAGCTGCAGCGACTGTTGCACGCGCAGAAGCGATGCGATGCGCCTATGTACTTGCTAGCATACACTTCGATAACTTCATACCTTCAAGGTATTTGTGAAACAGCGCGTACCCCAGATATAGAGAAACATTTTAACGTATATTGTGTATGTTTTCATGCTCATTTAGCGCTGTGGTATGCACAGGCGTGGTCATTCTGGTTGAGCGTCATCGATCGGTCCGGCTTGAGTGGAGGTGCGGAAATACTCTGTCCGGTATCGGTTCCATAAAAGACGGGTTCGTCCGGTTCGAGTTAAACCGGACATCGTCTGTCCGGTATATGTGCTCCATACCGGTCCGGTCCGTCCGGCTGCAGATCCAAAGCGAACCACCATGTCCGGTTTGAGATGCACACCGAAAATAGTTTGTCTGCTATTAGCTCTATACCGGACCGGTCCGGTTCGAGCGTTATACCGGTCCGGTGTAAACCTGTTTAAACTTCATACAGAACTAGTCACAATGGTATGAATGAGATTTACAGGACCGGTAAAAACCGGTCTGGCGCGATAAGGAAATTTTCACTAAAGATGAGATGCATTATGCAGTCTGCGGGATGAAGTGTCTAATGCTATGACTATTCCCATCTCATCAACTGCTCTTACATAACTGCTCCGCAAACTACTGAATAGTCATTGCAACCTTGTGCAAGCTCCGGAAGACTATTGTCGCTGTCATTCATGCAATGCGGCAAATCATAAGGTGCATGCCTCGACTGCGCCCTTTAGCACTGTTGAGTATGAAGTCAGAAAAATAACTGAGCAGATCAGTGGGATTGATGCGGTGGAAACGGGATAGCATTCAGTGCGCAGTCTCAAGAGCTCTCATACGGCCGCTGTCAGTGCGGATCGTCTGTGACCTTGGAGGAAATAAAATTAATGTTATCGGTACAGGGTTGCAATCCCGCGAAGGCGCGAACAGATCAGCTTTGCTGGCCACTATACGAGAGCAGATCACTGTGTAGTGGCCGCATTCTTATTATATATTTATTGCCTGTTCCGGCAAGTAAAGCAAAACCCCAACCTGAGTCTGTTTGTATAATACCAAAACTTATGGATTCTCATTAGACTCAGAAGAACACGGCAGAATCGGCTGATTGCGGTGGCTGTAACGGCGCTATTAACTCTTTAAAAAAAAAATGTTTGCGGCGTTGCGTTCTGGGGGCGATGCCTCACATTCACCGGGAAGTAAAATATTTTCGACCGGAGGGTGGACAGCGCTCGTGTGCTGTGCGATGTTAGTGCACGTTATAGAACCCCAAGTCGTTGAAATTTCCGGAGTCCTCCCCTACGGCGTCTCTCATAGCCTGAGTCGCTTTGGGACGTTAAACCCCACAAATCAGCCAACCGGAGAGTGGAGAGTGGTCTTTTAGTGGGGCAAAAACACGTGGGCTCTAATAGGCTCCTACCATTTCTACCCCGTGCATCGTCCGGACAGCGAGTTTCCGTTAGGGAGGCATAGATGCATTGGAAAAGTTTGGTCCTCTCAAGAATTGTCCATAATTCGAGTCGACCATATTAACGCGGGCCGTAGTATTAACGGGCACGGCAGCATATATTTCGGCGATGCAGGTCTCGCCATTTCGCGTGACAGGGTGACTCGGCTTGATAAATTTTGACCGAGTGTCTAAAAGATTCAGAACTCCAGCAGCTGCTCAGGGCTGTTTTACATATTTTTTTTTTCTGAAAATAAAACAAAGCAGAGCCCACCACGCAGCCACAATACTGAGCATGAACTCCCAAGACTAGTGTCCCCAATGCAGCAGCAGCGGCAGCGCTTTGATGAAGGCACAATACATTCGTCAGTGTATAAGTTTTGCTGTAGTGAGAGGCTAGAAAATTAACAGGCATAGTATAGCCGCAGTAGGAGCAGTACGATGCCGGCTGGAAGTAAAGACCAATTTCAATTAGGTAGAACATGCTGCGCCCCATTTTTTTTCTTTTTGACGAAAAGCGCTAAGAAATACAAGGTTCAAATGGGGCCACCCCCTTCTCCACTCTTCGTCGCCTTTGCAGGAACAAACCAATTATAAGTGCTTGGGTATCACAATTGCTAACAATTTATCATGGAATTTACACATTGATAATATCTCTTCTTCGGCCTTGCGTAAATAATATTTTTTGCGGCACAAGCTTAGAAGTGCTCTGCCTAATGTAAAATTGCTTGCCTATGTTAATTAATTAGACCTAAACTTGAATATGCGTGCATGGTTTGGCACCCGTTTACTAAACAAAATATTAAATGTCTCGAAAGGGTACAGAGCAAAGCAGTACGATTTATCTATTCCAATTTTTCTCGATACGACTCTCTCCCAGAAATAATGCGTGATAATGACATTGATCTTCTTGAACATAGAAGGAATAACTTACGTCTGCGGTTACTCTCCATGCTTTGTAATGGAAATTTAGCGTTTGACTCTTCATCTTATCGTCTCTTTCAACATCTAGGCTTACTCGACACCGTCATCCGAATTCACTAACACCTTATTTTGCACGGACGGATGTATTCAAGTGTTCTTTTTTTCCCCAAACTATTGCAGATCGGAATGACTCGCTGTTGCCTGTTTCCATTTACTGATGCATTGTTTATTTGTAATATTGTTGTATTTTACAACCCTGCTTGGACCTGAGCAAGGTCTGCAGTATCGAATAAATAAATAAAAAAAGAAACTAGCCCCTGAAGCCCCATAGAAAAAAAAAATACGCCTCTGAGTCGACGTTCGTTGGCAGAGGCTTCTGTCGATGCAATGAACTTTGGCGATAGTGGAATGGGGTGTTGGTGATCGTGAATGTTTGCTCGTAGTTACCAGTGCCATACAATGCCGGAGAGCTCATCTGGTGGTGCGTACTCTCTTTCAGATGGCCTGTCTGCCCTCTTCCGCGAGCGAACCTCGCTTTCGAGGGAAGAGGAACATGACGACGGCTACTGCGACAACAGCCTCGTCCAGCCGACCAGCATGAGCCAGCTGGGACACAGGCTGCTCCTATCCAGGGTCGCCTGTTTTCCCGGTAAGGGACTCTTCACCACATCGCGTGAAGCTCTCCTTCCATGACGGGAAAGGTGAATCGCGGGCAGCGGGGCTCCACGCAGGCTGGTACCAACCAGCTCTGTTGCATTACAACTTGTATAACTTTTATTCTGTCGACTTCATGCTTAATCTGGCTCGACCACTTTAGTCCTGCACGTGTGCACGTGATAACTGCACCAGCTAGGGCTGTCGCGAAAATTTTAATGAAGTGCAAAGGCTGATGATTCCCGCTCTGGTCCGAAAAATTTCAGCACCAAGAACTATGTGAGCTTGCCAGCGTATACATCGGTACGATGTTTTTATTTCTGATTTCGTGTGCGCGCTTGCGCACTCATTTGTTTGCTACACACTACTGGACGAACTGAGTGCGTTCAGGGCAGCATTGTGCTGAAAAGTAATCGGTGAAATCACAAGTGCAGCCATACCGCTGGACCTATATCAACACGAAATGTGCTGTAACTTGCGAAGAAATGTGAACAAAGTTGTGAAAGGCGAAGTGTCTTTTAAGGAGACCGCTGTGCGTCTTTGTTCATCTGTCTGTGCAGTATTGCATTGTGGGAAGAGCAGCCTTGCAGGGACGTACAAATGGCGTGTATATTTGAGATGCGCGACCGGAGCTGGATTGTCAGTTATTTTTTTTTTTTTTAACGGGTTGCAGAACACAGAGCTGCAGCTTAACAGATGGTATGTGTTAGCGTATGACGCAGAGCTCGAACCTGATGCAGCTCCCTAGATTGAAAAAACAGAACGCTATAATTCTGCCTTTATTCGACATCAACAAATTATTGCCTGAAGAAAAAAAAAAATATCACCACTGCTTCTTTCTTGTCTCCGTAATAAAATGTATTGTATTGCGATATTTACCAGTCTTTGTGGAAACGGACTGAACTTTGCAATTATACTAAGCGCGTCGACGGGCGTCTGACCTTCAGCAAGGTCGTGATTGGTCGTTCACCAGTGGTCTGTCTTCCAACCCCTCTTCCAAGCAAAGCAGCGAAGCTGACGTTAGGAACGGAACGTTGTTGCGTGCGCCCAGTGCTGCGTTTCCAAGGTCAAAGTTTCCAAGGCCTTGAGCAACGTTGCCTTCATTCTTGGTTGACGATTCAGGCTGTGAGCCCTTGTGCAACGATCTCGCGAAAAGCAAGGCAGTTGAAAGTAGCGTCACGGGTCACGCAGGCATCCGCGCTTATATCGTCGTCATGATGGTGTCATCGAATGGCGTGTAGGCACTGACATTGCCCGATTCCACGCCCGCCCTCCGCGCTGTCTCGTCGCCAGTTAGCCGCGGTTGTCTCGGTGGGCGCGTGGTGAGGGGAGACACGCCAGCCGCGTGACAGCCGCCGGTGCCCCGCGGGAGCCGCGAACCGGTTGATCCTCCGTGTCCAGCGCCCGCAGCCCCGCAGCATAGCTCGGCGGGCGCTCTTCCGTTCGGCGCACGATTTGCCCCTTTTTCTCTTTCGCACCACCTCACGTCTTCTCCCGTACATTTTCCTGGGGAGGCGCTTTTTTGTCGGCGCCGCGTCTGGCGCGCGCGCGCGCGCTCTGCCTTCTGTCTTCGTTGCTTTTGTCGCAGCGCTGCCGGTCTCTCCTCAAACGGCGACACTTTTCGCCGTCTTTTTACGGCTTGTCTCGCCTGTTCCCGTTTTCAGTTTACGAGCGGTACGTCGGGCTTCCTTCGTACGCCGCTTCCGACACCAATAGATAAAAGGAGGCGAGCCGGAGAAGTAGAGACAGGAGCCTGAGGAGGAGCGGCAATTTGAAATATAGGCTTCGGAGGGAAGGGTTGTTGGGCTTTTTTTTTTTTTTTCTTCGACTCTGCGCGTCGAATGTGAGGGAAGAAAAGCGGGCACTGTTGCCGGCTCCATCTTGATGGCCGGAACCTGCGTGCGCTCGGCGAGTGCGAAGGCGGCGAGGCGAGCGCGCGCGCATCCTGGCCGGAATGGACTGAGCCACCTGTGAAACGCCCCCGCCTTTTTTCCCAGGCGCCCGATGGCCCGTCTTCGCCCGTACGAACCACTTTAGGCGGCGCGAAACTGGAGGTCACGATCACCTCTTGCTTTCCCTTGCCCCCCCCCCCCCCCCCCTCCCTCCTTTCTTTTTTTTTTTTTTTTTTTTTTTGCCATCAGGAGTGTGCTTCGGGCTGTTTTGTTGCGCTGTTTTCATCGTTGTGTTTGCCCGGCGCTGCGTTGCTTTCACGCGAGAAAACTCAGTCGTTTGTACGGCGCGCCGCCGGCTTCCTTTTGTGTTGCCTCTCGTGCGTGGCGTTTATGGACGATGAGCCGAGTCGGTGTAAAGTTCACGGTCACAGGGACGGCGCTCGTCTTTGGCTCATTGCCGGCATGGCTGCAGCTTCACGGCGGCTGTAACCGACATTCCTTCACCCTTCTCCCCCTCACCCCATACCACGGAGGGTGAGCTTTCAGAGCTAACGCAGACGCCAAAATCTCCTGCAAAACGGGTTTCATTCAGGCCTTTTCTGCCGGCAACAAGGTGATCTTGCATACTTTTTATTTATTCCGTATTTTTATTGAATTATCAGTGATTTTATCCATCCTCATAGCCGGTCAGTTTCATTTCACCGGACAAGTCGGTGCTTTTTATTTATTTATTTTTTATTATTATTTTTTTTATCGCGTGCGCTTGACTGCTAAGCTCGGATTCGATGCTGGCCGTGTTGGACGCGTTTCGATGGAGGTGAAACAGAAGTCGCCCATGTAATGTGCGATGTCGGTACGCTTAAAAAAACAAACAAAAAAAAGCCGACGATCGAAATTAAACCAGAGCATAGCCAGCGCCGCTTTGTGCCGTTAAACCACATGTTCTATTTCATACCAACACTGTCTGCAGCAGAGAGAGAGAGACGCTGAGAGAAACACTTTCTTGGGGGACGTTCGCATGCTGGGGTAATCTATTCAGCCAGCCCGTAAATATGCTGTAATCGTGTCCGCGTATTACTACGGGCTCGCTTCGCCTTGTAACGAACTGTTTCACCTTGCCGCAGAATGGAATAGCGCAAAAAGAAACGAAGGGGCGGAACCGCTGGCCTTGATCACCACTTGCGTGCGCGTACCTTTATCGCTGCTGTTCGCAAAAGCATCTGACCCGAAAAACAAAGGAAATATCCTGCGCTGTCAGATAGACGCCTTTGGTAGTTATTGCGCCCAAGTCCGCGCGTCGTTCGTGCCCCGCAGGCTGTCCTTCCCGCGCTTATTTATTTTTTTCGCCGCGCATTGCTTTACAAGCGCATTTACGTGCGAAATGACATTGGGCGCCGGTGCATGGATCAAAAGTGTTATCTCAGCACCCCTGCCGAAGCGAGCAGCGTACGCTAGGTCATTTGTTTGTGCAAGAGGCGTGCAAAAACACTAGTATGTCCGCCTCGAATTATGTGCTCGCGCCTGGCGGTCATTCCCCCAGTATCTCATTCTCTTCTGATCGGTGTGAAGTTAATGTGCTCGCTCTGAACGGCGCGGGCTGCGTGGATCGAGGCTGTGTGTATTATTACTTCGTGGCTCGAGATAAAAGCCCTATGCGCTTCATCACAGCGCGCTTAGCATCGCACGGACCTACTTTCCGAAGGCGCTTGCGACACAAATCCGGCGTTGTTTCTCCTGTGCAAACAGTGGGCACATACAAAGGCGGAGCGTGCGGTGGGGGTAAAAATGGCGCGGGAAATGGCGACAGCGGTGGGTGGCGAAGGCGGCGCGCGACAGGTCGGCGTGACCTTGTTGCCGCCGCAGGTCGCGGCTCTCCCAGGTGCGCCGTCAGCAGGTCTGCCGATGTCGTTGACTCGCTGCCGACTGCGCGAAAAAGCGTCGTGACACCAATAGTCTACGAACGCGTGCTCCGTCCTGTAACGGTTTGAACTGCCGTTAAAACGGATTTAGCTCGCGGCCGTCTGATCTGACACCGACGTCTTCGTCAGAAATCCCCCACTCCCCTGTCTCGATGACGCTTGTCAGGCGACTCGTCTGGCGGGCGGCGGCAGCGAACTTGTAGACGTCCGGTTCCTGGCTGTCGTGCGCTGGTCGGAAAGACCTTTTGGGCTCGAGTCTGTATTTGGGCGCTGCTTTCGGGTTTTTGGATGCGCTGACACAAAGCAGTAATTCTTGTGCGACAGCACTCGGCTAAGCAACTTTTCCAGGAGGATTTAGCGCCCGTTCTTCAGTAACGGGCTGGTGAAAAAAAAAAAAAAAAAAAGAATTATCTTTTAGATTAAAGATATTCTCATTACTACTCGCCCGCCGCCATCACAGAACTTCTTTTGCCGTGACCACACCTTACCTATTTCAAAACATATTAACGATTCGTCTCAGTATTTTTTTATTCATTTAATACCAGTTACATGGTAGCTTCTTGGAACAGGAGTTAAAAGTGTCACGTATTTTGAGACCCTGCTCGCTAGCACCGTGAGATCCGTATGTTATTTTTTGATATTCCTTTTTTTTTTTTTTTTTTAATAGCAAACGTCCCGACATTCTCTCACAGAGTTGCAAGTTTTGATGCAAGCCGTCGCGTCCGCATTTTTTATTGATGCCTTGCAAACTGTAAATGTCGTCGACTCACGTTAAAGAGCTACATGTGGCCAAAATTATTTCAGAGTTATGCGCTACAGACTGCCTCTTAGCTGCTCCCTCGGATCTGAGATACAGGGAGCACATCTATGCTTCGCTCTTCGGGCACTTCCTCGCCGCGGAAAGTATCAGCTTTACCCGGGACATAATCTAGTATAGAAGGAACTGCGATTCACTGAGCACGTCATACTCTGAACGGCCCCTTTTTTTCGCCTCGTCAAAATCAGGTGCATATGCGGGCAAAACAAAAACATCCTACAGCGTATTTCTTTTTTTGGGGTCATTCAGGAAAACAGAAAAGGCTAATTCTGCGCCTGGCAGCGCGTACTTTCGGGTTCAGTTCATTGTTCGCGGGCCTCGCGCGCCCGCACTACGACGTTCTCCGCGGAACAGGTGCAGCGTCGCCGTCGACATTGTCTGCGTTGACAGCGTCGGCCGCGGCCAGCACGTCTTTTGTGCCGCCGGGCGTCGCGACAAGCTTGCGCGCGCACGTTCTCCGGCGCGCACACGCGTTCTCACGCGTCGCCGGAACAACGGGCCGAGACAGCGGCCAGGTGCGCGTCGCTACTCGCAACCCGCAACTGCCTGCGCCGGCGTGCGCCGCGAGCATTGTTGGAAACGGCGCCGCGGGCACCGGGGACGCGCGCCGGTCCGTGGCTGACAGCGGAGTTCACTGAACTCGGAGGAAAGTCGCACTCTAGTCCACGCGCACACCGCCCGCCCTTTGCGCTTATACCTGCGCCGGGGAGGCGCGAGAAAAAGCCTGAAGAAAATGACCCGACCGAGCTAGGCGGCGATTGTTTTTCGAGCAACAGCACAAAGTTTTTAAGCACCGGTGTCTTCCCTCCCGAAAGCGTCGCTGTTTGTGGCAGTTAGGCGCGACGTGCACTCAAGTCTGCACAACTTCGGCCTCCATTGCGACGGGCCGTGCCTACTTCCATGACATTTTTCGTCGCTACTATTACGGCTCGTTTCTCTGTCTGTTCTCTCTCGCTCTTCCCCGTCTTCTCATTCAGTGCAAAAGGGTGATTCAGTCTTGGTGCGCAATTTAATCTATCTAATCTCTTGGATTTACCACAGCCGCGTTGCAGTGCCCAGGAAACGCGTGCCCACCGAAGAAGACATATCAAGGGGGTTTCAAATGAGTTCTTTTGTCAGTGTCTTTCCTTTACAGATCGCTCAGCACGTAATGGGCCGGCGGTACGTTTGCAGATTTTCAAGACGATTTCCGTTGTCGCGCAGGAGCACACGGACTGCTCGTTTTCTGAACTCACGTAGGCGGGATTTTCCGCGCGTGCCTCTGCTGCTCAAGCTGACGTGGTTCCCCTTGTTCGGCCCGAAACTTTGCGATGGCTCGCGCGTCGACGCGGAAGCGGTGAAAGTAAATAGCGACCGAATACTTGCTCTTCCACGCGTCCTCAAAATTAACGACCCTTCCGAAATATCAAGGTGCGGATCCGCTGCCGGCCTCCGAATAAGAGAACTGGACCGTATTTGATATGCTATCGGGACGCGCGTGTCGGAGTGGCTTCCTGGTTTGCCGAGTTCTCTCCGTGCGTCCGGCCATCTCTCCTTATCTGCAGCGGAGTCGCTGGAGCGTCTCCGCTCCAGCGACTTTCGGTTATAACTGTGTAATTCGAAACGAAAGAGACCCTCCTTCCGGAGGCCGCGATAAAGCAGGACGGGGCACACACAGCGTGCGCGAACATGACGACGGAAGCCCCCGCCAAGTGCGGCCTCGGGACGACGTACCGTTCCATCACGGACACTCCCACCGATAGCCAAGGTCGCTTCCTTGTCCTCCAGCGCCGTGGACATGTTTCGAGGGTTTGCGATGCGTTAATTTGTGCTTCATACCTTTGAATAAAGAAAACCAAAAAGGAACCCCCTCTTTTGTTTTTACATTTCTGCTTCTCTCCGCGGTTGCTTCCAGAAACAGGTTAGACGATGTGGCGCAAGCTCCTGCTCTCCCTCTCCTTTTTTTCTTTCCTTTTCCCAGGAAATGCGCATTTTCTTTTTTTTTTTTTTCCCCATCTACCGTCTCTTGGGGCATCGGCTTTCCGGAAAGAGCTTCCCGTATAGAGCTACGTGTGTGTGTTTGCAAAGCTAACATACTCAGCGGCTTGCTGCGTGTATTACGGGGGCAAACACAGGCCTCCGGTAATCGGCAGTTTCGCTCGATCGAGGCGTGCCTCTCTCGCCTAAACTAACCGTCAGGCACCGGCCTAGGCGTTCAGGTCGGAGACCCCGTTCCGGCCGCCGGCATTTGCCCTCGAGCCGAGGTCGCGTGCCTTGCGTCGCTTCTGCTGGTTGCTCCTCTGCACTGCATGGTTTCGCGAGGCCTATAGTGTGATTGAAGACGATCCTATCACTCATTTCATTTCATTTCTGCTAAGCCAGTTCCGATGCTAGTTTGCATCACTGTTCTTAAGATGTCTTTGTTTCCTGCCACTATTTTGGCGCTTCCTCCCCCCCTCTTTCTTCATCTTTTGATGGGCGCATAGCAGTAATTGAAAGCTCTACAGAGCTATTTGTGGGAACTGACCGTATATGCACGCTCGAAAGAGGAACCGGCCTTCGCTTTACTGTTGCCACTTGAGCGGTCGCCATCATGTGCAAGGTCAGTACCGCTTGGCTGGTTGAATACCTTGATCTCTGATGGCTACTTTATTAAGGAGTGTATTTAGTTTGGAGAGCTCAGTGATGCAAATATGATCAAATTATAGCCAGTATGGCTCATTTTTGCCAAATCCTATGACTGTGGGCGCACAACAGCGCTGCGCATGAGTTGCGCGAGAGGCAAAAGTGGTGATCATAGTATGCCTCTACCACGTGCTGGGACATGGTGGCCTCCTCGTTCAAAACCTCATTCGTGACTCAAGTCATCGATAGTAAGCGCTGTCATGTGCCGCTTTTACAATTAATGTATTTTATATAGAAAATACACAAAGCGCAGCTGTGCTGACCGCTTTCAGTTTATGATCGGTGCTTGGGATCAATTCTCAGGATGCGCATACGAGGAGTATGTGAGTGTGCTAAAACAGCAATCGATATGAGGGTGGCGTCCACCCGTGCCTACGTGTGCCATCTTACTCTGGGCGCGGTGTACAATCGGCCTTCGCTTAACCCGAACACGTATTAAGCACTTTGTGCTAACCGCCTAAGATATACAGACTAGATTAAAAAAAAAAAAAAAAAAAGAAAGGAAAAAGTTTCATCTGCAGAACTGCGCGAATAAAACGAGGACAGAGCAGAGACACATCACATCTGCTCTGTCCTTGTTTTATTAGCACAGTTTTGAAGATGAGCGAATTTCACCAACTAGCCCGCCAGAAGACGCTTTTGAAAAAGGTGACATTGAAAGTTGCACAAAGAAGACGGAGTTGGGCTCGCAAGCGTTTGGCTCCTTCATAATCGGGAAGCATAATCTGTGTCACCAAGGAAAATGCACAGACCCCCGAAAGTTGTTCTTGGCTAGTGTGAAAATAGAGCTATACCAATACAACCTGCTGTCCGCAAGCGCATTTGCACTGACATCTGAGGAAAAGCTATGACTTTCGATAGGTGCACCAAGTCGAGCGGTCTAATATGCCGTCTTCTCACCAAAACCGACGGCACTATGCATGTTTGTTGCGCGCCACGATAGTGCGTTGCCAGCCAAGCTGATGGGTCTTATTCAGTTCGTTGCAACAGCATGGGTTTCAGTCGTGGCCTGTACACTACTTGCGTTTCGCGCATAGAGTTATCTGTCCACAACTTGCATACATATCCAAACACCTGTATTCGCTTATGACGCGATAGCATACACTACCACCCAACATGTAAAGCCCCGCTTTAACGAAGCTGTCTGAACGTTCTTGCGTAGCCTAGTGGTAGTCAGCGTGGCCTATAGGATGATTCTGATATCACCCTCCCATATTCGAGAGGAGAGTCCCTAGTTACCAGCTTCCGCGAAACGTGACGTCAGGCAGCCCTATGTCCAGTCAGTGCGCGGTCATGCCACGCTGCCAGCGCCATGTTTGTAATTTTTCGCCCAAAACGCCGACGATGAAGCCAGATCTTCTGATGCATGCCGAGGCCTTAACACCACTATCGCGTTAAAAACTGTGCGTGTGGATGGCCCAGTAACTGCTGTTGCAGCAGTTCGACAGGTGATGCGTGAACTGTCGTCGTGCTCGAGAGTCTCGACCTCTGCCTTGATAAGACTACGCTATTTTCAAAGCTATTTATGGCGTAGTAATGTTGAGATGGGCGAGCGTCGAACGCTTTGAGGACGACCTTCAACTTTAGGAACAGCCCGCAAGGAGTTCATGCAGAGGGCCGCGCACGGGCAAAAGTGTAGGAAGCGTATGCAGGAAGAAGCCGCCGGATCACGCCGACTGTTTTTGTTACCTGGTTTAGGCATTTTGTTTTTTTATTTTCGCGTAGACGTCATAGAAATGGCCCACTTCGCTACAAAGTCATTGCGCGGACAGAGCTCGAAGCTCTCGACTGTCTTCCAGAAATGCATGTCATCGCGAAGGAGCACGGCAGCGAATCGAGTGGAGAGTTGTAGCCTCGGTCCTCGGCAGCGGAAAAGGAACATTTCTGGTGTACCAGATAAATCGATCGGCAAGGGTGTTCTTTTTCTTGTTTTTTAACGTGAGATTGGAAGTCGAATGAGAAAGAAGAGGCTAAGCTTCAGCGTCCTGACGTTCAGCCGCACCACCATCCCGAACGCTTTTATTAGAGAGCCTTCAGGGCGATATGCCCCCCCCCCCCCCCCCCCCCCGCCTCCTCCATCCCGTCTAGAGTTATGCATGTTGCTTGACACGGTAGCAGCGAATGCTTCGCCAGCTGGTTCCGATGTGCTAAAGCAGACAAGGCCTCCTCCTTTCCCTATGAATGACGCAAAAGAGGTGGCCTCCGCTGCTGCGCTGGTTATGGCTCGAGCGTAAGCAGAATTGGCTGACTGCTGCTTCTGCCTATGCTTATCGTATCTCAGAAGCTAAAACAGAGAGCTTTAGAATAGGGCGACCCTATCGTTTAGGGGAAAGGGGAATAGCGGGGCGCAAATGCTAAGATCAAAGGGCGAGGAGTGAGGCTATAGGTTGCACGAAACTTGGTTACGCCCGGAAATAAAGGATAGCGAATTAGTGCCTCCAAGATACAGTATAGCTAGCAGTGACCGGGAAACGTGAGGAGGAGGCGTCGCAATAATCATAAAAGATGGCATCCAACTCTCACCCATCAATGGTATCCCGAATCACGAAAGTGTCTGGTGCCAGTTAAATACGTGTATAAAACCTCTCATCTCGTAGGAGCGGTCTATAGACCGCCGAATTCACCTCTTTCGTATCTAAAAAAATTGCGGTGCTACCTAGAAAATATGAAACAGAGGAACCACAGGCTGATTATTGCAGGAAATTTTAATTTACCAGTCATTGAGTGGGATACCTTGACAACTAGAGACGCAGAAAGCAGTGAACTGCTCCTGGATATTGATTTTAATAATGATCTGATGCAGGTGGTGCGTGTAACAGGCACATTTAAATCAACGCTGGATTTAATGTTTCTTGATTGGCGAATCGACAATTACGAAGTGAAAGTTGAAGAGGGCGTGTCCGACCACAAACTAGTTTTTGTTCAGATAACTGCACAGCCTGGATTGCAAAGATTAAAAGAGAATGTCATCCATGTACCGGATTTTGATAAAGCGGACCTCACAAGTATTATCGACTGCGTATCTTTTTCCTTAGACAGATTTAAAAAGGATGATGACGTCAATATCATGTGGGTAAAGTCTAAAGATATCGTCTTCCACTTCATCAACCCATATATTCCACCAAGACGAAAGAGAAGAATTAGTCGGCAAAGAAAGAAAGTGCCAAGAAATTGTGGTTTGATATCTTATTTATCAAGCCTCTTGCGAGAAGCGCTCAGAAAAGCAAAAACTAAATATTACGACAAGACGTTAACTAACTGCATGAAATATTCTCCCCGTTGATTTTGGCGTCCCCTGTCACCAAGAGATGATAGCTCTTATAACATTGTCGTCAATGGCCAGGTGGCTACAGACGCTTCAGTGATAGCAAGCACTTAAGATAGGTTTTTTCAGTCTGTGTTTACTGCCCCATCAACAACCTCTCTGCAATCGGATCTGTCATCTCAGAAACAAGCAACAGCAATTCCCACGTAATAACCTATGAAGGAGTGTTATCGCTTGTTTTAAATATCAGTGAAAAAAAGTCTCTAGGGCCGGACAACATACCAAACGCCTTTTTGCGCAGGTATGTTGCAAACTTTTGGAGCACATAATAGACAGTTTTAGTTTCACGTACGTGAAGCGCCTACGTGTGACCAGTGCGCATGCGCAGAACGTGAAGAGTCCGCGGGAGTTTCACGGACGTACGTGAGATTCGGATTTTCATGTTGGCGTCTTCACGTTGCTGGCGTACGTAGAGTTGACAACATGGCGACGCCCTGCCCGCCCGCTTCACAGCAATAACAGCTTCGCCGCTAATTCCTCGGCGCGATATCGTGTTCTAAACTGTTGTATTCGCTTTCAGCTTCCCCAATCTTACCCTCGCGTAAAGTTTCAAGTGACAAATAGCCCCCCCCTTTTTTTTTTTAGATAGAAGGACGATTTTTCAGCTGTTAAGCCTGACGCAGAAGCGCTTGTCGTCGTCATAGCAACGATCTCGCGAGATCACGAAAGACCAGAGCATAAAGGAGGCTATGACCAGAGTTGAGCGAGAAGTGGCTACTGCTAGAGTGCTAGATGCAAGCCGGCAGCCAATCCGTTGTAGGGGGAAGGTTGTGAAGTTGTAAGCATGAGTTCTGTTGTTTCTGTTGCCCAGCGAATTCGCTTTTCCAAAAGCGACGATCTTGATATGCTTCGCGACGTGAGAGAAGCCATCGGTCCCTTCTCGTCAACAGCAGGTCGTCAATTTCATCTCATGTCAATCGCGACACGACCTGATGATTGCACAAAATACTCGAAAGCATAGCGCCAACTGCTAATTGTTCACTGTAGAGCAACGACGTTGAGAAGAGCAATTTCCAATTCGACAGACTCTTGGCTACGGCCGCAGCGTGGCTCGGCTCAAGGCAGCTCGACTAAACAAAATTAGTTTTGTTCATCTGTACTAGATGGCGCGGCATAACACGTACGCACAGTTTAGCGAGGCTTGTATGAAAGGTCCATACATTTTGCTTCACGTACACCACGTACGTGAAACTAAAAGTAGTCCTGGCGAAATGCGCGCAGCGCACGTAGACTTCTCACGTTTGCGTACGTAACTCTGTACGCACGTGAAACTAAAAGGGAATCTATACACATCTTGAAGCAACAAACGCTTTTTATTAAAACCAGTGCAGGTTTCCACAAAAACTTTCCACTGTAACACAGCTAGTTGAGGCAGTTAATGATTTAGCCAAAGCACCCGTCGTCTTCACTGTGTTCGTCCCGTGTTAATCGCGCCTTTAAATATTAAGAATAAAAAGCAAATGAGTGCAATATGCCTGGGCCCTTTCCAAGGCTTTTGACAGAGTTCATCACAAAGATTTAATTAACAAGCTAGTACTAATGGGAATTAATAACGAGCTAGTACAATGGATAGCAGCATATCTTACCAGTAGAGCCCAGTTTGTTGAAATAAATAGCGTAATTGAATCAGACTTATTAAATGTAACTTCTGGAGTACCTCAATGCCTTAGGTCCCGTTTTGTTCTTAATATATATCAATGACATTGCTTTCGATATTGGTGCGAAAGGTGGAAAATGAAAGTAAATGAGGAAAAAAACAACAGTACAAGTAACGAACAAGACGAAACATGTCCATGACTGCAGTTATGAACTCTGCTCTAGCGTACTCAACAAAGTCGATACATTTAAATATTTGGCATTCCTCATTTCTCAAGATTTAGATTGAAAAAAAAAAAAAAATCATCTCAAAATACGTTCAGCTGCTGTAAAGAAACCCTAGTTTCTGCGTCGAATATTAAAGTTGGCATTGCAAGCTTCCAAACTAACTGCCTATTTAACTTATGTGCGGCCAAAATTAAAATATGCTAGCATTATATGGGATACCGTGGAAAGTGGATTAATAAAAAAAACTTGAAAGTGTACAACGAAGAGCAGCTCGATTTATAATATCCAAATATGCATGTACCGAATCTGTCACAGAGATGCTGCGTCTTCTTAATATGCCACCTCTAAATGAGCGTCGGCGGTTGGCCAGATTGAAATTCCTGTTTCAGCAAGAAACTTCTTGAACATCAACAGTTCCCGTTACTTAGTCCCCAAACAAATTAAGCACCCAAGAGCAAGCCATGAATATCACTACCAAGCCCCGATTCTGCGCATTAATGTATATGCTAATTCTTACTTCCCGAGACGATAGCAGAATGGAATAATTAACCAGCATCTCTGTTACAGGCCGCTACTTTAACATTTGGAAAAGTTATTTCTGCTTTACAGTGGAAAACGTATTGTCAAGCATTGTACTGGTTACTGTGTGCCCTTGCAAATGTAAACCAGTAATGTACTTTATTTTTTTCAATCACCAATACAATGGTGACTAAAGTTTAGTGAAATTTGTACTCCTTGTCAATGTTTCGTATTAAACTCGTGCTACATCCCACTACTGCAACGGCCCCACGGCCCACAGTATTTGCAAATAATAATAATAATAATAATAATAATAATAATAATAATAATAATAATAATAATAATAATAATAATAATAATAATAATAATAGGCGGCGTCACCCTATCCTCTCAGACCGTATTTTAAAGCTGCCTAATATAAGCCACATATATTATCTCATTTAAACATGAGAAAAAAAAGCAGTCCTCTTCCCTCACGGGCACTTCTCACAGCTTTCAATAAAAAAAAAATGCAGCCACGCTCTTTCTTCTGTCAGCAGTAGGACAAAATCTGGGTCGTCCCAACTCGTCCGATCGTGTGCGCTCATGCGCTCACGAACTATACCTACAGAGACCCTTACTCCAAAATGTAGAGCTAGGAGTTAGTCCATGCATGTCTCCTATTTCATAAATAACACGGCGACTTGACACATAAATGATAGAATGAGCCACGACGTGCGGCATTTTATTTCATGCAAAAAACATGTATCCAAGGCTTTGTAAATAGATGAATGACAAGCATTGGAAGACAGCCGGAAGCGTTTTTCAAAAGTCAAATATACCAGCGCTGTTTGAACGGAAGCACTAATTCATTTGGTAAAAACGATTAGCGGTTTCGTTATTGCACGCCCCCCCCCCCCCCCCCCCCCCCCAACACACACATACACACACATATTTTTCCTTCGTGCATATTGCAAGGGACGCACAATACGCAAGCACATAAAAAGATTAAAGATTCAGCACTCGTAAACTAGATTGTTAACAAACCTGTGAGTGCTTGGAATTAGCTTAACTTTGGCGACAAACGAAAAGATGGAAGCAAATATGCGTCATTCTTAGTTATAGCTGTGAGTAACCATGGTTCACTTGTTTTTCAGGTGAAGGAAATTGTACTCACTGGTTTCGCATATCCTAACGCAACACATGAGAACGCAGCGAACGGATGAGGATGGTGGGTGCTGTTGCATTTCATCACATTGCTGACAAATATCCAAGGGTGGTTTCGAGGCCGCAAGCACTAAAAACAACATACGCTAACGGGTACTGTACGTGGCACAATTCACATCTCTCTGGTTCGTCGATACACTCGCTTTCGCAAATTCCAGTTATGCGGACCACGCCAACCGAGGATGAAGGGTGTGGGCCGGCTGTTTCTCTTCCCTAGCTATCAACTTCTTATACCGCGTGACAAGGCATTGACGCGCGGATACGATATACTTACCGGGAAAGTGACGAGCTCGTGACCTCACCAGAGAGGCGAGGAGTGTGCCCGAAAAGATATTGTACCAGAATGCATATCATTCTTTGTTTTAATAGCCACTCACTCGCACACAACACACTAATGTCTTCGTCGGCGTGCACTGGACCCAACGTCTCATCGCACCGTCGTTTCGTCGTTCGCTGTGAGGAAATGCGCGCCGAAATATCCAGACAGGTGATATCCCTAAGAAGCATTGCACACTCATCCGTCGAGGACAACTAGCGCAGTTTCTGCGGACAAACCTTTTCGGCATAGAAGCGGCAGTGAATAACAGCGCGTACGTGCGCGAAGCTCCACGGCCGCCGCAGAAAAAAAGCTGTGCGCTAGGCCTTAACGTCGTTCCCTAGATGAGGCTCGTTTTTTCCCTACCATCCTTCTTTGTCACCGGACGAAGGCGCATCCAGCAACGCCCCCAGCCGTACGGATCACCCAGCCATTGACCAAGCATCTGGAGACCAGGATAATTAGAAGCTCCACGGAGAAGCCATTGTTGAGACGAATGAAATCATTTGTTTGTTTTTTTTCTTTTTGTGCCAGCCTCCTTTTCCTAATGACAACGTACTACTATTGCTGATATTTGAAATGCATTGTGGAAGTCAAGGAGCTATACCGTGGTTTACATGACTGCGGCAGGTACTAAGCGGGAACGTTATTTCTCGCATCGACGCGATGTAAACTAGAAAGTCACAGAGAAGTTGCTGCGCCAGCAGAGGACCGAGGCTTGACTGCGCCTTCGAAAAATGCATGTAAACCCGAAAATGCGTTGTGGCGAAACTAGTGAGTAGCTGGACGCCCTAGGCAACTGTGAGGGGGGGGGGGGGGGGGGGGGAAGAAAAAAAAAAACAGGGCGTTTCTGGCGTATCCAGCAGTATCTAGTGAGGCGGATCATGCGATTGTGTGATTGGGTCGGTCGGTCGGTCGGTCGGTCGGTGGAGGAGGAGGAGGAGGAGGAGAAGAAGCAGGAGGAGGAGGAGGGGGGGGGGGGGGGGTTAAAGTGCTTGCTGGCGAAGCTGAAGTCGGAAACCAGAATTCGTTGTAGCCGTAAGTGAGTGAGGCCAAACCAGGGCCTTAACTTCCAGCTGCGACGCAAGGCGGCACCAGCATCGCGAAATGTCCGATGCATCTGTAGCAGGCGTGTAACCGCGGCTCGTACTAGCAATACACAGCATGCGAAGCCGACCTTAATGCAGCTGCCGAGGCCGCAATCCGATCCCGTGACTTTGGACTGCAGCTGAAGGATTAAGCCAGAACAGCCGGGGCTGGTCGGGTTATGAGATCGACTTCTTGCCCCTACTAACGACTACTGGTGCCAATGTTAGAATACGCAGGAATTGGTTGGTTGGTTGGTTGGTTCATAGGAAGGGAAAGGCGCAGTATCTGTCACACTTGCTCTGTGGACACCTGAACCGCGCCGTAAGGGAAGGGATGAAGGTGGGAGTGAAAGTGGATAGAGAGAAAGGGGGGTCGTAGTGAAGGGCTACGGATAATTTCGACCACCTGGGGATCTTTAACGTGCGCTGACATCAAATAAGGCAAAAATAAGGCTTGAAGGTATGAAAGAATATAGGCGCGACTAAATGTGTACTGATCTTTGTTCTAGACTGGTTTGACATCGTGTCGCGTGCGTAAACATAGTTTGTTGTCGCAAGAGGATAACGGCAGTGCACCCTACTGCTAAGCTTAGCCCCGGGTCTTATGTATATTCCTGTTGTTTTATGGTTCCTGCGAGTAAATGCCGTTAATGCTAATTTCCATTTTTTTCTTCACCAGCTCTGAAAAAAAAAAAACAAAAAAAAAAACTCTAGTTGCGCAAACTTTACACTTTATCAACCATTAATATACCCTCTCCACTCGTCGTTCTCGTCCTCGTCATTTCGAAATCTTAAGCGCCCTTCGACCGACTCTAACGCCGCTGCGCGGCCACCCCGAGCAGTGTCGCGCCCGCAGCGGGAGGCAGCCGCGCTTTGCTTCCGTATCTGCCACCGCGGTGTATTAAAATGCAGCCGCGATCGGGCAGGCGACCCTGAAATCGGCCGCCGTGAGCGCGGACCGGGGGGCCCGGCGGGCTTTCTTTTTGCCGCGCTCCAGAATCCAGTGCGCTACTGCACGTATACGGGGGCCGCAGTCGTGTTTCGCGTGCCTGCGAACAGATGCGAATATCCTGAATTATGGCGCCTAATGGCGTACTCGATTTTTCACTTAGCGCCTCGCCGCTGCTGCTCGCGGGGTGACGCAACCCATCCCGGCGCACACCGAGTATCACACCTGCCGATCGTCAATCGCGGGGCATTCGCCACGGACGGGCAGATTTATTTGTTCGCTTTGTTTGCGCTCTTCGCGTTTTATCGTCGCGTCGCCGCCGTTGCGCAAGCGTTATCGAGTCGGGAAGTCGCGCGCTCGCGCTTGGCATCGCCCGGGGACCGGCCATCCATTCTGTCCGGCTCGCGTCTTTCCCTGCTCTTTCGCGAAGTCTCCTGGCGGAACCCGGCTGCTGTGCTGGGGGTGACGACCTGTTTCCCCTGTCCCTCGAGTCGGTCGTGCCGCTGCATGAATGCGGGAGTCTTGCCCCTGTAGGAGCCGGTGATAACCCATTCCGTCGCTGGGGTGACCAATTAAACCGCCATACTAAGTTGCCACTTGCGAGCGGACGACGGCCTCTTTTTTTGGTCGCCATTCGCAGCCGCCGTTCGTAGGCTCCAAGGTGCGGAGCGGGTGTCACCCGTTCCCGCTGTGGTCGGCCCGCAAAACGACCGAGAGATGGAGTAGAAGGATGAGGGCAAAAAAAAAAAAAAAAAAAATCCTTTTCATTCCTTTCCATCTATTCCTCCTCTCGGGCTCCCTTCTCCTCAGTTTCATTTAGCACGAACGTGTTTGCTCTGCACAGTCTCGCGCGGAATGGATAAATCATATTGACGCGGGCTGTCCCAGATTTCCGCCCGCTCGCTCGGTATCTGTCCCGGGACCGTGTCCCCAAGGCGCGTACCGGGTAATCCGGTAGATGCCTGCATGTGTGCTCTATAAATTGGTCCGTTGGGGACATTAATTTCGACGTCATTGGGGCTTATTACGCGAAGCGTATGGCGCGCATTTTACGCTGATTACAGTCCCGGCACGGCGTTTTGGTACGTCGTTGCCGTATAAAAGGTGATGCATTTGTCGAGGCAGTTCGTCCTTGCACAATTACTCTTTTTTTTTTTACTTTGTTTTTCGCCAATGCCCGAGGGAGTTCCTCTTGCTCTCATTACGCAAACCGCGCTTCCGCGGTCGGACACGGCGGCCCAGTAGTAGACACGTGTGGACACCACGCGAAAACTTCGTGGGTGGACCGTGGGGGCAAGACAAGCGATCTGTTTCTTTCTTCGCCCGAAAGCAGTTGTCGCAAGTGATGCGCCAGTTTGCTGTGCTACCTAGTATATATGGTAGAGCGGCGAAATTAACTATCCTGCATGGTTTTGCACGGGTTGGAAACGCATCCAACGAGGTCGACAGTCGTTCCCGTATTTCTGCAAAATAGGCCGTGATTGCTGGGCAGCTGTTACGTTTTCAACCGCGGTCGAGGTAGCGAGCTTGAAAACTAGTCGCTGCGGCCTACTTTTGCCGGATGGAGTCACAATGAAAAAGCTTTAGTGTTACGTGGTTTCGGTGCACCTCAGCAGGTTCCTCCTGTCGCTTCACATCCTTCGTAATAGAACTAGATTTTCGACGCACATATATGTGATTTTGTTTATTTTTTCAGAACTTTACGAAGCGCGTTTGTTATCCTTGGATATTCGAGCAGTTTCACTAGAAAGAACCCTGATGATCTCCCATTTACAGTGGCGCTCTGAAGGTTTTATCTTGAAAATGTAATTCAAGTCTTCTAAGAGACGCCGGCTGTTTTCATGAGGAAAAAAAAAAGGAGTATTGTTCCTTTTTTTCGGTCTACAAGAGCGGTATAATTGTTCATGCCAGCCCGGTTACGTAATGGCGTTCTGCTGCAGCAAGCACGCTCCTTTCATCAACGCAAAAGACGTTATTGCGGCGAACGTTATAAAACGCGCGCTCTTTTGTGTTTACTCTTATAAAGCAGTTCGTCGAGCATTTGCGGTGTCGAAACTGACGCGCGAGCTTGGCTGTATATATACATATATATATATATATATATATATATATATATATATATATATATATATATATATATATATATATATATATATATATATATATATATATATATATATGTGTGTGATTATTCAAGTAAAAATAAATAAAAGACATAAAACATAATCCCCAATGCTTTCCTTGGCCTCGCCGACTGTTGGCTTCTTTCCTTCATGTATTATAACGAGCACCCTCATTTTCCCTTCATTTATCCGTTTGTAGCTTACGGGGGTCTCGGTTCTGGCAGTCTTGAAGCCATCGGTAGCGTAAGAGGGTTCAAGCACAGCTTTCGCCCTCGCTCTTGGTCCCGTTCTACGTGACACTTGCGGTAACACAGGACGTTCCACGTCCGCCGCTATGGTTGAGGGTGGCGCTGGTGAACACTCTCAAGGTTCGTATACAGAAAACATTATACCCGAGAAAGTAGCAGGGGGAACAGCGGCCGATGTAGCTCAGTTGGAAGAGCACCGGACGCGATATTCGGAGGTCGTGGGTTCGGTCCCCACCATTGGCACGTTGTTTTTTCTTCTACTTTGTGTTTAATTATCTTTCCCCTAAGCAGATTTCATTACTCATTTCTGTGATTACTCAAGTAAAAATTAAAAAAAAAATACATAAAACATAATCCCCAATGCTTTCCTTGGCCTCGCCGACTGTTGGCTTCTTTCCTTCATGTATTATAACGAGCATCCTCATTTTCCCTTCATTTATATATGTATATATATATATATATATATATATATATATATATATATATATATATATATATATACATACATGCGTCACAGCAGTGCAGTGATTTCTACCTTATCTGTGCATGATGTGGGAGCAGGCAGAACGCATAAATTGGCCACATATAGGATCGGGTGTCCGTCATCGATTTAGTTTATGACCCTCGTTTGTCCTTGTATATTCCACTTCAGGTCGTCCTTGGATGATGTCCGCTTGATAGAGGAGTCTTGTGCAAACCGCCAATGTGCACGCATCAGTACACTAACCATTTGCAGCAGCAGTTATGTAATCTTCCCCAAGCTTTACATCTTCGAGTTCCACTGTAGTCATGAGCGGCGCACTGATACTGTTCGAATCGTGCACCTACGTTTCTCTATATGCCTCGCAATCGCAGGAATCTTTGTAGTTAATTTTTGCCGATGGCGGCTTCGAACTGCATGCTATTATAGTTCTACGCAATATTTTCTTGTCCGTAACAAGAGCTTGTATTTTCTGCTTATAGGCAGGTGACACTGCGTGTTTAAGCCACAAAGTCTAGCGATACTCCTTTCTGAGGCAAACGCGGTACGCGTCCGAATTTCCAAACTGTATCTGCAAGCGCCCTATATGCGTAGCGTAGTATCTCGGGTTGAATGTGGCTGTAACCTCATCGTGAAAGTGGCACAGGAACTGTTTGCCAAACTCGGTGTGCTGCGAGAGGTCGAAGGTTTTCTGGGTTTCGACTTCAGGACTTTTCTCAGACTTGACTCTGCTTCGCGCGTGAATTCCGCTGCCGGTAGCACCCGTCCGCGTCTTTTTTCCCAGCCCCGTGCAAACGAGGAAAATTGGGAGGCTGGAGAGGTTAGGAAAGCGCTGGCTCAGGAGCGCGGACGAGGAGGCCCTTTGGAAGCTTTGACCCTGCGCTCCCGCAGGTTTTTGCCCCCTCCGATGAGCGGGCTATGTGCGGTGAATTTGAAAACGCGAAAGGAGATCGCTGCGTCCATGCAACCGATGCATTGGTGCAGAGCGGCCGAAATAAGTTTCTCCCAGCCTCTTCCGCTCTGGCGCGATTGCCTCGACACGGATGCGTGGCGGCGCGACGAGATAGAGACAGCTTCGGCCGAGCTGTGCGAACCGGCACCGCTGCTGCGGTCGAGAGGAGCTGCTTCTCCCTCCATTGTGTCGCTAATTTCCTCGCTCTTCTCGGTGTCGATTGTCCGGACTTGATGGCGTGGGGTTTGCGAGAGTCAGTCGAGCATAATGAAGACGAGGTGGCAAAAGTGTGCGATCGCTTGCTTTCCTCCCGCCGTGTGCGTTGCATAAGAGCGCCGGCAATCTTTCGCAGGGGCCTTAACCTCTGTGATGCTGCGGGAATATTTAGGCGAGGATGGGCTGCGTATAGGCTGCCGCTGTTCAGTGCGTGTTCCCCGGCGCGTTTGGAATTGAGAACACGCCGGCGGCGCGTGCGCCCTCGGAAGCGGGACACGAGGCGGCGTTCCCTAGCATCCCCGTCACGCCGTGTGGCTTACAATGGCTGGATTACGTGACCTGCGTTACGCGCTCCTGGCGCTTGGAGCTGAGCAGCAACAGCGTTCTTCGATAAACGCAATTCGAGCTGCTCTGCAAAGATATATGCTGTTTTTAAACAGCATTCAGGTTATCTTTCTAGAGGAGCAACTCGATTGGCTCCTTGCGTGACGTTACTTCTGCTGAGAGTAAGGGAGTGCTAAAGCAGTGGTGAAAAGAAGTAGCAGTGGTCGGAATTTAGCGTAAGTGCTTGATCACTGCGACTGCTAAGTCGTTGCAAAATAGTCGCTGCCGATCGCTGTTTCACTCCGTTGTACACAAATTTACCATAAAGGGACGCTTAGGAGGCAGTGAACTAGTCTGGATTTTTATTCTTCGTTTAGATACACATATCTGGCATTAAATATGAAATAAAAAAACTTCATTTTAACATGCGTGCCGAAAGCTCATTTGTGAAATGAATATTTAAACGCTGGATCCCCGCAAAGACTATATCATCGATGCGTTCGTAGCGCGGTTTCTGGTTTTGGTGGACGTGGCCACTTTCGAAAACGTGCGCTAGAAAAGGCTCGAAAAGAAAAACGAAGAAAGGATCAATTGTTCAAAGCACGGCTTCGAGTGAAATGCTTTCTGGCTTGCTGTAGACTCGCCGGAAGGTTCCAGCGCAGGCGAATAATAAACTGCCTCAGTGAAGCATGACAACGCTCGTTACGAGGTCATGGACTAGTTCTCCGTAATGGAGCCATACTTCATTGAGGTGTACTATTGACGCCTGCGTCTCCTCCCCTTATGTACAGCGATCAGTTCACATTCTCGCCTTTCTTCTGAGCATAGCCGCTGCAGCGACCACTAGAAATGTGCCTCTAAGTTGCCTCGATGGCGAGCGCAGCGGAGGCGAGCCCATCGAGGCACCCTATGTGTGTACATCCGCACAGATGGCTTAGCAGCTGGGGCCTGCGCCCGCGCGCGACTCACGCGTCGTGCGGCTGAGCTAGCTGAGGGCGGCGTCTTCATCTCTTCCTCCGTGCTCGAGCGCGCGGTGTGGATGCCACCGACAAAGCCAACCGGAGCGCACGCTGAAAGCAGTGCAGCCACGAGCGCGCTTCCGAAGCAGCGGCAAGCAGCCTGGCTGTATTTAGACCGGGTCGAATCGTGCACGACTTAACACCGTTCGAAAATCGGCGATCCCAGGCCGGTCGGCATTGAGCTTGCGTCCGACTGGCTTTGTGCACGAGGAGCCCTGCTTATTGCGCCATCACGTGCGACCTGCATGAGATAATTATGAATGGAGTTGATTTAGTGCGATTACGGCTACTCGCCGGACGTGCCTCGCCGACGCCTAGATTGGCCGAGCTCGTCTGCCTGGATCCACAGAGGTCGTTGGCGCGGCTGTTTGCTTGCGAAAGCCTCCGCATGGAAGTGCTTGTATTCCGTCTCTGCGATTCAGGGAGTCTCTACTACAAGCACGGTCTGCGGGCGTTTTTATTTTAGCTCGCTTCGTTTGGCGCAGCCGCTCCCTTATCGGCGAAAATTCTTGCTCGATTTTTACGTGAGAAGGAAATGGAGATTTCATTTTCACGCGTAGAGTCAGCTACTTAAGCCTCCTTTTACTTGGTGTGTTTTGCTGGAGGGTGTTACTCGCTGGTAGTCGCTAGCACCTTCGTCTATTGTGAGCTCCTTCACGCTGCATTACTGGCTAAAACTTCTAAAAATCTGTTTTGATCTGTGCTGTGGTGAGCTGCTAAAGTTCGAGATGTCATCGATTCGCGTTAGTTGGACAGTGGAAAAAGTTATTAGAATGCGGCATTCTTCTGCCACCAGCCGTGGGAAGCAATTCAGCACTCGCTGGTGCCAGCACAACCAACCTTAACTTTTATTGCGAGTTTTTTTTTACTGCATGCGGAAATGGCTTTCCAGTGAGTGACTTAGTCGCCTTTTTTTAACACTCAGGTAAACGAAATACTATTTAACTGTATGAGAATATTATTTTAACTTTCTTGTGAATGTTGATTCACGTCACCGCTACAGGAGTTGACTTTGTTAAAAAACATATTAGAACGTTGCCGTAAGACAGAGACAGGCATAGTGACAAGGTTACCGCTGGAAACAGTAGGTAACAACAGCGATTTTCCCTCCATATGCCGCACTATATGCCAAGATTAATCCAGTGGATGCAGACAGGCGCGTATAGATTTACTCCTGATGTTTTTCCAGTTGGTATTGTATTGCATTGTATTTAACCTCCAGAAATTTGAAGGGTGTTACTTTCCGAGTGCGAAAGTCGAATTGCCAATTATTCTTATTATCTTTCCTCCATTAATGGCCTGTGTGCAGTTGCCAGTGGATTTCGGTAGTTTATTTTTCTACGAATCATGTGTGTGCTTCAGCATAACGCAAAAAAAAAAAAAAGAAAAAAGCGTCACCTGTTCTCTACAAATATCTGTTATGACCTGCAAAGGTAACGAAATTGCTTTGTTCATTTCTCATTCGGCGTGTAATATACATGCATGCATGCTTGCTTTCTCTCTCTCTCTCTCTACCGAGAGGGAGTGGTCATGTTCCCGGCAGTTAAAAACAGCACAGAGGCTGGATCTGTAAGTTTATTTTTAGTTTCTTCCCAGTGGCTAACACAGGAGGCCACGGCCTTGTGGCGCATGCCGGAGTCGATGAAGACCACACAGTTAGACGTAAACGCTTAGTTTGCGTGCTTCGTCGGTGTTCTCAGTCACGGTACAGCCGCCCCCTTGTCTTGTCGCCAGACCACTAACTAGCTTGCTGATGAGCGATTATCTCATTAATGGGCTTTCGACGGAAACATGACCGCCTGCGAAGTAATTGTGTAACGGCGAGTTTCTGCGGGTTTCTTTTTCTCTTGCCCCGCAACGGAGGGGGGTCACCCCATGGATTCGCACGCAGAACTCTCCCCGTAGCAAATAGGTCAGATGCACCAACAATGACTACCCGCACGACCGTAACGCAAGCGGCTCTTTTATTAAGCCGCCACTAGTCGACCCATAAAACGGTGACCCTGAACCCCAAGCCGAAGGTGGGTCACCATCGACGGACGGCAGTTCCCGGCAGGACCTTAAATTAGAAATTCCCAACACGCGTCTCCCCCATCTCCTGTAGGAGTCGTTGCCGAGTTCCGAGTCTGTTCGTCGATGTTATAAATAATGACGGTCCCGGTTCTGTGATTACTACTCCATGCCGGAGGGGGCCCCCTGGAAGGTGCGGCTTTTTCGGAGAGTGGCGTCGCTTCTTCGCCGGGGGCCGCCGTTTGCAGATCACTGTGCGCCCCCCTCTGATGACTTGCACCGTTGCGTAAACTTTTCAACTGCGCCCAGCCGCGCTCTAAATCAACGGTAAATACGCGGCATGAAGGTACACGCGATACAGGCACGCGTATTGCTCTTTGTTTCACTTGCCGGCGGACGCCGAGCAAGGCACGCCTGCGCGGGCCGGGGAGGCTCCGTTTCTTCTCCGGAGCTGTTCAGGGCCGTGTTTGGGCCGCGCGGGAACGAGTTTCAAAAGGGCGTTTGAAAAATGAGAGTACGAGCCTCGCTGGCCGCGCGCGGTCTTTAGCAAAAGTACGGGGTTGTGACGGTGGCGTGCCTGTGGTAATTGGCTCCTTATGGGCAACCTGTTCCTTTCGCGAGCATGGCCGCTCTCGCCTCTCATTGGCGGTGCGCGACTTCGCCGAGTCGCCATAAACGTTCCCGACAGCCGCCGTGTACGCACCACCGCGATGAAGCACAAGTTGAAGTACCGGTGAATCGGAGGCTGCTGGACGTCGATCGGCCCTCCATCATGATGGTGGCCTCTCGCCACTTTCCTTCACGACCTGCGCATTGAGACGGCGTCTCAGGCTACACGTTTCGCTCGGCCTAGTTTTGTGGGGACTGAGGAGTCCCTTGGAGGGGTTCAAGCAAACTAAGCTCTATTTCCGACAAGCTAGCCTCTCCCAAAACACACAATATAAAGCTAGCAGTTTGGATTGAAGAGAGCTAAGGATTGTCTCAAATATATACCTCTATAAAAATAAAACGCTGAACAGTAGGGTTTGTCGCGCCACCTTAAAACACGGAAAACATTATGTGTTATGTAATATGAGAACATTGTACTCCGTGCGAAACATAACGGAAAACAGCGCGCAGAAATAGGACAAAAAAAAAAAAAGCGACACGTACACAAAGCGCTCTTTGCCTGTCGTCTCTTTCTTGGCTCCTCTCTGTAGGCGCGGGTTTCTGCCATCTTTACTACTCACCGATCAGCCCAAGCTACTTGCTGTTACCACTCCGTACGGAGCACTGAAAAACCATTTCCAGTGCATACAGCAGTCATTTCTTTTAACGTTTTTTTTCTTGTGTTTGAACCTTAAATTTTATTAATATGAAATAAAAATGCGATATTTTCTTCGGACTTTACTGTTAGCAGCCACAGACGACTAAACCAGTTGAATCGTTCTCGTGATATCGCGATGGCTGGGTTTCACAGTACCAAGAGTTGCACAGATGTGGTTTGTTCATGCCACTGGGACGAAATCGTAATGTCGCATACTTCGCCTGCCGCATTTTTCATCTCCTAATGCGTCCCCAAGGCTCGC
This sequence comes from Amblyomma maculatum, assembly GCF_055883805.1. Classification (NCBI taxonomy): domain Eukaryota; kingdom Metazoa; phylum Arthropoda; class Arachnida; order Ixodida; family Ixodidae; genus Amblyomma; species Amblyomma maculatum. The sequence continues at coordinate 234,015,191 of NC_139344.1, forward strand.
AGTCAAGAAAAGCAAAAACTTATTTGCGACACCTTAATATTATGCAGCAGTGCAGAAAAATCTTTGAGAATCGCAATATTTTCCATTTCAAAGTTATATCATGCATGCATAATCGAAAACGCCGCTTTGCTGTAAAATAGTCGATAGTTCTTTTTTCATCGATGCGATAGAATTTTAGCCATTTGGACAAGTTTCGTGGTGTTAGATCTGATACTGCGGCCGAACTGAAAGTCAATCTTCCCGTTCGTTGTTGAGGCGAGTTTGAAACGAGCTAACAAGCATTCTTTCGCTTTCTCTCTTTCCAGGTTGCAGGGATGTGAATGGAAGGGGCATAGCTATTGTCAGCAGTTCCGCATTCAAGGACGTCCCTGAACTGACCCCGTCTCAGTTGGCGCAAATGTTGATGTACTTCTACACAATACCAAAGTAAGTGCGCGTATCTTGTACTTATGCAGTGTGCGCTTCTGTCATTATTTGTCGACGCAAAAGAACGAGTGCGCCCTCCTCAAAACACAGTATTGAAGGTAGAACTGCCTGTAAGAATAATTTGCCTTTGACGCCGCCGTGAAGGATTACAGAAATCTTCACTCGTTTCCTTTGATGAGATGTATTCGTCATTCCTCAGCGCCTTCCTTATCGGCTCTTCCACTGTCTTATTTGGCTAGAGTATGAGCGTTAGAGGCGTTTTATGACGCTATCAGCCTTCGGAAGGTGTTGAAGGGGTATATACAGCATGTTTTGGTGGAATGTTCCTTTCTTCACAATGATGTGTAAGCCATTACTCTACATGGATCAGTCGCTATCTGCAAGCGCTAAGTAATTTATGATCGAATTTCTTCTCTCACCTGTTTCGACCACAACAGTCAATTGATGGCTGTGACGTCAAAGTTCTGCATAGCTCACTTGCGGGATGAAAATAAAATGGACACTTAAGCTCCGCCTTTAAAAGGTATGACGCGATAGCCAAATCTCCTTGTGGATCATGGACTTCGCTACTAGCCCGATTTGTAATCCATTAATTTCTTCCTCTAATATCTGAAACACATAGTCTGTCTAACAGTGATTTGTGAAAGTCCATCCGACATGGACATGGCGGCCGCTTAACCAAGCGGTACGAACGTGGTACCTGCGTAACCAAGAGGCAGCGTGTCTGACTAAATGCAAAGGCCCTGGAAGGCTGATCCTGATCTCATCCTCCCATCTGAAAGGAGAGACCGGAGCTGGCAGCTCCTGCCAGGTCAGCCACGTCATGTGGTCACGTGACGTCAGACAGCCCTACGTCCAACCAGTGGCCTCTCATCCCAGCCACCAACTACCACCTTCCTTAGCCATTCCCGTGTTTTCTCTCTAATAACGTCGGCGCCAACGCCGCGTTTTCTGGGAACTGGGACCTTTACCTCTGCCGCGTTAAAACCACGATTTTTTCATCCCCCACGTGACCTGTGCGAAACTTGGATGTCACATCCTTCGCTGGGCTGTTGAAACCGAAGCAAGGGAAAGAAGAAATGCGACTATAAATTAATTTTTGGCCGCAGTCGGATGCGGCATGGTGATCCGTGCATAGTAATGTTTTGCGCATGATTACAATTGGTGTAGAGCACTCCTTGTGATAAGCCTCCAGACGATTTTGAGCAGCTTTATGGCAGTTAAAACGGTTCCAATCTGTGGACTGTTCATTGAAAATTCATTATTTATACTATTACTCTAGGGAGTAGGTTGATTCCAAAAGCGTCATTTTTTTTTTTTTTTTTTTCAACGTTTAAAAGGAACTCTGCTGATTCGTTTTCTGCAGTTCTATGCCGTTTTCGCGTAGGGTGTATATACCCTACACATAGCTTTATGCTGACAAAACAAGACAAGTCCTTATGTGAAACATGTTGAGACGAACTCATAAATGATGTTTTATTCCCACGGAGAAAACTCGAAATACTAAGCAAAGTACCGTACATTTCACTGTTTTACAGAGTGCACATACCTATTCATTCAACGTTGCTCTCAGGAAAAAAACAAAAACAAAGTTGATTCTTTGTTTATCTTTACCTTTTTAAATTAGGTGTTCAGCTGTACATTCGAAGCAATTTACTCCATTTAACATAGCAAACATTTCAACCTCGTGTTTAGCGCATGATAGCCCGAGCTGCTCATGTGCCAACAAAAAGCCAACACACCACAACACAACAAAAGGCACTCATTTCCTGCTCTCTAATTTTCTCGGTTGGTACCCTGTATGACGGCGAACAATTCTCGATTGCGGGTTGAAAACACACTTGCGGGTTGAAGGCACACAAGGCGCAAACCAGAAATGGGCAAGCTTGTTCCAAGGGGCAAGCTATTTCTTATGGCAAATGGTGAAATCTTTTTTTTTTTTTTCTTTGTCTGTTTGTTCCGAACTCCTATTCCGGTTCTCAGAGGCCAAAGAAAGACTGATAACGAGTTGAGGAAGTTTCGTGCTTTTTGTTACCCGTTAGCTCGCGTCGTTAGGAATCAAGGACAGAGTGCGCAGGCGTAACGCTTCCCAATCACGCTTCTTCCAGGAAAGAAATCAGTGTTCGTGGATTCCTTCTGCTCGTCGACGCCACTGATGCGAGTGAACAACTGTGGAAAATGTTGGACGAAGCGCTGTGTCTCCTCGAGGTTAGTCTTCTCCCCCTGCACCGAGATCTGCGCTGCTTCAAGTGTTTTTGTCCTTTAGTTCTCGAGGCCTCGGAGAACTACGGACACCAAAGGCCTTGTTGCCTTGCTCACGTGTACATCGGCACAAGCTGCTGCACAAACGGAGATCGTATTATTAAAAGACACGCACAGGCTTCACCGATGAAGCTCGGCGTGCGCAGTGATTGCTTCTTCTACAAGGACGAAAAAATATCACCTCATCGCCTTTGTGAAAGGTTTAGAGCCTAAGGAGTTTGACTCTGTGCTAGACCATGCGGTTCGGTTCGTAATCCATGCCCAGTGTTCCAAATCTCCTGCAGGTAACAATATTCCTTGTCATATTCTCTCCATTGGGAGGGACTTCCATGAATTATGAAGGAGCGCTCTTACATGGCGTAGAAGCGGACACCCTGGACTCTAAACTTTCGACAACGACTATGTTATGTTATCTGGGAACCCAGTGCGACAAAACTTTGCTCAAGAAAATTTGATCGCGTGTAGACAGTTTTGTAAAGCTGGCTTTTAATTATTACCAACCTTGACTTGCACAAACGGTTTCTGCTGGAGCCATTCTTGTTGTCTGCCAACAGTCTTTTTTATTTATTTATTTATTTATTTATTTATTTATTTATTTATTTATTTATTTATTTATTTATTTATTTATTTATTTATTTATTTATTTTACACTGCGGTTGACGTTTACCCGCTGGGCAAGAGGCCGTGGTTTTGATTCCATCCCGTGGCTGCACGTCTGTGGAGCTGTGGAGGCGAATGCAAAAAGCCCCTCGTGCGCAGATTTCCGAATTAATCTAGAACCCTTTATTAATGACATGCCTCATTGACAGTGTTGATCTCGCACCACAATCCCGCGTAATAATTAATAAATTAGACTTAGGGAATATATGTTCTGCCAATAAAGAACTGCTTTCGCTATTTCCTCTTGGAAGGTACTTTTGGGGGCTATTGAGAGAATAACGTTTCTTTCTTTTTTTTTTCTTAAAGGCTTCTCAGGAAAGCCCGCCACTATTTTTTAAAAATAGTAATTGTGATGTAATAAGATTACTTTTTTGGTATAGCAGTACCAGTGTTGGCGGATGCCATAAGGAGGAGAATAACGTTACCTACGCTAATTTAAACTCTAATGTTTAACGTTTCACATATTACAGATACGCGCCTAGTTTCAACGAAGAAATCTGTGGCTGATAATTCATAATAGCCAAATCAGTTTTCAGAATTTTGAAAATGTAGTTACTCTTCGCTCTGCGGCTCTACTAACTTTAGTCTCTATGGCGCAATTCGGAAATCACGAGCCTCTGCGGTGCGTGCGCTCAGTGACGTCATCAAAACGTGGCACATGTGTCACGAGACTTTTTTTTTGCCAATCAATCAGTCAATCAATCAATCAATCAATCAATCAATCAATCAATCTATATATCTCTATTCCCTCCTTTAATTTTCTCTTTCTGCGTTTCGAGCACATGTCTAAATGAATCGTCGGGGGCCGCGCCGCGTTGGTAGCCATTCAGTTAGCCGACCATGTCTTTATTATGCTTTCTTTTTGCTTTTACAGGCGAACATTAGTAACGCGATCGACACCATAGTTGTGGCGAACTCTCGCTGTGCTCTGGAAGTCAAGGCACTCCTACCTCAAACAAGGACCAAGGTACAGTCGCCATGTCTGCTTGCGCTCGCATTAGAGAATGCCGCCAAATACTTCTTCATCATGCTTGCATGGTATGCGCCTTGAAGAAGCGAGGAAACGGACCTCTAGCTCTATTAAGGCTAGTGGGGAAACTCGCTGGGCGTTATAATGCATTTTTCTGATACGCTTTTTGTAGGCCTTTCTCAAGTCGTTTTGTAGCCTATTTGTTGCCTGCACATGCCCATGTCCTTTTTTATACTTTAGACGTTTTGGGGTGAAACTGCGCCTTTAAGGGTATGACGAGACAGCGTTGGTGGCTCCTGTCTGCGGCTGTTTTTGCGAATCCTCACTTAAACATTCATCCTTTAAGTTGTGCCCCTATTATTTCGCACATACTCATTAGCATGCAGTCTTAAGCTATCTTATTATATGACAGACCGCCCAACGTAGACGCAGAGCCCCGCTTTAATCAGACCGTACGAGCGTGCCTGCGTGGCCAAGGGGTCGCGTGTGTCTGCATCTCGTGATCCAACCGATCCCGTGCGATGGGTGCGCATCGTGTTACATATTCGGTGGCAGAGCTACGTCCAGCTGTCCAGATCTAAGGTACATATTTTGAGCGTGCAGTTTTGCGGGATTTATAGGTTACTGTTTTGTCGCACCGCCAACCAGGCTTCCTTGCGTGCCAGCTTGACTTTGTTTTTTTAAAATCAGTTTGAGAACGCCCTATGTCAGTCCGAACGGAATCGCAAAGCCGCATGTGGTGTGTATCGCATTGCTTTCTGGTTTCGGGAAGGCTTCAGAGTGGAGGGGCCTTTGCTGTATGCATGTCCGTCCACAGTTTGATGTAACAAAATGTGCCCGCCATTTGTTTTCTTATCGAAGAAATGCCTTCCCTGAGCTTCCTCACATGCCCCGAGTATGTCGACCTTGTGTGTGACGTGCGGGCATCTCAGCGCATTTCCCACATGTACTCGATCCAAGCACCCCCTTTTTTCAGTCCCCCCCCCCCCCCCTTTTTTTTTTTTTCGCGTCGATAACTTGACGAGACGAACGCGAGAAATAAGAATTCATGTGCCAAACTTGGCAAGCATCTTCGCAAATGCGATTCCAGTGCTCTTGGAAATTCAAAATCGTTAAACTACGGTATTTACGTACTGACGACAAATTATTCCGTTAGAATAACCGTAGCGCAGTATATACTATAGAGTTCGTCATTGAATGTGGGCGCTAGAAAGTTGGTTTGGTAATACCCCGGCTTATTCTTAGGTTGTGCACGTGACCTCTCAAGACAAGCTGCTCGAGTTCGTGGACAAAGACAACCTGCTTCCAGAGTTTGGGGGAACCTACACTTACGATCACCAAGAGTGGATGAGCTTCCGGAAGGTATGTTGCTTCAGTCTTGAACTTTAATAAAGGCTAGACAGTCGCGTGAATGCATGACTGATTTAACACATTTTTGCTTTTTCACTCGGTCGCAGTCCGTGTAGTCATCGCGTTCGCTAGCAGATGTCGACAATTACAGCAGCATTCCGCCTATCGGGAATAGGAATCATTGCAATGTTAAGATCTTTGTCGTACACGTTCAGAATGTAATCAGATGGCATATTAAACGCTTCAAGTCCGATCAGAGGGTTTGCAAATTTTATTTAAATAGTGCGCTTAGACAGTATTTCCTGCGGTGCGTGAGCGCAATGTTCCGTGAAAACATAACGGCGAACAAAATCATTGACCCACTTTTTTTTTTTTTTTTTTTTCACGAGGCATCTTTATCTTATGTTCCTGTCTTATGCCTATAGTTTTGTCAAAATGCACATCGAATAATCTCCATACTTGCGAGCTTCGCTCCGCTACGCATACTTTCTATTACCCGTGACAGTTTCTTAGTGGCTATGGCCTTCAGCAGCTGTTCAGGGCTTCGGGGTCTAATCTCGGCCACCGCGGCTGCATTAAGTGGAGGCGAAACGCAAAAATACGTCCTCGCGCTAAGACTTCCGTGTGCCTCGAAGTGGCCCTCGTGGACGATATTTATTAGGTGCCTGACACTGGCGGATTAGCTGTTATCTCTCATTATTGCTTATGAAAAAAAAATAATTTTAGATTTGCCACACATGTTATGTTTCACACTTTGGCTGCAGTAGGTTTTCTTTGGGCGTGCCCTTACATTGCGACGCGAGCAGTGGAGACATCACCGTTCATGCTCACTTTGCATAACTGTGATCCTCGCAGCGTACGCACCTATTGCAGTCAGCGTGATGTATGTATGTATGTATGTGTGTGTGTATGTATGTATGTATGTATGTATGTATGTATGTATGTATGTATGTATGTATGTATGTATATATATATATATATATATATATATATATATATATATATATATATATATATATATGTATGTATATGTATGTATATAATAAGAACTTAGCCTGCGTCACTAAGTTTGCATGAAGCGCCACGCACCTTCCTTCAAGTTAGCTAGAGCCGTGGTTAAGGTGAGGGATATTCTGGCTCCCCAGTTCCTGGAGCCGTTTGTGTCCGGCTGTCGGCTGTCCGGGCGGCAACTAGTCTCCGTGATGCAAGAGCTGCGAACGAGCCGTGTGCCACCATCGTCAGCGCTGGCGCTGCAGCTGATCGACGCCCAAAAGCGGCACATCCAGGACACCTTCCGAGACGAGCAGCTACGCCACCTGCAGGAAGAGGGAGACACCATCCTGCAGGAGCTGCAGGCCTACCGCGCCCGGTCACCGCACAACCTCGACTACCGGTACGCATACCTAGGCAACCTCTCCCGCACAAGCTCGATTTTAAGGCGAGAGCCTTTAATGCTTCATCATTGTCAGCAGGAGCTGTCGGCAAAGGGCGTCGCACTTTCGAGAGCGCACCATATATGGGCATTGATAAACAGTAACTGATTGAAAGGTAGTTAGTGGGCGGGTTAAGCGGTTCAGCATCCTTGTCTACCATGAGGGACATAGTTAAAAATAAATAAACCTTGTCTCCACCTGGAACCGAACCTCCATCCCTTGGATCCCCAGCAGAGCACTTTACCAACTGCGCCTAGCCCCGGATCGTGAAACGTTCCTCATAATTGCCCCTTGTCTACCGTGAGGATAGTGGGATTCCGCGAGTGACGGATGTTGCGCAGTTAATTTCCTGAATTATAGAACGCCGGTGAACTTTCATGCATTCAATAGAATGCTGGTTGTGTTCGACAAGGGGTGCGCCATGTACCGTCACGACAGGTCATGACGTCACCAGACGATTCATGCATAGACGAAGCTGACCCCGCCGGGCGTCCGATCCAGGCGCGTGCGGCGCCTTTCATTTAGCCCTTCCTTGAACGCGGCGTCACACAGCAAACAGAAGCAGACCCAGATGTCTAGGCGGCGTTAGTACAGCAGGCAAGAGCGGCATTTCAAAAAATGCGCAGTATCTGTCAACTCTCCGCGGACACATGTAGCACGCTGTAAGGGTAGTGAGGAAAGTGGGAGTTAAAGAAGAGAGGGAGATAGAGGTGCCGTAGTGCAGGGCTACGATACACCGCGCTATAATGGCTTTCGCCTCATCGCACTTTAGTGGTCCAAAGTGCCTTCTAGAATTTTTTGAGCAGTTCTGAAGGGCCTCAGCCGACACGTCTCGGCGGGCCGTCTACCGCGCATGGTTTCGCAGTATAGATGGGCTGACACGTTCTCAAGGAACTAATTAACTGAATACAGCATATTCAGGAACGTGCAATAGTAAGCCTGTCTGTTTTCTCGAGTACACATGAATGAAACTAATTGCGAATTCAAGTGGGAGAGCAGGTGCACTCGAGAGCACTTCGAAAGTGCTCTCAGACAATCGGACGCCCTCCAGTGGGAGAGCAGGAGTAGAATCACTGGCTTCCAATGGTAGAGGAGGAGGGCTTTTCCTCCGCTCAGAGCACCCGAGTGCACTCCCGGCTGCTCTCTCGTCGAAAGCTAGTGTAAAGGAAGTCACATGGCATAAAGCGTCATATCCGCGCCATTGTATTTTTCCTCTTGAGTCGGCGACGCTCAAAATGGCGGCTGCAAAGCGTCGGAGCTCGGCGAGCTCTTCAGAATCAAGCGAATTTGCGTCAGGAGCGGAAAGCATTACTCAGGTGCTGTATGCATGGTTTGAGAGTTGCTGCTGGCGTCGAAAGGGCCAAAGGAGGCAGATCGCCGCGCTGTGAGAACAAAGGCATACAAAACGAGCTGTTCTCCATGGCCATTGCGGGCAGGCGAAGAATGCTGGGGAGAGAAGTGCGGTCACGTGGTCCTGGCGCGCTGCTCTCGACACGCAGAGAGCGTTCCCGTGGGAGGACAGTTACACCCTCGCTCGGCGTGCTCCTGTACTGCTCGGCAATGCTCGGCGCCTCTGCTCTCGTCCCCCCAACCGAATGCACCATAAGTGTGCATGAGACTAGCAGCGTATTTCACGTGTGAGCTTAAATCATTCAGCCTTGTTCTGTTAACGGCGTTTCAGCAAACGAATGCAGGGAAACTGATGGGGCTTTGCTAGAGATAGGCAAGAAAAGGGTCAGCAACCATTGACAAAAAGGAAAGCATAGGGGGATTTTTGTTGGTTTGTGTGATGTTGATGAATGTGAAGTAACAGTTAAAGGGCCACTGTCCAGGGAAGGACCTTTTAAGCAAAGGAGCCCAGTGTTTCGATCAGGTACCGGAGATAGTCTGTGCAAAATTCTACAGCGACACGCGCGCCGCAAAGCATCGAAAATACAATTCAAAGCTCCCTCATGCTTTCCTTTGAGAAGCCAGCTTCACCGCTCCCTGCGCTGGCCCGACGGGCCCCGATAACGACGTACGTATCGGGAACGACGTCCATTGGTCCGTCTCGCTGACTGACGGGAGAAGGGTGGGTGTCTACCGCTCGCAGCGCGCTTTTCCCTCGCCACGGCCAGACTGAATCCAGCGGCGCGCGCTCCCTCGACCTTTTTTTTTTTCGCGCTCGCGGAGAGCCACGCCCCACCTCCCGCCAAACGCGGAGGAGGAAGGGGAATTTGTATTGCGGAGGCTAGACGACCTCGGGCAGGAGAGTGAAAAACCTTTGCGAGGGAACGGAAGGAGAGAGGCAGGATAGAATCGGGTGATTGAGGTGGCTTTAACTGCGTTATTAGTTACTCTTTTCAAAAACATTTTGCGGCCTTGCGTTCCAGGGGCGAAGTCTCACAGTCACCGGGGAAGAAAATATTTTCGACCGGAGGGTGGACAGTGGGCCTTTAATTGTGGAGGTAATATTTAAAAAGTAGAAGAGAAAGCGACCCAATGCTGCCGATGGGATCCGAACCCACGAACTACCTCCACGATTAATTAGTCACAATCTTCAAATCACAAAAATTGTAGACGTCCAACTATCCTTGAAGCAAATTTCACGAGTGTAAACCATCGGCCGCAGCCGCTTCGAGTTTCTGAAAAGGGGGTCCGCCAAACCCACGAGCACATAAAAAAAAAAAAAAAAAAATCGCGGAGGTTCAAAGCCGCCTTTATTTTCTCAAAGCAAAAGAAACTCGAGAGGAGTGCGGAAACGGAGAGGGCGCGCGCGAGAGAGAGAGAGCGTCCACGGCGTTTTGTGATGTTGCATCGGGGAAACTCCAGCTCTGGCTGCACTGCTGGACGGGGCTGCAATGCAAAGCGTCGCTGGTGTCCGATGAGGGAGCGACGCGGTGTTGGGAAGACTCGAAGTCCGATGCGTCGCCTCTTTCCCACGTTCTCTGCAGGCCGTGGCGCGCAGGCTTGTCAAGTGCGCGCTTTTTAGAGGCCAGTGCGCCAGCAGTCTGCGCAAGACCATTACACAATTGAAAATAGGACTTCGTGCTACAATGTCAATTATATCGTTGAAAAGGACTCGAAGAGTATAATGCAAAATCAGACGCTAAAGCACGCAAAAAGAATGTGAAACTGAACGGTAACCGAGCTAACTCTCGTCCAAACTCGAAAAAAAAAAAATGCACTGAACAGAAGCGAAACAGTCGTCCTTACGATTCACAAACGTAAGGAGACTTAAGTGCCTCCGATATTTCTTTTTTTTTTTTTTTTTTTTTGCGTTGCGAGTACTCGGTGCGCGGTTGAGAGCGGCCACCTGGTGCACAAATTGAAAACTCGTAATTATTTATTTTGCCTGATTTCCTGCGTCCACTGAAAATCCAGGCTTACGGTTTCTGTGTACGTAGACATGGCAGTAAACGAATGCGATGACGCACAGCGCAAGACAATAATGCCAGAGCTTGCGTTTCACTTCTGCAAGAGGAACGTCTGATAATGATCGTGGTGAACTGTTCGCTTTCAGCGCCTTTCGCGAAGGTGGAACTGTTCACGCTATCGATATTTGCAAGACGCCGTCAACTCCTAAAAAATAATATACGTGCATCAGGTGAGCTCTACCAGGGCGCGGGGACCGCGCTGTGCACGTGACCCCGATATGACGCCGCGCAAGCGGGTACTGGTGCGCGTTCAGGGAACGTAAAAAAATAAAGATATTTGCGTAAGGTACTTCGAGTAACGACCAATTCATTGCATAAGTTATATGTGGAACAACATCTGTTCCGTACTCCGCCACGGTGGCTCATTGATTTCTGCACTGACTGCTAAGCCGGAGGACGCGACTCGGCCGCGGCGGTCACGTGACTTTCTCTTGGAGGCGAAAAGCAAGGCACCCGTGTGCTGTGCGACGTCAGTGCAGGTTAAAGAACCCCAGGCGGTAGAAGTTACTCCGCAGCCCTCCACTAGCCTGAGTTGCTTCGGGACGTTAAAGCTCCGTACACCATCGAACTGTTTTAGTCACTGCACCGAACGTTCTGTGAGACACGTTATCAAACATCCGCAGGTTCTGCCGCGTGTAGCTTGAGCAAAGGTTAAAAAGAACGTAGTTCATCGCGACATCAAATGTGGTTGTGCGCGCCTCAGTTGTTGAGCATGGCGATGTTTTCTCAGGACCAGTCATATTTTACGCCCCATCCGTTCTTATCTTCACCTTCTAGAGATGCCTTGGAGAAGAGCGGCCTTCTTTACAACGAGCTGAAACGCGCCATGGCGAAGCTGACCAAGCTCGCTGACAAGAGGCTTCAGCGTCTCCAAGAGTGCATGCTCGTGAGGACCTTCGAGGAAGAATCTAGTCAAGTAAGTGTGTTGAACTCTTATTTCTCAAAACAAATCGCAGCGCGTTCTATGAGACACTTGTGAACATCGGCCGCAGGCTGTCATCATTCTTAGCAGCTTGCTATGCTGCTCTTACCTGAGTAGCAATGGTCCCCCCCCCCATTTTGCCTGCAGTTTGCGGAAAAGGATTCGTGGGAACGGAAACTTGTGCAATACTGTGCAATGCTGGAGCGCGGCGAAGTTTTCTAGCCACGCCAGTGCCGATTAAGGCCACTGGGACTCTTTTTACACTTGTTACGCTCATTTTTTGCGAAGCAGTGTCTCGAGGCATAGCAATTCTACTTGTTGGATTCGTCTTGGGCGGGTGCAGCGTTAATCCACTTGCTGGAGAGCGTGCTTGGCGTACGCGTCGTGGTGCTAGTTCCGCAGGTCTGCTCTCGTTAGAAGCCGCGAGAGAGTGATACGTGACTTCCGGCTGGGAAGCTGCGCGGCGAGGCATGCCAGGTGACACATATAGCGCTTCACTGAGAAGGGGCACAGTGAGCGACGTTTCTGCACGGACAGCCTGCGAATATAAATATAGGAACGTTGGCTATAGGTGTGTGTGGCCGCTTATACGCCTATGTGTTCGTGTTTTGCCGCTTGCGCTACTGGCAATTACAACTGATTGGAAGGAAGTATGCAGTTGGGAGGTATAATATCACGTAGCGGCCTCTTAATTCATTTCACAGTTTTTGCCGAACAGCTGATCGAATGATGTTGCTGTTTGACGTCGAGGACCGGAATTAGCCGTAGCGGAGGTGTTGCAATGAACGAGACGGCGGAATATACTTTCAAACATGCGTCTTTTATTTTTCTTTTTTTTTTAAGTTCTGCTCTTATCACCAAGTTTTTGACGTTTCATATTCTGTAATGGTCATCATCCGTGTTTTATTTAGTGGTCTCAGTCTAACCATTAGGAGACAGAAATATTCTGCTGCGAGCAGAAGTACATGAAGCGTGTTCGCGCAACCAGTTCAGCTCGCTCCGAAGGCAAACCTTATCTGTGGGACATAAATCTGCCGCCCTTGATTCGATACGTAGTCCATCATCAGTTGTGAGGTGTAAATTCAAGGGTGCGCGCCAAAGCCCTGCTCAGTTTTCGCCCTGCAGACGCATGTCCTAGCCAGTCTTCGTCCTTGGTCGCTGCCGCCAGTGTTTTGCTATCCAACACTGCGAAGCTGTCGATGAGACGGCAGTAGATGGCGTGGACGTGGACCCTGCTGGTCGCGCCAGAGTATACAATTTCAAGTGTGGGAACGCGGCCTTCGTTGTGTTCGCAGGGCCCTCTGTACCCCCAGACATGCCCGTCCTTCAGCAAGCCATCGCCGCAGTGTGTTGCTGGGGGTGTGGTTGTGTCGCCTGTATGAGCCTGGCGCCGCAGATGTGCGAGGAGGTTCACAATGCAGTCGCCGCTCAAAGTTCATGGGAATTTCATCATGTTATGGCGGAGGCATGCACACGGTTCTGCAATGCTTTGAGAAAGCATTTCTTCACTCTTTTGCCACCATCGATTTTGATGTAGAGGAAGGGGTGCCCTTTGTCACTGGAGGGCAGAAAATCCGAGAAATATCTCTTACAGAATTTTTTTTCTGTGTTTTCTGATGATATAGAACTTATCACTGAGTCTTCCTACTTTTGTGAAGTTGAGGGGATCTCACTGCTCCTGCGCGGGACCAGTGAGCACAGTGTGTCGTCTGGGTGTTTACTGGAGGAGTTATTTTTCATGACCCAGCTCAGCCCTTATCTTGTGTGGATTTAATCCTGCTTGCTATCAGCAAGACCGAAAGCATCCTAGTCGAGTTTATGCTGGGAAAGTGGGTCGTCAGTCAGTTACTGGAAGGGTTTAATTTCATTCCATTAGATTAATTCCACGTGTCTTTTTACAGTGTATGAACTATTTAGTATAATGTGGGGTCGTTTTGCGTACATCTGGTATGTTTCTTTTCCTTGCTGCCAGAGCTGTCCTGAAGTAGTGGCAGCAGAACTAACCTGCTATTAAAAACTGTGCTGACTTTTCCCGTGTCATGTGGGATAAATTGACTGCTGACGGGTTGGAAACCGCCGACTGAGTAGTGAAAGAGAAATGTAGCCAGCAAGAGCGGTACCCTAGAAATGCATGCAAAAGTAAATTTCAACTTACAGGAAGAAAGAAAAAAAAAGCGAAGATACGCAAACGAGAGGAGTACAGGACGCCCATTCACAGCCCCAGCAGGCTCGCCGGACACCTTTTGTGCTCGCGCGCATGTCCGATCCTGGGCTGGAAACGGAAAGGAAATGGGCCGCTAGGAGGGAGCCTGCCGATGTTTTGTCGGTGCAGTGGCGTGTTGCGTAAGAGAAACCAGCGAGCAGCTCTTGTATCGCCGAATTATGCCACCGGCGTGCGCTCACGCAGAGGTGTTCTTTTCTATGAGCCCATTGTCTCAAGGGGCTGGCTCCGGGCGACGTGGGTTGGTCCCTCGTGGTAGAAAACCGAAAAGGGCTTGCGGCTTCTCCAGTGAATCCGGGCTAATGGACTGCTCGATGGGATGGCCACAGTCACGTGATCTTCTCAGCAGCCCCGCAGTCACGTGGGTGGTGGCCGCCGCCGTTCGCTCGCGCCGATTTCTCCATTGTCTCGAGAACGTTCCGCCGACCTCGTTCGTCCGCCCAGCGGGGCGCAGTCGCTTTTAGTGGCCGCTCCTCTGTCTAGTGGGGGCCTCCGAAGATTCTCTGTTGGCTAGGCAGCTTCTCAGAGCGTTCCCTCGGTCTGCAACGCTGCTCCTGGAATGCGCGCTTGCGCTCTGCCTTGGCGGCTCCATGGGAGGCCCTGCGGCCAAGGGTCCAGCCTTGAGTCCGCCAGCATTTTGACATCGGGCTTCGCGACGTACGAAACGCACGCTGTCATGCGCACGAATTCCCCGAGGGTGTTGCCGACAGCAGTGGTTTCTCCTGCGCGCGAGTGCCTTGCAACCTCCCACAGTAAAAATGGAAGTGTCTGCCGGGCCAATTCGCCAAATGCAACGAGCGCTGCATTGTTCGACTGGCGCTTCGTCGTGTCCGGTCGCAAAAAAAAAAAAATAACAAAGCAAAATGCTGTCTGCAGAGCTGAATTTTGTGCGGAACTTGAAAGCTGGCGCTCTTAAATCTTAAGAAGCTTTCGCCGTTTCTGGGCATTCATGACACCTTGAACCAAGTTAATAATTAGGGACACCACTTTTTTCCGTGTTATTTCTTTGAAATGTTGCAAAACAAATTAATTGGTGAACGTGTAACCATGTATCACCACATGGAATCTGCACAGGATGGGCGAATAGTTTATGAATAAATTTCTCTCAATTTTGTTTCGGGTTCTACTGAGGCACGATAGCTATGACGTCGCAAGTAGGTTTGATTTTTCATGAGCCATACAGAAATGCGTTAAAATACGTGCTTTTTTCCATTCGCTGCCATTCCGGCTTCCGGGCACTTTGGCGTTAGAATTGAAGCTATTATTGCGCCGAAACAGCTATTATATTTGAGTTTTCGTAAGCGTCGCGTGACCTGAAGCCTGCTTTGTGACGCCCTAGCCATCTTTCAGCAGTCGAAACCGAAAATGGAACCTTATGACTGAAGAAATGCAATTATACATTTGCCAGGCATGAGCGAATCTCACGCTGTGTTTACCAGTGTCTTGCGCATTATCATATTAAAAAAAAAAAAAAAAAGCTCTAGACAAAGTTATGTCCCCATAAACTCGTGGAGTGCTGCGAAGTAGTTGGGCCTTTCCTTGCGGTCTAGCTTCTGAAACACTCGTTCACCATCGTCCATAGTGAACTAGAATAGAATATATATTCTAGTTCACTATACCGTCGGCGATGTGAGAGGCTTGTAGCGTAACTCCAGATGGATGTCAATCCCCCACCCCCCCCCACCCTTTTGGTTTCACAGAACGGCGCATTTCTTTCTGGGCGGCGCGTAGTTCCTGGCAGGGCGTTAGCCACCTGGATACACGAACGTGAAGAGAGGAAAGCCATGGCAGAAGAGGAGGTTAATTTTATCTTCCTGTAGCTTCCTTGACCAAGAGCAGTGGAAAGAATCTTGACTAAACGCTCTGTGAATGTTCTCTGCCTGCGCTTGAATCTTTCGGCCACGGTCGACACAACCTATGGAGTGCACTGGCCACTTAACTGCATGGTTTTGAACGAGTTTCCATCATCTCGCATTATTAGCTGAGAACGCGTTTAACGTCGCCCGCTTCACCTTAGTTCGCTATGACGTGATTTCATTATTCACAGCGAAAGCACGCGCTCGTGGTTCTGGTTTTCGGTTCCCTTCCTGCATCGGTTCGTTGGTGGCGGCCTGCGCTCCTCAGTGCTTTTGATTTGCAAGATAGATCTTTAGCTGGAGAACCGCGCCGCTGAAACCAGAATTGGAGGGGGCCGCTTTCCTCTCCCCCGTCGTTGGTGCTCCTCGTTTCGCGGTTTAATTACTGCCTTTCCGCCACTCCCGCGGTGGCTGCTGCGTGGCGGTGCCCCTTTGAAGTGGGCGAGCCTGCCGATGGTGCTGCGTCCGCCGGTGCACCATGGATGGCGGCCGCTTCGGGCCTTATCGCCTTCGTCACACTTCCCTTTCGACTCCTTTAACGGCGCGGCTCTTTCAAACCTTATTTCGCCAACGGCCGAGGTTAGATGGAGCGCGATAAGCGGAGGTGGCGTGGCCGTCTCGAATCCGGTAAAGAGATAGACGGGTGTCTCACGGAGCCGCACATCAGGACTGCCTTCTTTTTGAGCTCTCGTCCTATCTATACCATCGGAAGAGTTAAATTTCGACCGTATAGCAGCACGCGCGCACATCCTTAGTGCTGGTAACGTGAGAATAAAAAAAAAAAAAAAATGAAAAGAAAGGAAGCAAAAAAAAAAAAAAACCTTGCGCATTGTACACGGCTGTTGGCGATATTGTGTGCGACTATGCCAATGAACAAGAGGCACCCCTGCGATGATTACTTAGGGCTATGCTAAGCCTTAAATCGAGACCTAGGACACACGCGCATGCAAACACACACACACAAAAAAATAGTAGCCTATAACTTATGATAGACGCGTTTGTCTATCTGTACGTCGTGGACCGGCGCATCATATAGCGTGCCTCATTGAGTTATTGTTAGTGATTGGTGTATACCACGCGTTTGTCTATCTGTGCGTTGTGGACCGGCGCATCATATAGCGTGCCTCATTGAGTTATTGTTAGTGATTGGTGTATACCGTCGTCCTTGGCTTGGGTTGCGTCTCGGATGTGAAGTTTTCTACAACCTTGTCTGAACACCCGGTTGTGAAGCTGTCTCGTGCAAGGAACTCCTTTATGAGCTGGCGGCTGGGTCACCGTACATGCGTGTTGGTGTTGCAGACGGGAAACACAAGTTAATTGCGGAACGTCCGGATCTGCTGATGGCAACAAGGATCACGTTACGACGCGAGACAGTGCACGGTTGTTACATGTATAGCGCACAATGCATTTAACAGTCAGTATATCGACCGGGCTCCACGCCACAACTCATCTTTCTACTCGCCTTCTCTTCAGTTTACGATTTGTATAGTTACAATCGTGAAGTTATATTCCGCTGAAGCCCATGTTGCCGTGCTTTCACATTCTGCTCGTGTCTTCTGCGGTCAGCCGCGATTACTCCGGCAACGAGTGCGCGGGGTTTTCTCACGCCTAATTGCGTTCGTAAGTGCAACGAAAGCGAGTCCCCGCATACAAAGCTCACGACTTGCATTGTTTTCTCGACCGGCGCGATGCTTCCTTCGCGCAGGGTGAAGGAAGCGAAATCGGCGCCGCATTTGCACCTTCCATCTGATCCGTGGAACGAGGCTCGGCAAGCGATGTGTGGCTGGCGAAAGCAAGGTCATGCGAAAATGAGGAAGCACGCGTATCTGGCCACGGATCGTTGCTAAATGCGGGGCTCATGTTCGCTCTCAGTTGAACGAGCTCTTTAGCACCTGGTCGAAAGAGGGACCACCGTTGTTTTTCCGCGATCGGCCCGCGAGCAGGTAGCCGGCCGGCTCGACCTGGTGCGCCGACAGGCTGATAGATGGCAGCGCACGTGGGCCCACTCGTCCCACTCGGAAAGCGAGCGCCGCGGTGACTCGTGAACTAGTTTGCAGGCGACGGCGTCCCAGACAACTGGCCGCTCATTTGCATCCCCGCGAAGAAGCTGTTCGCCACCCCTGCCTTCCTTTCGCCGTCTAATGATCTGGCATTGAAGAATTAAGGAGTGTCATGCTGTTGTCAGCGGTGTTTTTCACCCCTCCTCTTAGCCCTTAGCTGAAGTAGGTAGCAGCGCAGGCACCCAGCCCTGAAGTACGGCCGTTGGCTGCCGATAGTCTGGCCGGGCCGACACTATCCCCCAGTGTTTAGATAAGAGCGGGCAGCGCCTGGTTAAGGCCGCTTAAACTGGTTAGATGTGCCCCTGCGTTCCTTTCATCATTATTTGCCACCGCTTTGGTCCTTCGGCACTCACTGGCTGGATCTTTGTCTTGGCATTACTCTCGTTGTCCGAGAGTAAGAACGATGAAGGACGATGGTATCCAGAGGTTTCCAGTTTGCTGCTCCACACCGCGGGTGGCAAAGATATCTTCCCTCCTTTGTTTTCTTATAAACCTCCACAAGAAAACTCTTGACGTATCAGCCGAATGACTCGTTTCTTTGTTTTTCCGCTCGGCAGGTGAATCGCGCGGTAATCCCTGGCAGGACATTCATTAAATGCGCAGCTTCTATAAGAAAAAAATCATGCGGCGTCCGTGTGAGTGCAAATACGTCTGCACACGTCTTAATACCCGAGTTATCTCGTAATCCGACCACGCCTCGGCGCCTATACCAGCTTCCTGCTTGGGCTAATTAGAAACGCGACCGCGCTGGTATCACCTTGGGACTGGGATATGATCACCACATCAGGACTGGCTCTTCCTCTACCACGAGAATTCGATGCAGCTGCGATACGTAGCCTGTTGAATGCACTTCGGCACTCTCCTTGCCCTAGTGCACATCCTTGAAAGCCTTTGCCATTTGTTTCGCTCGCCCGTACTGCGTAGTGAACAGGCGCATCGCCACAGTTTGCCGTACACGCAGGGTGGCGCAAAGCTCTGTATTTCACACATTATGAAAGCCGACGCAGAAGTTGGAGAAGGGGGGGTTGTCTTACTCATCGGCGGTGTTGTTCATACGCGATATAGGAGGCACATCGCGTAGGGTTCTAACGCGCGCATGACGACGGCTAACGATGCCCGCCGCTGCCGCTGATTAGAGCCCGCTGTTCAACACACGCGCGCGGCTGCGCTTGATACGCTGTTTCTAAGTTTAGGCGGCCCCTGTAAGTACATACCTGCAGAAGTCAACCACGCCCTGCTGCTTTGCAGTTAGCGAGGCTACAATTGCGAGGACTCTGTGCCATTTCATTCATGATTGCCGCCACTGAGAGGCATGCTCCGTATTCGCCGCGGATATATGTGGCGCGCCTCGCCGTTTTCTTCGGAGAGGCAGCGCAGAAGCTTTCGCTGCGATGTTCGGGTTCGCATTCCTACTCAAACTTCTGGGCACAACTTGAGTGCAATTATTGTTAAATGCCGGATCGAGACTCGTCGGAATAGATCGGCCCCCTTTTGTTCCGTCTGGTGAACGTTCAGTGAGCCTAGGTGGAGAAGGTGAGGGGAGGGGGGGGGGGGGGGGGGGGGGGGACGCCGGGAAGCACTCCTCGTTCCTTCGTGTATCCGGCGGATCATGCAACTTTGGGGCTTGCACTTTTTGTTATTGTTTTCTTGACTGGGTGGCGTTTTTACTCCACCCAGCTTTGCCTTTATTGGCTGGCGTCATTCCGCTCCACCCAGGACAAACCGGATGTCGGTGACATTGAGTAAGTTATGGCCACCGACTTCCGCCCTTTTTGCCTGCTCTCGTGAACCGACGGCGAACGTTCGTAGCCCTCTGCGCGGCTTGTACTTCATGATTACAACAGCCTCCAAGAGCACGGCTGTGGTGCTATTGATACAGTAACGTTATTGAATGAAAACAAACGATCTAGTAGGAGCCGCCGGAAGGCGCCCAACTGCGCTGCTGGTGTAATTCGTTGTACATACAGCGAAGGGTAATTTCAGCGAATTGGCTAGTTAATAATTGTGTAGTTGCTAGTGTGCTTGCGGAAGTGCCAGACAGAACTAGAGCCGTCGTTTACTTTCGACTGAAATATGATGCTTCATGAAAGCGCGACGGAAGCTTGGTAATATGTTTTCCTAGAGCAGACATCACTGGCGTTCGCACGTATAAGAACCGCTTTACGTTTTCACTGATCTTTGAACAACGTAGCTTTTTTAATTAGCACATTCATTTTCCATCGCATGATCGAGGGTCCATGTTGCCAGACGACTTCTTTATTCGCGCAGCACTGCAAATACTGTATTTGACGCTATACGAAGGGTCTTCTTAAAAACTCCGAACATATTAAACGACCGAGCAATATAAGTATAGGCAGATAAGTGAAATGTTAGGGCCTCACCTTAAGCCAATGGTCATCGAAACAAAAGAGAGCGTAACGGATGCAGTTTTTTTTTTTTTGTGTGTGTGTGTGTTGATTACTGTAGGAAATTCATAACCATTTATAATTTCGCAGAAAACAAGACAACCACGCCGCCGCATGTCGCGTGCAATGCTATACAAACTGAGCTACAGCTCTCCCTATCTGCTTTCAAGCCAATTCGTGTCATGTGTAGCTTTTTGTGTAACAGAAACCTTAGTAGTTTCTTCAAGATTTCAGTCTCGCAGGAAAGACCCCATTATTTCTAGATAAATGTCTGCCGTTGCCATTCTTACTGTCCAGATTTTGGTGAATGCTACTTCTTCCTTAGAGGTTTCCTTTCAACTAGGCCCGCCCCAGAAGCCGCCAAAACTGCTCCGAGTATCTGTGGATAGAATCAAAATTGCCAGTTGGGCGAGTTGATGGGACATGATTCGAAATGACCAGCGTGAAAACGGACGGAGACAAGAGAAGAACACGTGAACACGTACAGCGCCCGTTCTGTTGTCAGTGTTTCTTCTCTTGTCTCCGTCTGTTTTCGCGCTGGTTATTTCGAATTGCGGATAGAAGCCTTGCAAATGACTAGCGTGTCAAAGCTTTACATGATTTTTCATGATTGCTTTTTTCTGAGTCAGTGTGTTAGTATTATTCGTCCGCCACTGATAGGCTGCAGGTCTTCAGCTGCCTTACAATAGCGTCGAGATGTAGGGTACACTGGGGTAAAGGATGTTATTATAGACCCTTCTTGGCTCGCCCTAATAGCTTAAAGGGGCCAAAGCCGTCAAACGCTACATATTAAACGCCGATACTTTTTTTTTTTTTTTTTTTTTGAGCAACGAAAAGCTTGCTGTCTATAAAGCGCTCGGTTCCTCAACGCTTTTGCTAGAAACTCTAGCTGTAGAAAAATTTGTCCGCAAATTTTTCGATCACTGCATGCATCTGTTTATAGTGAACTATGCACCCGTTTTTATGTATCCCTATAGAAACCATGACCAACGAGCGCGATGGAGATTTCACGGCGGTAAAATTGATATACTAAAATTAAAATGAATTTTTATAGCAGACAGTAATTAGAGATTTTTAATAGAGCAGCATTCATTCCGAGTTTGCGCATTCAAAACTGTTACGGCTCAGTGATTCACCGTTTGTCGACGAAAGTTTAGTGCAACTGTGGTCACCTTTTAACCCGAGGAATTCAATATTGCTTTCGTTGCTTTTTATTCAAGGGCGCACTAGTGAGATCGAAAAAAAAATAAAAAAATCAGAAAGCAAGGCGAACATTCCGGGAAAAAAAAAAAAAACGCCATGTACTTAAGCAAAATCAGTTATATTTTGAACAAGATATTGTCACGTGGTATACACTAACAATGACATCATTTCACTGCGAAGTGACACCCTACTTTATGCGATTTTCGATACCAAACTAAAATCACAAATCCAGGCGTCTTGGATATTCGATTGCTCAATCTGTACAATACAAGGAGAGGTATTTTCATTTCCACCATAATATCATGGTATACGTTTTGGTAAGTGTTCGGTCCCCTTATGGCTCAAGGTTTCTGTGTTCGTTTCCTGTAGGAGAGACCGTGTCATGCTTCTTTCTAAAACGTGTCTGCTGGGCTTTTTTTTTTCTTTTTTTGCGTGAGTATTTAAGCATCATTTATTCAAAAGGCATCATTGTGATAATAAGGCTTATCATATGAGGGAGTGGGTAAAATTCGCCGCTCAGCCTGCGCTGCACAAGCCAGATCAGCGACCGCGCTCAAGGAGTCGTCCCACTATATCAGTGTGCTTCGAATGTGAGAGGGAATCTTCGTTTCGCCCCATTGTGCCGTGACGAGCCCTGATCGCCCAAATTGCAGCTGTCACAGCGACAAGGACCTTGAAAAGGACTTTCGGCGCCCGCGCCTCGGCGGTGGAGAATCCCGCGGATTTGACAGGATGATCCCTCCGAAATAGAGCGACTAGACGTCGGAGTTGATCGCCCATCTTCAGCCCTGCTCCCGTCCCATCATTTTCGCTCTTCTTTTTTACTTTATCTGCGTCCTGTTTCCGAAGCGTTTGTAGTGTTGGGCAACGCCGCGATGGTTCTCTAGTGAAAGTGTTAGGTAAGCTTGAAATGGCGTGTGAGGCCAGCAGTAGCGTGACAGGGCTCATTCACCTCGCACAGCGGCGCTAAGTGCTGCTGCTGCTGCCGCAGGTAGCAACACATCTGACTCTGGCTGGCTCGCAGAAATGGGGAGAAAGCGAAAAATGAACGAATGGTCCGACAGCCCAGGAACTGCGTCACGCAAACGACGCCTGACATAACTTGCGTCGGGAAAGATGGTGGAAAAATAGCCCCCTCGCGGGCCAATTGGTGTTTCGTCCGTCCACAACGCCAGCGTCACCGTGCTGTGCTTGGGAGGGCACACTAGCGTGTATAAAGGGGAGAGGAGGGGCGATGAATTCTCCTCTGTACAGGACCTCAACCGGACCGAACCGAAAGAAAAGCTCGACAACTTAGGTCAGCGAGCCTTTCGGCATATCAGTGAATGGGATGCGTGTGGTTTATTCCTCAACAGTTGAGAAATAAGCAATGTGTATATTCTGGAAAGTTGGCTGTAGTGAACAGGGCCTGCTTTTCGACAGACGACACAATTGTACAATCAGTTTAGTGCTACGAAGTAGAGTTACCCAAGAAAATGAATCCAAGTTATCCGTTCTGCTGCCTGCGAGCACCGTTGAATTTCGCTTTGTCTCGCTTTACGGTCTCTTCTGATCATACATTTGCCCCCTCTGACGTCCTCGCGTCTCGGAGTATTTCGTCGGTGTCACAAGGTAATTTGCCTGCTACCCTGCTCCGGCTTATTACAAGGACACGATGCTTGATACGAGAATGTAAGAGCGTTATCACAAAGACTCCCTTGCCTTGCTTGTTTCAATGAAGACCACACTCGTTTACTTAAGCGTCTTCACTGCACACTGTTCAACCAGCGGCCATTATTACGGCCGCGCGTCGCTGAAGCGAACGGCGCTACGCGTCGATCTGGCGCCGCAATGGGGGTCACGTGACTTCTTTGGCTGCGGGAGCAGGGATGCTAGGTAAGAAATTATACGTACTCAAAGACGTTGTGTTGTTATGTTTACTTTTTCGTGTTAGCAAGTTCCTGAATTGCGCATTATGATTCCAGGTAGCCATGGCAACAGCGACACGTTATTTATGCTTTTGTTAGGGCAGTTCTTCAGTGACTCAACGCCCGACATAGGACTGAGCTTAGTGTTCGCTGATCTGAAAGATGGGAAGCCGCAAGAATTGCTTTCATTGAGAATGGGCAGAAAGCGAGTTAGTTCACACTGTCGGGTGTGCAGCAAGCATTTCAGGCAGAAAGTTAACATTCATGGAATTATCGCTGCTTAGTACGTAGTGGCCGAAGCCGAAGGAGCCGACTGAAGCAGACCTCTGGAATTTCAGCGTGTAAATTTATTTATTTATTTATTTATTTATTTATTTATTTATTTTCTCTGTTGGGTTTAGTGGCCTGGTGACCGTGAGGAGCTTCAGTGTTGTTCATAAGTTCATAACAGCGGCAACACATGCGCCGAACAGCGGCGGCCACGGAATGTTGGTCTTCGCACCATTTTAAAAGCTGTGAAACTCGTTATGTTATTCTGGACAGCTTATTGACTCGCTGACGTGTTTTATTGCAAAAAAGAAAAGAAAAAAAAAAGAAATCAATGTAATGTCTTAGATGGACGACGAAGTTTCCGTGGAAGCTGCTTTCCTTTGTACCCGTATGGCTGCACTTGGGTGAACTCTAATGATTATACGCCCCTTTATTACAAATCTACTCCTCCCTGCGGGATTCTCCCAAACATTGTGCTATAACGCGTAGGATGACATCCCACTGAACGCAAAGGGGTTCAAAAAAAAAAAAAACATTATCTTAGCCAGGTAATGTGAGGTAGTGCGAGATAGCATCTGTTAACCCTTTTCTTCTTTCCTTTCCTTTTTTTTTTTTTTTTTTTTCGTTGCGGTGAGGAGCAGGGAAAGGTTGTAGTTTTTAATGGTCGACGCCGCTGCTGTTCTCGAATATTTTCGCTCTGGTCTATCTGCTCTGTAAGTGAGCACGAAGGCATCGCGATAATAATAATAATAAAAAAAATGGTGGAGGAGGAGGTTGGGGGGGGTGGAAGGGCGGCTTGTTCTCGTATCACTCTGGTCCACCGCCACCGAGCGTCGGCGATCGTCTTTTCCGCCATTCCTGAGGGGGCCTCAATTAGGCTCCGTCCGCAGCGCGCGCACCTCGGCGGCCTGTCGGCGGCGGCGGGGACTCACAGAGGCGGCCCGAGCCGGAGCGAGGCGTCAGCCGCTCCGTGACGCAGTGTCAACGACCCCTTTCACTTTCGCTACCGCGGCCCGGAGAGAGCGGCGGAAAAACAAAAACGAGAGCCGAAAAGGCGCACGTTCAGCTGTCTCGTTTGTCATTTGGGGTTTGTGTCTTCTGATGTCCCTCCCATCCGGGCCTCAACTGGACGCCGGGGTGCTCCGGAGGAGGACGGTCGGACAAAGCGCGTGTCTCAGGATGCCTCCGCTAACGATCCTCTCCGGCGCCGGGGGTGCTCCGTTTTCCATCGTGCTGGACGCTGGTCTTGTTCTCGCTGGTGGGCACCGCTCGTTTTTTGCCCAAAAGGGCGACGAGACCCGCCTCCGCTTCCCACCGCACAATGGGGCCATTCTATTAAGGAGGCCGACCGTGGCCTGACTTACCTCCGGACAAGCGCTCGCCAAATCGGAGGCCTAATGGCGCGTGGGGACTGCGTTCCTCGCGTGCTGTGCGACGCGCCCTTTTGCTCCTGCCGCCGCGCGGGCTGGACGCAGAGGTGCTGCACCACGACCACGGCAACAAAAGCGTTTCATTGCTCGAACAGCATGTGGACGTGAAAAAGGCAACGCGAGAAGATTGAGGAGCTGTGGATCTTGGGTCCCTGAAGAGATAAGGAAACTAGCTCACGTGTAACGACATAGATGGCTGGGGACACTGGCACGCACGCGTGCGTTCCTTGTAGTGAATAGAGTGCGCGCAAGTGTCGCAGACCATATTACGTACTGGTTGCGCTGCTTTCAGCTGCAGGCACTTTCAGCGCTGCATGCCGCTCCCCGGCAGACACTAGCTGTTACGTATGCTACATTTCTTGACCGTCTCTTTCTCTGCGTCTAGGCCTTCGAGTATTTATCCTTGGAAAGCAGCATGGCCTAACGCGTTCTGCGTCGCGCAGCTTTTCGACCCGTTTAGGTCGGCGCTCGCGAGCTCCAGCGACCTTTATTCTAAGAGATACGGTGAATATTCCCGTGGTCCGACGTTATCACGGAGCTATACGCGAGGTTATCTCTTCGCGCGGATAACATGTGCAGCAGTGTTTTGTCTGTTCTATAAACACACGCATGTACTCCTACTTACCAGTGCCGCTTAGTGTCATTTGCAAAAAAAAAAAAAAAAAAAGGAAGAAAAAAAGAGAAAAGGTTAACATTCCACTTGGTTCTTTCCGAGCTGTATAGTGGAGCCCTAGTGCGGTACCCCCAAAGAACGAAAGGGTGTGGAAGGCGAGTAGAAGGGTTTTTAACATTGATACATTTGGCAAAGATTGTTCGTTAGGTGATCCTTTGATCTCATTTATATAATCGAGCGCGCGTAAATATCTCACAGGCTGAAGCTGGAAGCCAAATTGTGGGATTGTTTTTTTTTTTTTTTTTTTTTGCGCTTTGTTGGTTTGGTTTTTTTCCTAAGTCAACTCCAACGTTAGTAGTAGAGCTACTAACATGCATTCCTTGCTGGAACATCCCAGCTGTAATGTCACAAGCGGCGGAGACATTCCGGGGAAATGCTGTAAAATACAGCACCATGCAACTTTTTTTTTTTTTTTTTTTGAACACAAGAGGGCAGAAGCATTGGTTACTGCGCCTGCAAACACTTTTTACCAGGCTTGTTTGTTCATAATCCTGAATATGATTCCCGCTTACGCGGCATCGACAGAGATGATACCGAAGGTGATACAGGCCCTGGCGTAACGCGCAGGGGGAAGATGTACGACTGGCAGCTTCTGGAGGAGGAGACGACGTGCGTGTTCAGTCGCACAAAGCTGTAGGAGATGGAGGTAGAGGAGGAAAGTTCCACGAACAAGCGCTGCGAATACAAGCGAAGAGTGTAGAATGGTTAATAATTCAGAAAAGTAGCCTAGTATTGACTGTGCACGGTGATTCCTCTGGCGAGTTGAAAAACGTTGCGACAATAACCCTCGCGTTCTCTGGGCTTCGCTTTCGAAACTCGCACATGCACTGCGCTTACGGATGAGGTTGAACCTACGCGCTCCAGCAGCTGGTGCGCTCTCCGTTCCGGACGATCGCTATCAGAAGCGCTGGGTTTCTCGTGTGTGCGACACTCACTGCGTGGCGGGGGCTCGCTGCAGCCGCGTTGGAAATTGCACTGTGTTTACGGCGAGAGCCCTGACTGCCCTATATTCTGCCGTTTATCCCCACCGATCGCCGCCGCGTAAGTGCGCGTGAGAAAGGAAACAGAAGCAAAAGCAAACAAGTTCACTAGCAGCGCGCCGCCGACGCCTACCGCCCAGACGTCGGGCTTGGCGCTCAAAGTGTATATACTTCTTATTCCGAGGCGGGTCATCGTTTTAATAGGTCGAAGTTGTTACAAGAGCCACTACGTGTGCGACCACAGCCTTTATGTGAATGTAGGACGTGGTACTAAAAACCGAGTCGCTGCAATACCGATGGGCTCTTCCAGCGGTAGCGTTACATTCACGAAACAGCTCTATCAGTGGTCTGGCGGTACGGCACACACGTGCCACCCTTCCATAACTGGTTCCTCTGCCGACGCTGCTGCTTGCCCGCAGCCTAGAAAAAGAAAGATGAAGAACGGTGCTTAACCTCAATTTCTTTTCCGCCCGATCTGCGTACCTCATGTAGCTCTCGCGCAGCGGCATCCATGAGCGTTGGCTCGCGATTGCTCGAGGCGACAACGACGTGCCTGCAGAACGCGTCGTCCCTTCAGGTGTAGCGCCGCGTCCAAGTACTTATGCCCGATACACAGGTCCTCATTCGATGGCGGGGAACTTGTCAGCGACCCTATATCGCGGCCGGATTCCAATGACCGACTCAAGCAATGCTGTTCACCGCGTCCGCGCATACAACAGTGAGAACGTTATCCACCAGTTTCGCGCTTTCGACAATGCGCGCTCTGTGGTAGCGAGAACCACGAGGGCATTGAAGCAGTCGTTGTCTCAGGATAGGGCCTTGTGGCAACCTCCGTCATCTCATTTCAAGAGTGATAACCTATACGTCCATTGTGATGGGCCTTCTGTCATGACTCCGTCCCTTCCCACTTTCCAGTGGGGGTTAGTCGAAAAGTGTGCGTTTCTGGGTTCCTTTTAGACGTGTTTGCATTAAATGCGTCAGTTGGTCAAAAACAGTCCCGTGTTCTCCGAAGCCACCCACCAGTTCACAAATAAATAAATGTTTTGCCTCCACCCGCCGTTTACCACGGGTAGTAGGCGGCAACGTGGAGGGAAGGAAACCTTCCTCTCCACTTGTGGGGTGAGGAGGGGAGATACGGTCATATGCACGGACTTCCTTAGTGTTGTCTCAGCACTTTTGGGTGCAGGAAAGAATATATAAATGGCATTTTCAACGCACTGCTGAAAACCGTCATGGTGTCTTTGAATAGAAGTCTGCATATAACGTTCGACTAGGTCTCCAGCCACTGTGGAATACATGGAAATGAAGGGGCTGCCAAGGCGGCAGCGTCTGCATCCGAAATATGGTACCTGTGTATATTACCGACATTCCTTAATAAGCCTACGGATTTTCCATTGCATGCAGAGAATTCAAGTGTGGCAGATTGAATGGGAATAAGAAACCGGTAACAAAGTGAATGCTATTAAATTAAGCCTCATGTGGGTAAGTGGAAGGAACAATTTCGAAGTTGAAGTGCCTTTGACAATACTGAGCCATGCTCCCTGGATGGACTCGTATCTGCCAACCTTCGCCCTCTCTCTGATAAATGTGGGCATCGCGACTCTGTTATGCATGCAATCATTTAGTGCACCCACTGTGCGAATGGACGAAGACCAAATTTTCCAGAAATACACAAGTAATGCATTCCACTTCATCCTAAAGGCTTCCTTCCACATGGCCTGGTTCATTGTCTTTATTTGCGAGCATTCATTCAACTTCTTAAATTAGATTTTTTTTACAGTTTTTTTCTTTAAAGTGAACTGACGCTAGCCCGGAATTTTATGCTATATACACAACGCGCATTTTTATAAGCTTAAATTGCACTTTTGCGGGCGCTTTATAGATGAACCTATGTCAGCAATTGAACGCGCAATATGAATGAAGGGGGCAGCCTCGGGGACCCCCGGGGACAACTCTGCGGGTGGCTACCGGGGAAGGTGCTGAGTTAAGAGGAAAGTGAGCTGAGAAGTTGAGCGGAGATATCCTTTGAAACTCCCCGCCGCGGTGCTGCAGTGGTTAGGGCGTTCGACTGCTGCGCCCAAGGATGCGGGATCGAATTCCCGCAGCCGCGGCGGCCGCTTTTCGATGGAGGCGAAAGGCAAGGCGCTCGTGTGCTGTGCGAATCTCAGTGCACATTAAAGAACCCCAGGTGGTCGAAAATCCGCCTTTTTCACAAGGACGCTCTGCGCCTGTGCGCCTCTCCCCTGGTTGAAAACAAACCACCAACCACAGCTGCGCGTGCGCAGCTCTTGGCCTCCGTGATCGGTGCAGCCGGAGCGAATCTCGGAGGCCATGTGTATTTAATATTTGTGACAGGCGTATGCGGTAGATGGCGGTAGATGTCAAGAACACAGTCATTTCGCTGGCGGCTGCATCTCCGAAGGACGTTTTCAACAGATGAATTTTCAACCATTCCCAGAGGGCGCCACGTTTTGTGAAAAAGGCGGATTCCGGAGCCTTCCACTATACGGCGTCTCTCGTATACAGAGTCGCTTTGGGACGATAAACCCCATAAACCAAACCAAACCACTCAATCAATCAGATCACGTATTGGCGTTACACAACCAATGATGACATACGACTGATGAAACGACGTACAACTTTGTAGAACGTCACGTGACCTTTTGAGACCACGACTTCCGGCGACATTCTTCGGTCACTTCCGGTGACGGACTTTCCTTAAAAGGTAAGGTGAAGACAAAGTGCACTGTAAAGGTGAACTCAAAGAAACTTCCTGTGATGTGTCGTGTCATGGAAGTCTAATGCGGCACCGGTCGCCTGTCAAATTTTCTCCCTCTCTCTCCTCCCTCCACCCTCCCCCCCTTTTTTTTTTCCATTTCTTCTCGTGATAATCGCGCGTACTGGCGTTACCTCCGCCTTCTTCACGCTTTGAGCGTTCGGTTCCGCAGGCGCTGCTGGTTACCTGCAAAAGGAGAACCCTGTCCTTGTGAGCTATGCATCCAATATTCACTTTGTTCGATGATGCCTGCGGCGCGCGACAGTCTCCGCCATTAGTTTTGATGACGATCGTACAACAGCAGTGTCAAACTCTGTGGATGTGTAGTGAGCTCAGTTTTCAGGATTCAAGCAATTCCTGACTGCTTACTATCAATGGTTTTATAATCTGATCTCCTTAGTATGCGTTGTTAGTTAAATTCCGCAGTCAAGATAAAACTCTGCAGGAGCCCTTTCCTTTGGTCGGTGGGAAACAAATGGGCAATATGTTTCTCAAGCAATGCCCTCCTCTCTCCTCACACACGAGTCATGTATCTCTGTCTCATTATTATTGCCAGTGTCACCTACTTGTGGAACGCTTTCTTGCCTGGCGTTTAGGTGTAGAGTACGGCGGAAGCTGATAGAAGTTGTGTCTCTCGCAGGTGCTGTCGTGGGTCTGCAAGAATGGAGCCGAGACCCTTTCGAAGCACTCATTCGTGGCGGATTCACTTTCAGCCATTCAAGATCAAGAGTACGAGTTCGAGAAGTTCTACTTCCTCGCAATGGTAAGCCCTGATGCGCTCTGATTCATCGCGGCAGCGTGCGCGCTTCTTCGCCGCTAGGCTTTTGGGATGAAGCATTCACCAGCCTTCGTTTGAACGCCCAGTACTGGTTCACTACCTGACATCCCCACGTTGTTTATACACAGTCGTTAAGTCTAGAAAATTGATTCTGGGAAAAGCTAGCCCGCCTGTAAATTATGGAGAGGCGGGACGCAGGCGTTTCGCGCAAGGCAGGTTAACCATGCCACAAGTCACTGTATTGGCCGATGCGCGGAGCTGCCGGCATCGCGTCGGACAGCCATGCGCTGGACTGGTTAATGAAGCGGTAGCTACCTAATTCTTCCGGCCAAATGGCTCGGGTCACGCTGCCAATCCATCACGGCGAGGAGTGGGCTCTTATCCACGGCCGTAAAGCCCGCGGTACGCGCTCTGTGGTCGTATATTACGCGCTGGCGATTAAGCTAAAGCTGCGCGCGGGGAGAGCGAGCCGCGCATCGCGCAACAGCAGCAGCGCGTGGCGCGGACGGAAGGGGGAATAATTGGTTTCGCGGCGTCTGCAGAGGCGCCAAAGGCGCGACAGGCCGTCCTTGGGGTTCCCGCGCAGGGTGCGTCCGGGTTAAATAAACCACTATCAATTAAGTCGCCGCCGCGCGTGCCCCTCGGCCCGAGCACGCGTCCGGAACGGGAAACGTCCCGTTGACAAGAGGCCGGAATCGGTCCTCCTCGCCCCCGGCTGCCCACAGCGGCCGCTGGCGCACGCCCTTGGGCCTGCGTGGGCACTGCGTGGGCATGCGACGGCCGATCAAATTCCTCTGGGCCTCTGGCGGACGAAACTGGGCCAGTTAGGCGGTGCTAGTAGAGCGCTCTGTCGTCGTTAGGTGCGGTCAGATCGCGGCTGACCCTAATGCGAAGCGCCGGGGGCTCTTTGGCGGGCGTTTGACGAGAGCGGAATTCGTCGGCACGTCCAGTGGTGACCGGATGAGAAGCACCTCCATTGCGGCTACGTGGTACGGGAATCTGCGCTCGCAAATTTTGATCGAGTAGCATGATCAATGTATACTAACTCCAGTCATACTAGTAATCTGTGCGCAGTAAACCTGACTACGTTCGCCTAAGCGCCTTGCCCGTGTACACGTCAAGAGGGTCACGTTGACAAACACAACAGGTATCGTGTAAGACGCTGCGCGCAGAGAGCGCTCTCAGTGGTCGTTTTGAAAACTTGGTGCGTTTCTATTATAGCGATGCCAAAGAGACCGCTGAATGAAGAGTCACAGACGCGTTACGCTTCGTCTCTTCCCGAAGGTAGCAGTGCGGCGCAGGCGAGGCCCGATAAGCCGCGCGTCACGCCTTTCCGCGTGGACGACTCTCGGCGGACATCGCGCGACCAGCGAAAGGGAGAGGTATGTCAGTGCACGTCAGCGGCGTCGCGAGCGTGGCTCGGACTTGACCCAGCGCTCCGCTGGCTGCTGCTGCTGCTGCTGCTGCTGCGGCGGCGGTCGCCGAGCGTGCACCACTGAGCCACCGCGCGGGCACGTCCGGTTCATGCGCAGTCCGATTTGCATGATTCCGGGTGAAAGTCCCCCACCGTTCCGGGCGAGCGTGAGGTGCGAGGGGGCACCGACTGCGCGCGCAGAAAAAAACAAAAACAAAACAAAAAAAAAAGCGAAAAAATCTGGGCGCAGGATGCGACCTTGCTCTCCCACGCAACACGGCTCTCGCACCGCTCGGGCCGGCAGCCCCCTCCGCGCTGTCGGCGTGCGCGGGAGGGCGTCCGCGCGCTTTGTATGCGACCGGGACCTCGCCGCTGCTGCTCGCGAGAGCACGCTCACGTTCCCGAGTTTGGCCGGAAGGCTGGTTTCATTCATTACGACTGGCGCGGAAATTGCCGCACCGGCGCATGAGCGAGAGTCCGCGCCACTCACTGTCCCGGCGGTCATCTTTCCTGCTCCGCAGGGGCCGACAGATTCAATGGATAAGGCTGAAAGGTTGGCGGGAAACCCAGTTAGATGCGGTGTACGCGACGACGACTACGGCGGCGTAGGCTGAACGGAGCGTGCAGTTTTCGTCGTTTCACCTTCAGAATCCCTCGCCGCTCGAGCAGATTTCAATCGCCTTGTTCGGTAGACTACGCGCACTGGTCACAGCTGTCGTTCGGGGCAACTGCGGCACTGGTTCGTTATCCATTAGCGACAGCAATAATCTCGCTGTGCACTATTACTGGACATAAATATAGCGGGATTTGCGAAAGTATGCAATAAAAGAAGATGATCAAAGGCGTTTCCAGTTTGGTATAGTTTGTAGTAGGTTGCCTCTTGTATCGGTCTTTTTTTTTTTTTTTTTTTTTTTCCTGTAATGGTAAGGCAGCCCGGTGGCTTGTGCAGTGTTTAAAGTCTGTAAAAATACATCTTCGCACAACGGCAATTGTGCAAATCTGACACCGATCGATCAAATTGATATTGAGCGCTGTTTTGGTATCGTAATCTGCGTGATTACGCCGACTGCAAGGCTTCCCCTATATTCGTCCTTTTACCCCTGTCCTGCGGCTACCTTGTCTCTGCAAACTTCCTGATACGCTGCAGCGACCGGTAAATTGAAACATCTGGAGCGGTTTACGATGTGTTCGGCCTTTTGCAGCTGTTTTGTCTCCTGTCGCCTTCTGTCGTTTTTTTGTGGCACTTGTGCCCATAGGCGTGCGCATGCCTCGCCGTTAGGGGAAGGGGGCGACATTCATGGTAGCGCCTCTTTAAATATCCCGGGTAGGAGGGTACGGAATTCGCGCCCCCCTGCCTCATTTAAAGCCAGGGGCCTCGTGGAAGGAACAATGTCCCCTCCTCACTCTTTGTGCACGCTTATGCTTGGGATGCAAATTACCCTCAAATATGAGGCCCCCAGCCAAACGCGTCGACTGACTGCCATGGCGTCGCGGCTGATCCAATTACGTGGTTCATCCCCTTGAACCTGCCATCCCCCGAAATGTCACGTTAGCAGGTGCAATTGATTAACCAGAACGTCATGACAATCAATCGAAGCCATGGATTGGAGAGCCACCATTTGAGGAGAATTTCATTTGGAGTTATATGATAGTACTCATCTAATAGACGTTCTCGAACTGTGCGCTGCTATATAAATCAATCAATCAACCAATCAATCAATCAATCAAACAACTTTTATTTCCAAACAGAAATACACATAAAGGTATGCTGGTCAATCTGAGAACGCAATGCTTGTGAGATGACCAGACAGCCAATATGTTGCATGTTTTAGATATATTGCTCTCTAAACTGATTTTCGCGTATGGAGCTTTCAAGCGCTCCTGGAGCGTTGTGTTATTGTTTCCTGATCACGTGTGCGCCGAAGTCGTAGTGGGCTGATGGCGGCAGGGGCAAAATGCAGTTCTGCGAGTAACCTTCCCAAGGTTGGGGAGGTCTGTAGTTGGTGTACACGCTCGGTGCATGTCAAGGCAGTGGTTTACACTTCTGGTCAGTTTTTAAAAATAACTTCGTGTTTCCTGCCTAACTTGGGGCGGGAGCGGCGTCGCTCGGGCAAAGTGCTCCACCGCGCTCCCGAGCGCTGCGTTTGTCTTCAGCTGCATTACTCAGGATTCCGTGCCGCAGTTCGCACTTTTTGTGATGTGCAGCTGAGTCGAGGTACAGTGGGTTCCCAATGCCTTTCAGGCATTAACGGAACGAATTTCCGCATTTCTAGCCGAGACCGCGTGAATACAAATGGATCAGTGGGTCGTGCGTTGTCGTCGTTAAGGGTTGCGCAGAAATCGCTTCCTGTCGAAGCCGGTCGCGGTCCCGATTCGTCTCGCGCCAGTGGCAGCAGCTCGCGGGCCGCTTATTGGCCATGCGCAGTTCATTCAAGCCTCGCGCATGGTGGCGTCCTTGCTTGGGCGCTCCCCCCGTGGGCATGGAAAACCGATGGTGCTCGTCGGTCACCTCGTGTGCCTGATGAATGGACGTGGCCGGTGGCGACCCGCGCGGGGGGTGACCGCGCCACCGTTCACCAAGCGCCGCGCGGCTCGCCTACGCCTGGTTGCGCATGCGCGTCACGAGGCGCTCTGACCGCCCACTGAGGCTGGGCCAGTGTCCACCGCGGCTCCAGTAAGGAAGGTCACGCCGCC
Source organism: Amblyomma maculatum (assembly GCF_055883805.1). Lineage (NCBI taxonomy): Eukaryota > Metazoa > Arthropoda > Arachnida > Ixodida > Ixodidae > Amblyomma > Amblyomma maculatum. The sequence continues at coordinate 234,049,297 of NC_139344.1, forward strand.
TTTCCTTCGATCATCATCGTGGGCGCGGGCGGCATTTATTTATTTGCGGCTTACTTAAAAGTGTATATCCCCCGCGCAAAGTCAACAGGAAGAAGAGCGGCTCTTCCTGCGTGAGCGACCGAAAGCGCAGCAGCGTCCGTTTCCTGTAGCACTGGCTGCTGCCGTCGTATATTAATTGAGTGCCTGTCGCGCACGTGTGCGGCCGCCTCTCACGGTGCGCCGCTTATTGGTCCCGCTTCGCCCCTTTTTGCCTGTCCGTTGCACTCCAGCTTTATTTATTCGCTTCTGTGTCTCTTGTAATCTGTTGTTTAGCTTGAGACACCTTGGTTCGGGACACGGAAGTGGCCTTGGAGGAACGTCTTGAACAACGGAGCCGTAACGGAAACGTTGGCTGGGTGTGACTGGAGCTCGAGGAAAACAAAATGTAACGAATGTTTTCTATTGGTGCTCGATGCTTCGTGCCAATGATTGAGCCAAGCATGCTCGTCCGTTTGCTTGGCACCAATTTGCACGGCTGATAACGTAACTGGCTGTGACGAGATAAACTTCTTGGCACGATACTATGTACCTGTGTTTTGAAAGTTGAGAAGACCCCGCGAAATGTTCAAACGGCTAATCTGTCTGCTGGCCTGGGTTAGCTTGGCTGCCGCTTTGGACAAATGATTACATAGTCCTCTGCATTCCCCATCTGATGTGACCAGAAGCGACGCCTTGCGGCACATGCAATATGAGAGAGAGATCGATAGAATTTCCTCTTGGGAGAAGACAGGGTCGGTGAGGAGCCTGAACGGTAATATTTCTTCGAAGCTGCCCCCCCCTCCCCTCCTCCCTTTTTTTTTTTTCTCGCTCGCGCGTGTGCACTACTTGCACCAAAACGTTTGCTAGCCACTACGAACATTACACATCTTGTCTTCCCGTCGTGCAGTATCGTCGAGTCTCCTGTGTGCTGTCTTGTGCATTCGAAGGACCAGGAGACGACGCGTAGACAAGTTGTGCTTGGTGGCGTACTGAAATTACACGCGTGTGTAGCGTACACATCAAAGGTGTATGACCACTGTCTGTTTTTCGAAACTGCGTTTTGATTTTTCAGCCTTTGCTACATCAACTTTCGACGTGCCGCTGCGTGTATGTATACCTGCAAAAAATGTTTCGCTTTTTTTTTTGTATGCACCGCTACAACATTAACTTTGATGTGACAGTTTGATTATAGGTGCATTGTGGACTTTAATCATTTTTTTTTTTTGCAACACTTGTAAAGGCGCTAAGAAACAACAACAAAGCGCTCGCGGGTTTTCTCATCTCCAAGGACGATCAAACAAGCACACTGTAGCCCTAGGCTCGCGGAGCCACTTTCCCGACGTGGGGGATGTCAGCCCATCTATAAACGGCCGCGCAGAACAAGAGCCGTGACTAAGAGCTATAGCTGCGTAACGCAGAGCGCTCCGTCGTCGTCCACTGAAGAAAAGAAGGCAATGGGTGAACCTGCTGATTAATTACCCAAAACGCAATTACACCCCCTCCTGGCCGAAGAAAACGTCAGATCATCGATAACGCCTCCAAGGAAAATAAAACTCCTGACGCCGAGTGGGCGGACGAGGTTACCGCACACAACGTCGAGAGACCCTGGACCGTCGGGAACGATGGAGCAAAAGCACCAAGGAACGGGTCGTTATTGTTCCTTTGTACGCGGGCCACACCGAGCCGCGTGCATGCACTCTGGTCTCTGTCCGGCGCCTCGAGGTCAGGCACGTCTCGCGACGGCTCCTTTCTACGCCGCGCGCCGTTCCACATGCGTAATAAATGAGCGGGGTTCACGTAATTGGCATTGGCTGTGGTGCAACCGAACAATACTTTTTTTGCCGACGATTCTTCATGTCCCCGTTGCGACCCCGCCCCTCTATTTATTTTGACTTTTTCTTCTCCCCTTCTCGATGCGGTGACAGGGTGGACGGCAGGCGTCGCCAACGCTCTTCCAGTGCCTGCTTTTCTGTTGCCCGGCCGTCGATCTTGACTTGGCGGTTGACGGTGCCTTGCGCGCGCGGCCACCACTCTCTGGTGTATTTGCTGTTTGCTTGCGCGAATCTGTAGATTGTTGAACAACGTCTCGTGATCGAGACTGGCGCATTTTCTTTAGGCTTGACGAGGTCGATGCGTTTACTTTAACCGAGTTCCTGGCAGTTCCCGACAAGCGTCTTAGACGGGACAGCGCGTTGGATGGTACAAAACATTTTGACGTCACTTCTTGAAACTTACACTTCTGCCTAACTTTCACCTCAGCCGCGCCCACTGCCCGTTGTAAGGCGCTTAACGGTGGACGCGAACGCCACTTTCAAATGCTTCCGCGTCGATCTTGACAAGCCTTAAAGCTTGACAAATAGTTTAAAGGGGCGATGACAGGGTCGTTCGACGTATTTCCGTTTTATACTTCTGTGAATGATATATGCCTGTGATTATACTCGCAATGTTTTAGCACCTAGTGCACGCGCATATTACAAAAAATACGCGATAGAAATCGAAATCTGGAAACTTTCCACCGAGAGCGACCGCCATTTTGAAATGCTCGTGTGACGTCACAAGATAATGGACGGTGGAGCGTCGTCTGCATACAGGCTGCAATATCAAAGGACACGTCTCTTTTTCTTTAGTGGATGATTGGCACAGTGGTCATCCCTCATGCAGAAGTGCTTGATGAAGTATATTTCTGCGCAAAAACGGTATTTAGTGAGGCATGTTTTCTTTGCATAGTTTAGGTTCCTTAGCTTATCGACGCACTGATCTTTCGCATTACACCGGTGACCACGCCAGCACGACCAGCGGTCGGCTATCTTCGTAGTGTGAGGTTTTCGAACCCTCGGCGCTGATCAGCGGGCGGTCGGTCCCCTGATCTGTTTTAGTAAGATCGGAGGCCGAGCGAGAACTTGACGCCCGATGAGTTAACGGCCTGAAACAGCTAGTTGCGCTTGTCTGCAGCATAACCGTGTTAGAAAAAAAAGGAAAACAATCAGCTACACTTTAAATTTTCCCACTTCTCATCACCAGTAATTTTGGCCAGAAATATCAGTCGGTGACGAGTAGCGCGAGTACGCTGGGTTCGGGCTTGCAATTTTGGCTATTTCTGAACGCGCATTGTCAAGCTTTAGAGGTTGCATGTCGCTATCGAGTGTAGTTCTGCCATAGTGACCCCCAATCGACAACTGATTACGTCACAAAACGCGTGCACATTGAACGGGAACGTTGATGTGACCAGCCGGCAGCTGTCGGCGCAGCTTGTGGGTACCCGGCGCGCAGGCAGGGGACGTAGCATCCTCGGCGCTTCTTGCGGGACTGTTGCAGTATGCGAACAAATAAAGGGACAATCGGCGTGAAAAGAAGAGAATATCTTTGATATTGTTAGCTGAGCTTACATTTTATGCTGTGCGAACGGGCAGCATGAAAAAAAAAAAAAAAAGCCAAAAAGACATGCCCTGGAGGCGCAGTCGTAATCATCGAATCGGCGTGTTCCTACGGGAGTTTAGGACTCGCACACTGAATACTAAATGGTGCATGTTTACTTTGAAGCACTCGCGAATCATTTGCTGGAGACGCACCAGAAAAACGCAAGGTTAGGCTGGGAGTCGGTCGCAGTCGTGCGCGTGCGGCTGGGGCGACACCGAGAAGGCGGCGGCTAGCTGCATGGGAGGTCGGTGCGGGCAGGGAAGTGCATTCGAATCGCGTTGAGTTTCGCGATGATGGAACTGAAGCGGCGGCGGCGCATGCTTTCTGCGCTGGCCGTGGCGAGACTGAAGTTAGTTTTGTAATAATGCTTTACCAGCCGAAAATTATTAAGTTTGACTAACACGCAAATATAACAGCATCTCAAGAGGTACCGCTTCGTTCAAAGGTTTTGTCGCTCCTCTAATGTCGTAAGGCGTGCTCTCGCGTTAACGTATGCTTGTTTGGGCTTTCCTCTTAGTTTTTGGACCGAAAGAGCGACGGGCAATAGCTCAGAAATCAGCAACACAACGCTATCCCCTCCCCCTTTCGCGGCGCACACGGCGAAAAGAAACATGTCGCTTTTTATATGTGGGAGCTCTTGTTGCTAAAACAAGCTAACTCTCGTAGCATACGAATAATATGCTTCCGATTGTATGCTTCAATAATACTGCATGAGCCCATCGATTTAGGCCTCCTCGACAATCTATAGACGGAAGCCCAAAACAAGTCCAGTTCTCTGAGGATCACTATGGTCGCATATTATAGTGAATTCTTTTCAAAGCAAAAAAGAGAATATGCAAATAAAATCTTTTTGTTGAAGAAAAAAAACGCTGTGACCACCCTCCACGGTGTGCATGCCCGAGGAGGAGAGTGGAGGCAGCGCTAGCAGCGACTGACTGATTCCGCTGCCGCCGCTAGCGAGTCAAGACAACGTAACTGCGTAGAACGCCGTCGCCGCCATGCAGAACGAGGAGGAGCGGGTCCCCCTCCCCCCTCTTCCTGCTTGGCGGCGAGGGTGCTCTCCGGTTGCCGAAACGCCGGCTCGCTATCAGCGGATCACGGTGCGTGCACCCCGTTGTCACTCGCTTCACTCGCTAGCGGCGTCAGCGGCATCAGTCAGTCGCGCAACGTTCCTATGGGCCCACGCGCTGCTTCCCGCAACCTCCCGATAACTCATTTGCTCTCTTCATTTCTCCGACCACAAAGCTTCTTTCATGACAGCCAACAACTGTTAGTGGAGTGTTTCTTGAAGGAATACGTGGGAAAAATTTTAAAAAGTCTGTAATTGTACACGTGTCTTGCTCGAAATCTTTGCCTCAATCTATCCAAAAGGTGAAACAGGTGGTGAGCTGCGCTCAAATATCGCATTAGGAAGTAACGTAATCGTGGGTAATTTTTTATTTCAAAAATATTTCTTTTTGGATAAACAGATAGTTTGCGCACTCCAGAGATTTTCTTTTTCTTTCTCAGTAAAACATATGGTCGCAAATTTCCCTCAAAATTTCTTCTAAAAACCTTACTGACACAAATATTACTTGACACAATATAATGCATGAAACACTTTACCAAACCTCATATTACCAAAACACAACACCTAAAACGCGTTTAATTCGTTTTATTTTTATGCACCACTTTGGATGCTAAACCTGGTAGGTGTTCATTGAACAAAAAATAAAAATCAACAAAACACCACGAAATACGGCCATTTTCCCCACGAATAATGTAAGTTAAATAGCTTTTCCATTCCCTTCTGCCATGTCGAGCCTTCCTAGGGACTAGGAACAATATTCTTAATTTAGTAAATGCGAATGAATTGCCTGTTTTCTTTGTCATTGGGGAACATTCATTGAGCATGTATCTTTACTACGATTTTTGCAGGCTGGACATTCCCCATGCAGTTGTATTGCATTAATCCTTTTGTCTCTGGTGCTTTTGAGAGCCCGGATTGCGCACGACATTTATTGATAAGATTTTTGGTCCCTTGTAAGTACATGGAGTGCAAAAGCCGTCTGGCACTTGGAAATAGCCACGAGTGCTTGGCTTTCTTTTTTATTGTTCGAATCTGAGCGAGAACCATATGCTGTTACGTTAGGTCCGGCTAGTCAAGTGCAGTTTTTAATTACAGCTGATGAACTTTATTGGGCGTCTACCAACTGGGAATTTCCAGGAAATTTGGATAATCTTGCAAAAGTTGAGTAATTTGGGGTTATATAAAAGGAAATCAGCTGTAACGTTACTTAAAGGGAGCCAAAATCGCGATAATGCTGTCTCGCAATAAGGACGCTATTAATACGGCTCGTGCTCTTCGCGTCCTCTCCTCAGCGACCGCCGGTCTCCCGCATTGTGCTGTCTAGGTTCAGCAAATCGCTTTCTTTCTTCCCGTGAGTTTCATCTCGCGGTCTTCGCGACCGTCGCGGCCGGCAGCTGCGTCGTGCTGTCATGAAGTGGTGCAGGCATGACGAAATCTTGATTCTAGCTGAGATTGTCCAATTGGAGAGCTATATCATAGCGGCGCGATTTGCTTCTGCGGGGCATCAATGCGCATGCGCAGGACGACGGAGTCGATCTTACCGGCGGCGCGCACACCTTCCGCGCCGAGACCAATCAGCCCGAGCGCATTGGCGTCCAACGGTATCGGTTATCACGCTAGCACGTGCGCACGGGTGACGCGCCAGTGCAGATCACGGTTGCGGATGGCGCTATGCCACAGCTCTCTATTATCGACATATAAACGATACATGGCGAGCTACCAAGTTCTCAATTTTTTTTAGACCTCCTCCCCCCCCCCCCCCCCCCCGTTTTTTGGAGAATTTTTTTTTCTTTTTTTTTTTTTTTACAGTTGACGGATTTTTCGGACAGTTCGATTATTTGGATCCTTTTCCGGGTATCACCGATTCCTGTATTCGAGTTGGAGGTTGTGCTGTTATTCAATATTCTTACTAGAGAGCAACAAGCAACTGGCGGTGTTGTGTCAGCCCGTCTGGCATAAAACAAAGTGCTGTGTAACTGGCGGAATTTTACAAAGCACCCAGGAAAAACATGTGCCTGTAACGCTCAGGAAATTCAGAAGCATTAACATAGCAGATATCGTGTGAAGAAAAAAAGGAGAAAAAAGCCTGTTCCAGCTGCTTTAGTGATGCGAGGTTGTAGAAGCGAAGGCTTCACTGCTCCATGTAAAGCCAAAGTCGGCGTGCGGAGCCGCTACTGCGCATGCGCCGTAACCATGACAACCAGCTGTGTCGTTCTGCAAGTGCTCTGCTGCTACGCTCGCTACACAAAGGAGGAGAAGGGTAGCGGCATCCCAGCAGATCTGCGCGACGCCGCTCAGAGAAGGGTAGCTTCCGCACTGCGCATGCGTGCGCAACCGCGGAGAGCTGACCGAGTGGGCAAGAAAGCGTCTACCGGCATCGCACGCCGGTAGACGCTTTCTTCACCGGCCTTCCTAGAAGGCCGGTGAATCTTGATGCGTTCAACAAAACGCTGGTTGTGTTCGATGCAACGCTCGATCGCCCGCAGCCAAAGCTTTCGCTCCACATTCGCGCGCGCGCGCGCGCGCGCGCACACACACACACGCACACACACACACACACACACACACACACACACACACACACACACACACACACACACACACACACACACACACACACACACACACACACACACACACACACACACACACACACACACACACACACACACACACACACACACACACACACACACACACAGCACACACACGCACACGCACACGCACGCGCACACGCACGCGCACGCGCACGCGCACACGCACGCGCACACGCACACGCACACGCACACGCACACACGCACACACGCGCACACGCGCACACGCGCACACGCGCACACGCGCACACGCGCACACGCGCACACGCACACGCACACGCACACGCACACGCACACGCACACGCACACACACACACACACATATATATATATATATATATATATATATATATATATATATATATATATAATCTTGTTTCCGTAGATTTATCTGCAAAACACATTATTTACGCTGATGATACAAGTCTGTTTTTCTCTGGTCACTCAGGCATAGAGCTATCCAGTCGGGCTAACATAACTTTGGAAAAAATTGAACACTGGGCGTGTCAAAACAGTCTAAAACTCAACGTCAGTAAAACAAAAGCCGTTCTCTTCCATCCCAGAAATAAAGCATTCGAGCTGCCTTCTCTTGTACCCAGTGGCACGAAAATAGAAATTGCTCACTCTGTGAAAACATTGGGCGTGTACTTCTCAGAGCACATGACATGGGATGTTCACATAGAATATTTAGTCAACAAATTATTACGCACAATAGGTTCTCTACGCCGACATTTTCGTGTATTTCCACTTACTATTAACATTATGCTTTATAATTCACTGTTTTCGTCTATTCTGAACTACTCCTTGCTAGTATGGGCAACAACAACAGCAAAAAACATTACAAAGTTACTACTCCTTCAAAAACGTGCAATAAGACATATTACTAAAGCTTCTTACCGCGAACATACAGGACCAATATTTAAGCAGCTAAAAATAGTTAAAGTAACATCTTTGTATAACTACAGGCTTTTGAGATTATATAAACAAGGCATCAGTAAAAAAGACAGCACACTAACACTCATAGCAGCGCTTCAAGACAACATAAAAACATACAACACCCGTAACCCGGAGCATTGGCACGTTACAGCGTGCCGGACGAGCTATGGCAGGCAGATGCTTCGCTGCAGGCTTCCTACCATATTAAATCAATACTTTGCTAATAGTGGTCAAGATTTCTCTCTTCCTCCCATTAAATTAATCCGCGAAATGTTTCTATAAATACATGTTTTTAAATTAGGTGGTCTGTCTTGCGGTGTTTGTTTTATTTTCATGTATTTTTCCTGATTTACCTAGTGCTTTTTTGTAGTCTAATTATTTCTCCATTGATTGTTTACTCACTGATTGGGCGTGACTTTCTCTGCTGTGAAGTGCCGTCATATGCAGGGGCAGCCGCCCCGTCAAGCTGCTCTTCGAAGCAGCTTTTTAGCGGCTGCTCCTCTCCTTTCCTTGTAGTAAAGAAAAAATAAAGTATTATATATATATATATATATATATATATATATATATATATATATATATATATATATATATATATATATATATATATATATATATGCGTGTGTATACGTGCGTGCTTAGTGCTGTCGATGGCCGCGCTCCGCCGCCGCTTGAGTCCGGCCGTGGTATTGTGAACGTTAGCTGGCAGTGCCTCACAGAAGGACAGTCAAACACCAATGCTTACATATGGGCTGCAGGTCATTCGTACCTCGTTACGAGTTTATTTATTTATTTATTTATTTTTTTTTTTTGCCTTTCGGCGCCCAGCGCTCTTGTTTCGTTAGCTGACGGCTTCCAACACTAGCATTCCCTACGGTATCTCATTTGTCTCCTCAGAGAGCAAAGTGATTCATCTGCAGCCTAACGGAAGATCTCCTTTGGGGCGTTTACTGCACTAGTGCAGCATGAAACATGCGGTCGTTAAGAGTTTCGAGCCGATATGGGGAGAAAAACTGTCAGAGCGTTTCTTTTTAACAATGTGTGCTCTGTAACCTGCTAAGCTTCCAACTTATTGACGTTCTCTGGATTCCTCGCTAGCGAGACGCAACGAAGATGGCCCGATGACAGCGCCGAAGTGAATGTCAAGGACAGCAGTGCTGCTCTCCGGAGCATTGCCTTCTTTCGTGCGGTCTGTGGGCCACATGCGGCGGCGCGCCTCTTGTCCCGCTGAGAGTTCCCAGACACTCGTTAGCAGGTGAGCTTCACCGTGCTTGACGCAAGAGAGCGACGGGCCACTTCGCAGATACATTCGTCAAAGGCTTGGCGTTGGTGTCGCTTTCAACGCTCGTATCGTGACAATGTACTTGAGGCACGTCTTCCGTTGAGCTCCGCAGTTCTCAACCGAGAAACCAAACTCGTGAAGTCTCGCTAAAGTTGTGAATATTTTCACTTGAATGCTAATGGAAAATGCAAGGCTGTTGGAAACACTGGGTTCGCTTCTAGGCCAAGCATATGTGGCTCGTTTTGCGCAATTTCAAATCTTTCGAAGGGGAAAGGAATCCTTCCGAGATTCATGACTTCCAAGGCCCTCTTGGCACCCTGTCAGGGCAGCAAACCCTTTGGATTGTAGATTTTTAACGAAGGGTGTACGTACGCCTCACCACGTTGCCGTAGTTCTGCGAATTTTCGTTCCGGACAACTGGAGACGCTCTAGAAAGTACCGCAGCCCGCGGAGATCGCATGCGAAGGAATGAGGCGGCAGCAAAGAATGCACTGCACAGGGCTTTGCGCGGCCTAACCTTTTGGCGGCAAGCTTGCGGTGCAACGCGTGAACGACTCCTATCGGCCGATCTTGTTTCACATGGCCCGCGCCTGGCTTTGCGAGCTCAATGCCGCCCCCACACAGCAAGCTCGCCGAAAGGCGCCCGGAGGGAGCGCGCGCTTCTAAAGCGAGCATGAAAGAACTCAGCTGAATGCAGCGTTAAACGGTGCGGTTTTCGAGGTCATTTCTCCGTGTAGAGGAAAGCGAATCCACTTCGATCTTGTCCTGATACGGTTTAAGTCGATTCGTCTTGATCGCCCGACGAAGAAGGAAGATATGTTAAGCGCCGCCACCCTGTATACATACTAATCCCGCGCCTGTAGCTGTGCCTGCCGCGGAGCCTTTGTTTTTACTTATTTGTTCTTCTCCTTCCTATTGCAGAGGCGCCGCTGCGGCTTGTACTACGTGCATGCGGCTGGAATTATTGTACTGACGACGCGAGGAGGCTTTTCTGGGTGTGTACGCTGTGTGGCAAGTGGAGCGAGTGAGGGGGAGCTGCTATTTCGAGAAGCGAAGCGCCATCGGTAGAAATCTGACATTCCGGATGTGACTCACATCGAGGAATGTCCTGCAGCCGCCGTTCAAAGGTCCTCCTCCTTTCCAAAAGGGGGCAGGGAACGTTATTAGAGGACGAGCCGCGGGAAGGGAAGAGTCACGTGACCACCAGACGAAGAGGTCACGACTGGGAATTGGCTGGGACAGCGAGAACCTGCAGTATGGCGGTGCGCTGATTGCCAAGTTCAGGGGGGCCGCTACTTGGCGTCTTTTTGGGCCTATCAGTCGGGGACTGGATAGTTGCGTTGTTGCGCGGCACGCAAGTATCGAGGGAGTGCCTAGCTTGGCTTGGCTCAGCCGAGCGTGCAATTTTGTCGTTGACAGATGGGCTTGTTCGTAATGGCTGGTCATGTGTGAAAAAACTTGTTGGCGAGTAAGATGCGCACGAGGACTTGCTTCCTCGTGGCTTTAGGTTTTACTTTCGACGGCCGACGCTCTTTAGTCCAGGAGGACCTGAAAGAGATCGCTTTGGAGCCGGTTGAGCTGGTGTTAGCGCTGGCCCTTGCATTGTAGCCTATGCTCTAGGCAGAGTACTGCGCTAGCACTCTCTGCCACGTCCGATGCAGTTTTGATGCTGTCTACGCGAGGGTGTCTCAATGCCTGATAACTCAACACGTTTTAGCTAGTGGCGTGTCGGCATGGTGAAGAGTTGAGATCCGCGTGCCATGTTCCAGTGCAATAGCAGGAGTTAGAGAAAAAAAAAAAAAAACACTCGCTTTAGCTGCACAAACTTCACCTAACGAATAACTTATTCGACATAAGTAGGTGTCGCGATGTTCACTCATGTTTTAGCCTCCGCAGGAAGAATCCGCTGCGTCGTGAGGAAGAAGAGGTTGAGGCTGAGCGGTAGCAGCACAACAGAAGCAGCAGCGGCAACAAATAGGACGCCAGTGGCCGCGTAGACGGAAAGCGTTGATTTGTGGCATCCGTGTTCGTGTCACTAGTCACTCCATTTCCGTTTCGACGTGCCGTCGTTGGCGCTGTCCGAAGACACTGCGGTACGTAAGCGGCTCTGTCTCATCGTGCGTGGCATGCAATCATTGCTTTTTAAAGCATGCTCTGCTCTAACACAAAAAGCGAGCGGCAAGAAAGAACGGAAGAAAAGGTCGGTCAGGCTCCTTGACTCATTCAGCAGCACACACCGCAGCCCTCCTCGTTAGCCGTAAAAGTGAAGTTGCGCAAAGCTGCTTGTGGCGCTCGCATCGGCACCTCACTGCTCACGCATTCCGAGAAGCTTAGTGATTAACTAAACGCAACGCGATAGCGTCGTCGCTTCTGGCTCGGTACTATCGAGGTACCCCATACTTCGGGATTTCCCACACACCGCGAGCGAGGCGCGTCGACGCTGTTCTCTCGCGAGCGCCCTTCTACGGACTCTGGCCAAAGTGCGCGGTGTATAGAGTGAGGTGCGGGCGACACCCAGGATCGGCCGCATGAAGTCGGTGTTCCTAAAGTGCGCGCAGCGTGTGCTTTGAGCGCGTGCAGAGTTGAACACGTGCGTTCAAGTTTTCCTTGCAGAGATACAAAGGATAAGCACTCAGACATTGCAGTGTGGCGGTATTAGGGCATGCGTATTCAAAGACTTCGCTCCGTCTTCGCTACGTATGGTAAACTGCTGTTCCTCTCCGAGGCTGTTGAACATTGCCTTAGTTCTGCGTATTGATTTTAGGCCCACTTTCTGCTTTTCCTGTCTTGTTCATTAGCCATAATTTGCAACTGGAAGTGGTAGGCGAATGCGTCTACTTAAAACATGTAACCGCAGAGCCGTACCATGAAAGGGAAATAACGATAGAGGAATAAGATTGGGCTCGAGCGCATTTGGCAAGTATTTGCAGACTGACTAGCAGCTTACCGGTATCGCTGCAGATGTATCTTACCGGTATTCACCTATGGAGCTGAAACGTGGAGGCTAAAAAAAAAAAAAAAAAAAAGGGTTCTACCTAAGTTGAGGAGAACGCAAGGAACTGTGGAACAAAAAATGGTAGGTGTAACATTAAGGAACAATAAGCGTGCATAAGGGAAATCACTCAATTAACATTCTACGTGAAAAAAAAAAAAAGAAATGGGCATAGGTAGGACATGTAGTACGAAGAGAGGATAACCGATGGCCTCTAAGGTTAACAAATTTTGTTCCAAGGGAAGGAAAGCATAGTATACTAGGGGGCGGCAGAAAGTTAGGTGGGAGGATGAGGTTAAGAATTTCGCAGGGGTGAAGTGGATGCAGCTAGCACAGGACGGGGTTATTTGGAGGAATATGGGAGAGGCCTTCGCCTTGCAGTTGTTATAGTCTGGCTGATGATGATTCAAAGGTACCAATAGGGACAGTGCGAGAGCATCCCTGGAAGTGCCTTCGGGATCCCGCGTCTGTCTCGGCGATTGCGCCGAACTCACCTCTATTTTGCTCAAACGTCACGTTTACAGCTGCCTCCAGCTTCGCGAACAGATCCTGCATTGCTTCTGTTTGAGCGACTGTTGAGCCGCGAATTATATGATCGTCCCGTATACAGCGGCCCCCGCGCACACATGACACCCTTGGCAATGCTCTTGGTTACAAACGGCGTGCACCGGTCGCCTCATCCTGCGCCTCTGCGTCTGGCCAAGTGGCACATAGTGCCATGCTGAGTTGCGGCATGGGGTGTGGCTTGCTTGCGGTGCCCGTCTTGGGTTGCAACGACGGGGAGGAGGTGGACGAACAAATGAGAAGAGCTTGATTTTAATGGCCGCAGAAACCGAAAGCCTTGTATGCCAGGTTTCAGACTAGATCTTCCCTCCATTTCTGCATATCTATTCTGCCTGCATTTATCGCTGCATTGTGAAGCAGCGTTTGCACAGCTGGTGGTGCAGAGCGCCGATTTAAATCCACTGCCGATGAAATAGCGGGTGGTGGTAAGTAGGTAGACCTGACTGCCTTTATAATTAGGAATGGAATGCCCTTATTTGTAAATTTCCGTTAGTGACCTGAGGTCGTGCAGTTGTAATTTGAGACTAAATGCTGCCCAAACCTAATTTGCTCTTCTTCGTTTCTCGGCGTTAATTTTTTCACGGTGTACAATCCGTGGCAAAAGTTGAAAGTTCACTGTGGTTGCGCGCACACATTATAACTTTTCATGTTTATTTTTTAGCTTTATTGAGCGGTTTTGTTTCACTGTATCGTACGTGATATATATATATATATATATATATATATATATATATATATATATATATATATATATATATATATAGTCTTTCTCTTTCTCTCTCTCTCGACGCGAGCCGTGGGAAGCACATTCCGCTCGTCGTGGCGCAGATGTACCATTGGGCAAACATGGTTGGTTTGTAGGGTTTAATATTCCGAAAGGACTCAGGCTATGAGAGACGCTAGTGGATGGCTCCGGAAATTTCGACCACCTCGGGATCTTTAACGTGCACTGAAACCGCACAGCATAGCCGCCTTGCTTTTCGCCTCCATCAGAAAAGCGGTCGCCGCGGCCTGAATTCGATCCCGCAACCTTGGGCACAGCAATCGGGCGCTCTAACCACTGCGCCCTCACTGCGGGACCATTGGGCAAACTCTCACGCGTCCAAGTGTAAAAGGAAAGTTTGGAATCCGTGGACAGCCTGCGCCTGTTCATTGCTGCTTCAAGTGCTGCCTTGTTTTAATTTCATACTCTGCATATTTGCGCATCTCCGGAGCTTATCTAAGTCGCTGGGAGTCTGTGAACTATAGGGACGCGAAATCGGGAGTTTCAATTCCTTCGTGGCTGCTGTTACTGTATCCACAGCCATTGTGCTGATTTGGCGCCTACATATGTTCTGTTAAAACACCAGCGATCTCTTGCCGAGTGTTTAAATCAATGGAGCAGACAAGGTACCGGCCAGTAGGCAGTATCAAATTTATGGCTTTCACTCATTTCGTCGTCTATGGTTGTCTTCGTGGATTTGTTGTTTGTTGATGCGGTTAATGAGTGAGCGATTATTCCTCTCTTCTAACGGTTTGGTTAAGTGGGACGCAAAACTCGCTGCCATTAATAAGAAAAGAATACGAATACATTTGTATTTGAAGCAATATTTTGCAACGAATAGAAATGTCGTTATTCGTGCTTCTCTTTCCATAAGAAACAAAGCAAATAGCCCAGCTTCTGCTCCAGCACTTGTCCACAACAGTTTGTACATTATTTAGTTATTTTCGTGTATACACTTGGGACGTTTAAGTGGATTAATACGGAAATTAGGGAACTGTGTACACTGGGAATACGGAACACTCTGTTTTAGGCTTTTACCGAAGCACACTGTTCCTTCCGAGACGTAATAATTCAGACACTAAAATTGAATCGAGCTCGTCCTCTTTCCTCACTACATGCAGAGCTCCATAACATTGTTTGGTGGCTTCATGCAGTGTAACTACAGCCGCGTGCAGTTAGCGAAAACATCGAGTGCACCTGGGGCGGCAATGTTTTTTATTACATTGAAAAATAAAAAAAAAAATAAAGAAAAAGGTGTAAATTTTTGTATATGAGCCGTAATTCCTCTGGTCTGCACAGACTACTGCAGGCCACACAGACCCAGAGCACACAATGACGTTTGGATGGTTCATTCACGAGGTGTAGCGTAAACTACGTATGATGAGGTATTTAAAGCGTTCTTACGCGAATAATTTTATGCTTGTGACTATTTTTGTACTTCGTCCTTATGCGATATGACGGTTTGCATACAGGAGGTAAAGCTTCCCAAATGCTTATTATGCTATTTTGTTTGTGTAGATTTTGGTTCATAATTTCAGGGTCTTGAATAATGGTCGCTGTGAGTACATATTCTTGGAATGATCGAACAGAGGGCAGTTGAGAATGCATAATGCGCTACAGCTTCTTTGATATATATATATATATTTCACGTATCTGCAAATTACTGTTCCTTCAGACCTACGCTCATAAGAGTAGCTAGGAGTGGAAGAATACTTGCAGCAGTAGCATCTCTAGAATTTAATGTCATGATAGGGAGCTGTTTTTCGAGGGCCATTAGGAGTAAACTTCGTCTATTTTCTGCACTTAGTCCTATTTCATGTATGCATAGCTAGATTAATTGCATACTGTGTCTAAAGTAAACCGGTACTGGTAGGTAAGTAAACTGGTACCGTTATACCTACCACTTAGTTCGCAAACAGTTTTTGTCAGTGGCCTTGTTAGCTTATCATGTGAAAATACCGAAGCAGTGCTCACGTACCTCTGAATTGGCGGTTTCCTAAGATTCCATCCGGCTCACTGATGATGTTTCTGCTCGGTAGTAGGCCCTTACGTGGTCACATGAGGCACGGGTGGCAAGGGCGACACATAGCTCATTTGACAAAAAACTGCGTACGTTCAGGTTCCTCAGGTGTGATACCACAGGTGAAACACAGCGTGCGCAATCGGTCCGCAAACTCACCCAGCGTCATGAAACAGTTGTTCACGTTCTGGCACCAAGTTAAGCTGTTTCAAAAACTAACAGGTCAGTGAACCGTTTGCTGCCGTGGAGCTAGTGGTAGCGAGATGTAATACACTCCCATGTCAATTTGAGCTGCAACCACAGGAGCACGCCGGGAAGTCCCATATCTTTTAATGCCAACTAGAGAAACCACTGGACTAGTTAGGCGGCTTAAAGGTTACGAATGGCAAAAAAGAAAAAGAAAAGTCGTGTAGCGCGTCGTTGTTCGAAAAAAAAAAAAAAAAAAGAAAACGTTGCAAGGAGAGGTCTGCAATAAGCGTGCAATAGTGAAAAACGTATCACTTCACGTTGGTTTGGGCGGCTGGTGGGAGGAAGCCCTTGGGTGAATGGTCGTTTATTATTACCTAGTCTATGCCAGAGTAGGGTGAACTGATGAGCCCACGCTCTGCTCCGCGAAGGAAAACGAAGGAGGCGTAATTTCAGACCGCTATAATTGACTACTGGACGTAAGAAATTACACTTGGCACAGCATCAGCATGCACTGCCGGGGAGCTAAACGTTAATTTCATTACCGTGCATTTTCGGGACCATTGCCTGAGTAGGACCGTTTTTTTAATGAGGTGTCGCGGCTCTGGTCGTACTCCTTCTATCTTATACTGATAGTATACAATAACGAAATGGGCTTTAAAAAAAAAAAAAAAGGGCGTAGGGGTTGAGGGATTATTCATTCGCTGATATGCGTCGGTCATATATATATATATATATATATATATATATATATATATATATATATATATATATATATATATATATATATATATATATATATATATAAAAGACTCGTATGGATGAAAAGTCTTAATAATTTTCCCTGTGTCTATTCAAAGATGAGCGCCCGCAGCGCGGCGCAATTCAGTTACCGAAGCTGCCACTAGATGGCAAGGGCGTCGCGCTCTCGCTGAGCTGTCGCCGCTGTCGCTGCATCTCTGCTTGCGCTGCACTTTCCCTCTCTCGGTGTGTGTGCGAGAGTTCCCGCCGGCGCGGCTGTTTCGGCTGCCGCATTTTGTCTCCTCCAATGAATGGATGTCTTGTCGTTGTGCTGTGAAAGTACCTGAGATTTCAACGTTTGTTGTTTATCAGTGCGCAGTGAGCGTTAGTGTCTTCTAAGCCAGCTTGTCCGTGTCACTTGACCTCCAAGTTCCGAGCGGATAGAGCCGTTTCAGCCGAGCCCCTTTCTCAAAATGTCTTCCGAGACTTCATCCGACGATGAGACGGCGGTGAGCGCAACGGTAAGCGCGGCTTTTCGATTTCGCGCGACCGTTTGTTCAAATGTGAAGCAGCATCCAGCGTTGTCAAACAGCGTTTGTTGCTGCTTCTCGCTGAAAGTCGCATTCATTCACGTTCTTTCGCATTTGTGGTAGGAGTCTTCCTTACTTGTGCTTTTGTATCCGCCGTCGTTGTCAACCGTTGCGTTTCGTAGCCAGGGTTTCACGCGCCCTGATTTGTCGCTGCGTCTCCTTTTTGAGGCTCATTGTAAGCCAGGAGTGTCTGATGTTACGTGGGTGTACTTCGTTTGACTTATATTTCCTTTTCCAATGGCGTCTTTTCTGGTGTACCGTTACTTATTGCAACTGAGTGGTACAGAGCATGCAACGTTAATGCAGACCCCGTTTTCCTCGTGTGCTTACGGTAGTTGCAAACAGCGAGAAAGGCAGGGAACAAAAGAGCCCGTTGCTTTTGCTTTTCACGGTTACTTTTCATTCCTTGTTTACCTGTAGTTTCTTTCACGGTTTTGATAACGCAACATCTCATTTATTTTCAGCCGTTGATTATGCCTCGCCTTGTGACCTATATGAGCCATTTTTCGCCAGGCTGGTATCAGGGTCGCCTTATTCAATGTTCAATATTTGGTCAGCGTAATTGACATTTTGGTACAATGCGCTGAATTTTGGCGTGTCTTTTGCCGTTTGGGTGTGGGTGATGGGAGGGATGAAATGACACGAAATTTGACTGACTTGTGCAGTAATCGCACAGTTTGAAGAACTGAAAATTCGTCCGGCGAAGTCCGTTATTTCGACAGAATAGCCTCAAATCAAGCCGCACGACGCGGACATTCGGTAAGCGCGCACTATTTTTCTTCTTTTTATACATGTTTTATGGTAAGTGTTAGTATTCCCGCGCAACCGAGTCGTGCGGTTGCGGACAGCTATAGTTAGATACCCAAAAGAGCTCTGTTGTGGTTACTAGCCGTGGACCGCAGCTGTTGAGATCGCCACATGCCTTAGTTGATCAAATATATTTTGTCAGTGATCGAACGTGACTGCAACCTGAGAGCGCATCATCATTGTTGATGTATCTTTTGGGGCAGATGTTGAAGCAGGATTGCTGAGCAATTAATGCAGCTTGAAGCCTGGAAACTGCGCTCTTTTCTATGTAAGGGTTCTGGTCAGTTTTCGAGTATTATGTCTTCGGTTTATTCAGCTTGTGCTGAAATGAAGAGCGAGAAATATTCCTGCATTTCGTCTCTGTCGAAATGCGGCCACTTCAGACTGTGTCAAACCAGCGGCTTCGAGCGCAGAACGTTTTTACTTTTCCATAGATTGGTTAAATTATTTTCTGCCGTGAAAACATCGCTAGACAGACCTGGCTTCCGTTACTTGTATGCGGACAAGGTTCGGGCACATCGACAGCAGCGGTCACGCTGATAAATGCTGTGTTACGGTCTTGCACGTGACAAGACGGATTCTATCGTAAAACGCAGATGACAAGACCTCTCACTCCGGCCGTGCTATATGCATGCTTAACGTGGAAGTATGCGTTGTAGGCCAGGGTGCTGGCAGGCGTGGCGACTTCAGCTCACCAGTCTGCGGAAACCGTAATAAACATACGGCGCGGTATATCGTTCGATATCAAGAAAATAGGTGCTTGTTCTTTTATGATTTTGGCAAAGGCTTTCCAAATTTCTGGCCCTGTTTGTCAGGCAAGTTACCCGATTGGTTTTCTTGACGCAGTCCCTGACGCGCCCGGGCTTTCTATCCCGGTAACCACAAGACCCCTTCTTCAGTCTGGCGTGTTCCGCTATTGGCCTATATTTAGGTCCTCGGTCAAGGACGTGCTCGCTACTAGGCTGTCCCTTTCGAACATCTTCCATTCATTTCCTCTTAGCGGCAACCAAACAAACTGGGCGCGCTGTCTTCTGTATTGGGCCTGAGCGGGCTGGCGCGAGCGGAGTTGTAAGGAAACAGCCACCTACCTTCTCTCATTCGCTGAAATGATTGATGGATGCAATGGTTGATATTGGCTGAAAAACTACCGTTGTATCACTAAGAAAAGTACGTATAGGAAGGTGCTTGCTTTTGTCCATTTCTACGTCGTTTCCCTAACCAGTTCCGCCACCGCACGTACCTAACCTTGAGCCCCGTATAGTTTCACGCCATTGAAATGAAGTGGAGCTAATTATCTCGTTGCACACGATTTGTGTGCTTCAGTCTGTGTTCTGACGGTGAGAGAAACTGCACCGTGTGTGCCCCGGCACTATACTTGAACATTTCTGGTGGTACGTTTTTCTCGACAACGTCTACCTGTTACTCAGCATCATGGTATATTTACTAATAACTGTCGCAGCGGTTGTAGTACATCGAGGCCTTAGGAAAGTTGGAGATTCTCTGCTCATTTCCTGCAGCGGTAAGAAAATTGCCCGTCGTTTCTCTCGCTTCAAGCGTACTTACGGTTGCGCAAGGATGATTCTAGATGCTCGCCTTGGGGCCTGTCGTGCAAATGCCCCTCTCATGTCCCACTTATTGCTCTCGGACGCTAAATTGTCGGCTGCTCTCAAAGTGTAGGGAACATGACTGTTGCCATGGCATCTAGAGGACGGAGGAAATTTCGACCTTCATCGGCCTTGGTACTGTCGTCTTCAGAGCTCTTGCATCACACACTGCTCAGTCATGGAAGCTTTCGCCGAGATATAAAACGCGCCACAGTGCCTGACTTTTGTTTGTGTCGTTTCCATTTGGCTACGTTCTGCCTCTGTTTTTGTTCGTCGTCCGTGTAACCATCGTTCAAGCTGGCCGAATCAAATGGAATCGAACCAGTTAGCTCGGAAACACGCTATTCTACAGTCTCTGCCATGTGCATGACCATTAGGGTAGGCTGGAACGTGAGGCAATAACTTGCTGGAGGGCCCTAACCAGAGTTGAGGTATTTTGCCAGGAAAACCCTCACATTTATATGCACTTCTGCATGATTACGGCTGTTCACAGGGCAGGGAGGAGGATCTCCCTGTCAGAGCGGCATGCGCGTGGGTGTACTACGTCGGGGCTACGTGTGCAGCAGCTTCGTCCGGTTGTACCCCGTTGAACGGCTGTTGAAGCATCCGAGGCCGCTTTGATCTCCCCGAACATTCTCGACAGCTGAGCGCGTTGTCCGCCGGATAACCGGGTCGTGACACGTACGCGGCAAAGAAAGAAAACACGGCTGCCCAGGCATTCCGCCCCGGCGTTCCTTTTTGATGGCGGGTGGTATCAACTAAAGAAGAAAAGTGCGCTCGCTGCGGCCGCCGTGTGACAGCTGCCGTGCCAAGGGCACTGCGCGCATCCCGCGCGAGCGCTGTGCACGGACGCTTCCTTAATTCGAAACTCTTCTCCAACATGGCGGTGGCCGCTATGCCTGTCACGAGGCCCGATCCATGCCGCGCTGCGAGCGGGGGGTCTCTGCGGGAGTTTTCTCAACCCTGGACCAATTCCAAAACAGCTCGAATGCGTAATCTCTCAGCTCGTCTCCGGCGTGCTTCTCTTGCCCCCCTCTCTCCTGCTTCCACCCCCCAGGCCGCTGTACGCGCGGCTGCTGCTGTTATTATGGTCCCGCTCGCTTTTCACAGAGCGCTCCACCTCTGCGTCCCGGCTGGTGCGCTTCGCACGTTTCTTGCATTATGCAATGACCTCACCTTACCAGGCAGAAACAAGAAAGCGCGTCTGCCGCAATGGAAAATATAATGTAGACGTCGAAAGGAGGCGAAACACGGCGTCTGTCAGGGTTATCGCTTGCGCAAACGTCGTGAGGTGTGGTCCGGCGTAATTAACGAAGGGGAGGCAGCTCGATGGCGCGTCTTTAATTGCACGTCAACGTCCATTCGCGGCGAGGTTTTTTTTTTTTTTCTGTTTTGTTTTTGTTTGTTTTCTTCCAACTAAAGGACGCGTGGAACATGCGAGGAAAGAAAGCGGCTCCCGAGTGTCCCCTCAAGGATGACGCAGGCTGCATTATGCCACGCTCTCGTAATCTCTGCGCGCAGCCATGGTAATGCGCGGGCGGGGCTTCCTCGTACACGCTCGTCGCGGATCGCCGAGATCGCTTGGGTCGTGGCGGGGTGCAGCCGTTCATGCCACTACCACGTGCGCCGTCGAGCTGGCCTCGCGCGTTTCCCGTCTGGTGTACCAAACGATCATCCGCGTGTGCTGCTGCACGGACCTTGCGTTTTCGATTTTGGTGAATTTCGTGGCTAATTTCTACACCGTTTCGATTCGCTCATTCAGTGGTTGGTTGAAAGCTGGGTGCCGAGCCGGATGTCCTACGGAGTAGTTCTCTGCGATATCAGATATTTTGTGTGTTTAGCTTCCGAAATAAATGGAGCCTACAGCGGCCCCTGCAGACAGCTTAACCTCGCCGCGGTGGCACAGTGGCTGGTGGGCTCGATTTCTTATACTGAGTCTGCGAATTCGGTTCTGGCCGCGCAGGCTGTTTTCGATGGAGGCGAAAAGCAAGGTTTCCCTGTGCAATGCCATTGCACTTTAAAGAACCCCACCCGAGGTGGCCTAAATTACGACGTCTCTTATAGTCTGAGTTGCTTTGGGACGTTAAGTCACATAAGGCCAGAGCAAACCATACTTCCTCCCCTAACACCTTCTAACGTTTCTCCTCTGCGCGTGGGATAAATTTGGAATGTTGCCCAACTTATAATATTGCATGTGTACAGCAAGGCGCCATGGAATGTTTGGAGCGTGAATTCCAGTCACATATATAGTCACGTGTGTGTGAAAAAAAAAAAAAAAATAAGCTTAACCGCCTGTACAAGCTCAAATTTGCATGCGTGCCGAAGCGACAGCATGCGTTGCCGCGAGTGGAATTGACTTAGCGCTCGTGTTGGTGTACTGGCGTGCGTCATAGATCGTACAGGTGAGCGCGCTGTCTTAGCTCGTGGAGCGATGAAAGGCTTTTGGAAGAGGCGTTGCCCCGTCCTGTGTGTGCGTGCTGCGAAATTCGCCGCATCTCAAGGGTTCCGCATGAACTGAACCAGCATGAGGAATGATCTTAGCCCGCCCGACTCGTGCTGGTGTCCTCGATATGACGTTCAGCGGGGACGATAGTACATGGAGTTGAAAAACCTTCAGCTTGCCAATTCCTCTGGTTCTGAGCTGCCAGACACGGGATATGTAAAAAACCTGTAGCAGGGAATGTTGTCCACACTTGGGAGGTGGTCGCTCGGATAGCGAAAGAGAAATACATGGTTGCTCTTATCGCAAGTCAGCATAATAATTTGAGATGTGGATCAACTGACTGCACTACAATTCGCACTTCAGGGCTGCTTCTCCTGTCGTTGCGTTTTGGCGATGTGCTCCAGATGACCGGTTCTTCGTGCGTCGCGAGCTTACTAACCAAATAGGCTGCAGTCACTGCAGAATCGTCTTCTGTTTCACGCGTACTCCTTCGCCGCAACCCGCTTTCGTTTGTCAGTGTGGGCATTGCTATTGTCTTTGTCCTTCTGCTAGCTAACTACATGGCTTGTGTAGCGGTCCGTCCATCGCGCTAGCATCGGAGTTCCCTGCGTTCGGTAGTCTTCGCAACCTCACGAGCAGTGCGGTATACGTGCCGTCTCACGCGAGGGCAGCGGCCCGTGATCGGCGGCCGCCATTGACCTCTGTGACGGCGAGCTTGATTGGCCGCCTTACCTGGGGCAGTCGGTGTGTTTGTTTCTGCGCCGGCGGCGCCGATCGGCCTGCCCAGCTAGACGGCCGAGATTGATGCCCGTCTCGGAGCGCCGGCCGCCCAGTGAAAGCGGTCTGGGGCAGTCTGTGCCCCCCCTGGAATATGCGCGGATAGTGGGCCATCCGTATTGGCTCCGGAATAGCAATTACTCGGTGGCGAGAGCAGGCCGCCCCGCTGGGCACCGGAGTTGCCCGTGGTCCTGCGGGGGGCAGCAGCCTCGCGGATCTGCCCGCGGCATCGGCCGCACGAGCGTAGTGTTCCGCTGGAAGCCGCCGCGCCTGTCGGGTACGCTGGACGGCGCGATGGTAGGTGGGCTGGGGCGCGCACGAGGTTACAGCTTTATTGTATGCACTTTGTTCCCCGCCAGTTACTCAGCATATCCGGACACACTGATACGCATTAGATTCTCATGCTTGGTTCCTCATACTGGAACATCGCGCTATAGTTGATACAGTTTATTCAACTTACGATATTCACAGTCGCCAGACTCACGAACTTAGCTCGGGTACCCACCCAAACTTCTGTACCGGATGCGTGGCAACGATTCCGCCTTGTGTAGCAACAGTATCAGGCACCCTTGCAGTGAAATTGACCCGCTCTTGTTTAGTTGCAAGGATCCTGCTATCGGAGCAAGCAGGCGCAGCAGCGTTGGCGATTGTGTTACCTGCGACCTGCAATCGTTAGAAATTTCGTTACGTGGGTGTCTGTAATGCATCGTGCTGGTTAGACCTGCACGCCTTGCCCGGTGGGTTGGCGCCCTGCTGCCATTCGATCCGACCGCATTTGCCTTGGACACGCACTCGAGATTCGCGACATGCATATAGCGTGCGTCATGTCCGAACGTCGGCACGCTGTTTCTTGCCGCTGTTGGGACGTTGGTTATTTCGTTAGCTTAGCCGTCGGCAGAAGGAGGGATCGGTGACGCCATCTTCGAGCAACGCTGGCCTCTGGGAATCTTCGCTTGGAAGGAATGTTTGCCCAATGCGTACGCTGCCACGAGAATGTGCTTGCAGACGCACCCGTCGTCACCTGTGGCGACCGAAGGCGGCCTTTGAGTGTTCTCGATCGAGGCAGCAGCAGCGGTCGCTCTTATTCCGCTCGCGGTTCCCCGCCGGCGTCCTTGGGCGCTGTTCGGGGAACGCGCGCCCTGGCAGAGCCTCACCGGCATGACTTAGGCCAAAGGGCGGCACCCGTGCGCGCCCCCGCAGACGTCGGCGAGACCCTCCCGGCCCGGCCGCGACTCCGCTGGTGTTTCATGCTCCGCTGGAAGTGCTGCTGCTGCCTGCTGCCCTTCACAGTGAGTGGCCCGCCGCAGCTGTGCGCTTCCTGTCGCCTTCATCTCAATTCCGAGAACAGAGTTGTCTCGTCTGGGACGCGCGCGCCGCTAGAACCAGATGTGACGCTGTGTCACGGGTGGCGCTTCCGGCACTATACGCTCGCCGCCGTCCCTTCGGGCTAAAAATACCGTTTTTTCTTCGCTTGTTTCTGTTTTGATTTTTATGGAGGTCGCTTACATGGCTTCTACCGCAAACCTCATTATGCAATCCAAAGATGTGCGTAACATTAAGCATGTTAGGCGGCTCCGGGGGCTGACTTTAGTCGGCTATATCGATATTAGACATATTAGTTGGAATTGCTTTAGATACATTTGGGGTCTTTTATGACGTAGTAATATATATTTCCTGTAGTAGTCTGCGGCTTCCCTTTCAAAGTGAGTTCTAACTGTAGTAACTAGGTCTTCAACACCTGTTTCTCATTAGGGATGAAAGAAACAAAGCATATTTCTTCTCTCCATTCTCAGTCTTATTTCGCACGGGGAACTACTACTTATGACTTGCTGCCATGTGACGCGTTAGCGCTTACAGCGTACGGTGCGTTTTCACTTTCAGAGACTTATCGGGCTTCGTTGTTGCAGCTTGGAATTTTTTTTTTTTTTTATTATTTTCGTATCACAAGCTCCACAATTGTGGAATATTATGTAGAATCTTTCGGTTTTTGTCATACGTACTTTAAATGCCCCATCAGAATTGAAGGCACGAAACTCGTATAGTGAAACGAGACACGCATGGCAGCACTACCGAACGATGTTAGCACTCCGCTCACAGTTTTAACACGAAGTAGGCGCAGCTGCTTCTAGTCCGAGCTCATATAATCGCGTTTCATAGCTGGCTCGAATTCGTAGCGCGACATGACCTTGCAGTCGATTGCGAATAGAGCCCGTCTTTGAGGGATTGCCTTCACGGGTGGCTAATTGTTGTCGCGAAAAGTAAGGTATTTTTTTGGCGCTTATAGTCGTTATGCAACAGATCCTTCTGCAAAGAGCGCCTCGGTTGATTCTCCGTAACAAGCAGTGCGCCTTAGCAAACGATTCTACACTGGCTCAGCCAGCCGTTGTCGCTCCTATTCGGCGGTAATTGGCGCAGCGTGCCGCGGCGTTGATGCGGCGTTCGGGCTGTCAGACAGATGTCCTACGGTGGGGATTGCGGCGGCAGCTGGCTGGGCGAGCGGTAGCCCACCCTCCCTGGTGGGGAGAGCAGCGCGCGCACAAGCGACCGCCATTGTTTGTGGCACGCGACAGCGGTCACCCAGCAGCTGCAATCGCTGGGGGCGACGGCTTTGGTGGGGGCTGTGATGCGTCGTAACGAGCGATTTGCACCTGCCCGCGGATCAGATGGGTCGCGCAGCGGCACGGCGCATTCGCTTCTAGTTCGGCTGAGCGGTACACTGCACTGACCCTTCGGATTTACTACTAAAAGTTATCGCCGTGCTGGCGCGTGTAGTGCGGCAGGCACCGCGGTGCTAGATAGAAGTAATGTAGAAATGGCATCGGCCTTTTACCTCCAGGACTTTGCCGTTTTCATGCGCAAGAAATTGTTCGTAGGACTTTTGCGTATAGTCACTAGGTATTGCGTAATGAACTTCAGCGTTAGTTTGGGCGCATTGTGGACGAGATCCGCGCGTGTACGTTAATGTACGCAACTGCCGTATGTAGCACGCATCTC
Organism: Amblyomma maculatum; assembly: GCF_055883805.1. Lineage (NCBI taxonomy): Eukaryota > Metazoa > Arthropoda > Arachnida > Ixodida > Ixodidae > Amblyomma > Amblyomma maculatum. The sequence continues at coordinate 234,075,094 of NC_139344.1, forward strand.
AAAAGGGAAAACGAAACAAAGGAAGTGCGCCCTCGTGCCTTGGCGTTAACTGCGAAATGTTGGGTATAAGGATGAGTATGATGTCACGACTGGGAAATGTGGGCCATTAACGAACAATTGCTACAGAAGACAAGACTGACGCTCCCTGCGGCAAGCAAGAGGGCATAATGGTAACTTCTCCGTTCACGCTGCCCTTTGTATTTCGTAGTCGTTTGCACCGAACTGAATACGTTGTAAATTTGTGAAAACTCCTGGATTCTATTAGTTGCCCGGTCGACAGCGCAAGAGTTGTTTGCTGAGGTTGTGTCGGGTCCAGTAAACTCCCTGGACTCTTAGTCGTCGTTTTATTTTGATCACAGAAAGTTGCTATAATAGTTACTAGTAACAGGTATTCAGGTAGAACTGTATTAGGGGCGGATAAAGGCAATGAGACAGTTCGAGCTCGATCATAGAAGCAGCGCACGTTTTCGGTTTGAGACGTAGAAATACGTGGGAGTGCGGACAAGCAAAACGACCTCCCCATCGGGTACCCTGACTGCCGTGCCTGTCGTGAGCCTCCCCACCCCAAGTGGGCGTGGAGCTTGGTTGTAGCGGGCTGGAGAGAGAAGGCTGCGCGACGTCCTTTGTCACGCATGAGTCAGCCCGTGGCTCCAGTGACCTTCGCCCAGAGCGCGGACAGTGCCTGGTCGATGGGCAGCCGCCGATCGATGCCGGGGCGCAGTGTCTGGCGCGGCGCCCCACCTGGCCGCGGGCTCCCGCCAGCCCAGCGGCCGCGCTGCGGAGGCTTATTCCACTGACACAGAGGGCTCAAGGCCCGTCTCGAGGCCGGTATTGCAGCTAACGAGATGATTCCGTGTGCCTGCATCCGCGGGTGGCGCTCTCTAATATGTAGTCGGTTTCGCTTGGAGTTGACGGCATGGCTTCAAATGTTGTTCGAGCCGTTAATTTGGAAAACGAACTGTTTATAGGGTTAGGCTGTATACGAACAAGCAAACTTCGCGGTGGCATAGCGGACAAGAGCAGTTACTGAATGGTCACGTAACACCAGCTGGGATTCTTGCGTCCCACCACGAATTTCAGTTTTCTTAGCGGCCATCGCGAAGCAGACACACACTGGCACGCCTGCGTCAAAGCTGCAAAGAATGAGTGCAAACAATGAGTGCATGAAATTTTCCCAAGTGCGAAGTGTTGGGATAGGATTGCTAACAAACATCGTTGCGAATTTATTGAGTTGAGGAAGAACAGCGGTGCGGCGGCAAAGAAGGGCAAATACATGTTTGAGGGGCTTTCGCCTCTGCTGTCTGGTAAGGCTGGCGGCAAAACTTAAGGTGCCAACGCGAAAATTGCATTCCGGCGCTCAACGTTCCCTGAATAACGTCATCTACGATCGTGCGCTTACCGCGTTGAGCTACTTGGCGTCGTCACTTGAGCGTGTTGCCATGCTGTGCAGCGTGGTCTGGAGCTAACGACGGGCTCCTTCGAAATATGCGGTGGTCTGGGCTGCCACGGTAGCGGGAAGGAGCCGCCTCATGACAGCGCCGACGCTGATGTCCCCGCCACGGGACTAGGGACGCCGAACGCAGAGGTCGGGAGTAATGGCGCTACTGAAGGCGAGAAGCAGAACGACGGAGATTCTGCTACCTCCGTACGTACCGCTAAGTTCTCTGCGAATTACCACAGCGGCGGATCATGTCGCGTTAGACGCTTCTTGTGTGAACCTGGCACTGTCACGCCGCCGTACTGTGTTGCTGCTTGCTCAAGTGGCGCATTAGTACCAGAGCCAGCTAGAGGCTGTGGGCTGGAAAGCCGCTGACAGGTGTGACTGCTGCGGTATCCAAAACAGTGTTCGATTAACGAGATATATAGTTTGCGCCATATTCTGTGCCGTATCATTTTCTTTTTCCCTCACCTCCGTGGCCGAACTGTACCAGTTACATGTAAACGGGAGCGTATATACGAGTATAATTCTTACTTCGAGGTGGCAATAGCCCGGCGATACATGCGAAAAGCAATGCTCAGAGATAATTCAGCTCCGGCTTTGTTGCCACTGTTCGCTACCCGGTGCCACTAAAGGGCCCCTCTCTGCACTTTATTCTTTCTGAGAAAATGACACCCGCTGTTTGTTTGGGTACTGTTCAACGGATGAATGTCCCTGAATAAAAACGTCTGCAATGGATGAACGTGTGCTTGTAACAGGATGTGTAATAAGCAGTCATCGTTGGATACCTCTAGTGATTCGTCATATTCAGGTGCGAGCTGCAATGCCCCGGAGCACTGCCTTCGCGCCTCAGTATTTTTATCGTCATGTCGTGCTTTGATGGTACCTGAAGTAACGGGCCTAACAGCAACCTGTTGAACTACGCGTTTTGCTACATTTTTTTCTTTTTAACGGCGTGTAACTCCTGCAAATGTGCGTGCTAACGATGTTTCGTTTCAAGCGTGTTGCCAGCTCACTGACCCTCAGACGTTGATAGCTGACCATTTCGCGTTGTCGGTTTTTCGATTTCAAGACTAAAATAGCAGAAAAACATCAAGCTTGTCGGTCACACTCGATTTCACGAGAAAAGTTCATCTTGTATCTGCTACTCATGCTAAAATATTGCGCCAGCGTGCCTTCCACGGGCCCGAATATCGACGGATGCTCGAGGCCGCTCATAACGAGTGCGTCCCATGCGCGCTATAATTAGGCGGCAGTTTATCTTGGCTAAGCACAGAAACACGCAGAGGCTTTGCTTTGACACGTTTAGTGTTTAACGGGCACTCTGGACATTTTTTTTTTTTTAGAATAAAGGAGGCCTAATTAATGTGTTTAATGCAACTTTGTTAGGTGAGATCACGACATCCGCAGCACTGCGTGAAAGACTGTCAGCTTAGCTTTTGAAGAAACCGGCTACCGAGGTGGCGCAGTGGGCTATCGCATCTCTCCTGGACTCCAAAACCACATGTGTGTGTGGTGGGGGGATTGCTTTCGAGCTGAATGTAAGAATGCTGGTAGTAAATGCATTAATAGAGGATGACAGGGCGACGCTCGAGGACCGGGAAAAAACGCTATACGCGCGACGTCACTTGACGATGCCGCTGTCGGCAGGCTCGCACATTCGCCTGTGCCCATTGTACTCCCGAAGTGACTGCCAGATGATATCTGACGGCAGAGGTATGCACGCGCCGAGCGTGACTGCATGTGTACTTTCACGTAGGGTGTATTGTCTGGAGCTCGCGAGAGCCCGGCGGACCGGAGTTGAGAACATAAGCAAAACTGACCCGCGATTATGTAACATCACCCATGTTGCTATGATGTCGTGTGCCAGGGCATGAGGAAGGCAGAAAAGACGAGGGAAGCAAGTTGGTGTTGGAACGAGCCTTTCGAAGGCTCTTGCCGGTTGAGCCTGGATTCGATATCGCTGTCGGCGGCTGCCCCCGGTACTAGGCGATAGGGGGACTCCAACCGCACACTCGGCCCTTTCAGCGTCAGTGTTCTGCGTATGCGCACTGGCATGCCGCCATTCTCCTATCCCCTTAACCCATAAGGTCACCCTGTCCTAAGCTCGCTACCGCCGTTTTGCGTAGCTGAGACACTCACGCCACGAGGCTTAACAGCATAATGGTTACGTAGGGTGCCAGTAAGAAGTTCCGTCAATCTTTGTGAAGGTGGACCGGATGGGCGTGTGGTGCACGCAATAAGTCAGTTCGCTGTTTTGCTTCTCGGAGCACTATAGGTCACAAATGCTGCCTTTTTCAAAATTGTAGCGCAGCTGCTCACCGAAATAGTGGCGCTACGCTGGTGAGACCGGCGATGGTTGTCGAGTCATTCGAGGTGGACTGGCGACGGCGGCTGGATAAGGTGTGGAAAGGTTAACGCTCTCGCGTGCTGCGTCTTGTCAGCTTGTGTTTTGCAGTGGTATGGACGAGTCCATGTATGGAGGCGTAGAGAAGTCGACCGGGAGGCTCAAGGTGGCGCGCTTGAGCTGCTGAGTTTTGCCCTGGAAAGTTCCACTGCACCCTTTTATGGTGGGCAGCGCATAACATGAGTGACTCGTATAGTATGCGCGCTGGTGTGAGTTATACTCTGAGAACTAATGTCTCCGTGTGGCCATGTGTCAGCGCCGACGTAGTGATCATTCAGCGTTCTTGTGCAGCGTAAACAGGAATACACGTGAGCCGCTAAAGTGTGTCAAGGGCTAGTTGGTTGCTTCATTGATCTGCCGGGGTAGTGCAGCATTCCCTGTACGGTCGTCAGCATGCCTGTCTAGAGCGCTGGAGCGGCGTGCAACAGATCAAAGAAAGTGAAATCTTGGCTTATCTGCTCTATGGACCCTTTGCAAAACTCTGGAAGTCAGCTTCTCTGCACAGCAAAAACCTTTCACCATGGCGGCTAAACCTGTTTTGGGGGAAGAAATTGGGTGCAGTGCAGGAGACGTCTGTTGTGACAATAATGGCCATGTCCATTTCCTGCACCCGTCTGCCTTGTGTTGCTACCGCAATTATGGGATTAAGAGCCCCTCCGCGAAGCCAATGCCTACGAGTGCCATTCACACCGCCTCCCCCGCCTCCTCCTGGCTTTCATGCATGACATCAGGCTTGACATAGTATTCTGCGCTGCACCCAACTTCTGCCCCCAAATCAGGTTTGGCCGCCTTGGTGAAGGGGTTTTTTCTGTGCAGAGAAGCTGACTTCTAGATTTTGCAAATTGTTAGGGTAAATAGTAATATTGACGCGCCTTCAGTCTAGCATCATCATTTTGCTGCAGCTGGGGCCCTACTAAAAATAGCTTTCGTTGTGCGACAGGGAGGCGTTCGAGCGCTCTAGACAGGCGTGCTGACGACTGCACTTAGAAGAGGGCTAGTTGGATAGTCCTCACTGAAATACATAGCGCTGAGGTCCGTGTGTCGCATGTATCCTTGACCACTTTACGTTGTGCGCTGTCACCTTGTTTACTTTGTGGGAAACCAACAAAGGGACAAATATGTGTCTTGAATACTCTCTCAGTTAACCAGGGACTAATTTATATGCAGCGAGTGCGCAGTTAATTTCACATTTAACGTGCTAACTGTGCGTTTAATGAATCTAGAACCTCGCACTATTTTTGTTTTTGTCAGGAGAAATGAAACAGGCACGATTGCACGCAATCGAGCATATCAGGATGGCGACATTGGGCCTAAAGGGTAAAAAAAAAAAATGTAAATAACCATCGAAGTTGCGCAAGTCTGAACTTAACAGGTTCCTTGTCGCTTCTATGGGGCCGATGTTGGTATCAGATATCGCTAAGCACCGCGGTAGCCCTCATTGCCACGAAAAAACTCCCTTGCGCACAGTGTTGTGTGGCAGCGAACAATTAACCTAAATTTATTGCCAATACCCCTAGTTCAGTTCATAGGCATTGGTGTCGAGGAGAGCCAGCATAGTGTTGTCACATGCGTACCAGCTCACTGCTAGGGAGGCCGATGAATCTGTCAGGCGTTCCACTGGCGCTGTGCAAGTGTGCCTGCTTCCGAAGAGATGCGCTGCGTGGGCCACAAGACGCGGAGAGTGTCTGGATAACACTGCAGTGCGTGCCGGGAAGGGTAACAGGACGGTTCTCAATGCGTACCCGAGAGAATGTAGTGAATATGGGGTGGGTTTGGGCCGTACGCAGATTTCTGCGCTAATGGAGACTGTTGACAGCAGTCGAAGCGGGCGCGGTCGAGTGTATCTGAAGAGGAATGGGGGTTTCGTTCCCTGATACGCAGGGCCCTGGAGGGATACATGAGAAGTGGCGCGTGCCAGTTCACTCCCTGCTCTATTACAATGAGATTGGGACCCATTCAACTTGCATGTTAGGGAAAAGTTCAGTAAATACATCCTGGTGTAGTTGTTGAAAGTAGGGCCTGAGAATTGATTTGCATATGTAACTCGACAGGCGGCTTGACTGTCGGCCTGGCCAGGAGAGCAGAGACGACAGATGGGGCCTTAGCGACTCTGGTTCGCAACTCGTGTATGCGAGAGCTGCGAAATCAGTTTCGTAAAAATAACTTAAATACAAGCCACTGCGCGTTTTTGCCTTTTTTTTTTCGTCCGTTTTAACTTTCTTCCGAGGGCACTCCGGGCCAGGCCAGCCGCTCGGCGCGGTCGCAGAGAGTGTGATAAGGCGGCATTCGCCTCACGTTCGCTGCCCTGCGCCACTTGCGTGCCTGTTTGGCCTCCCTCGGGGAGAGCTAATTCGAATTCACTCTGCGCTGCCTTTTGTTATGACGTCTAGGGGGAAAGACTGCCGTTCCTCCTGACCAGCGTATTTTTAATCTTTCGCTCACTAATGACAAGACAATAGTTCCCCTTCCGCTCTATAGGAGAACATTGCGTTTTAACGAAAGGAAAAACGCAGCCTTTGTGTTTATGCTAACACCTTGTATTCTTTTAGAGTGCAATGCCCCTAGTTCAAACGCGTGCTCTTCTGGATAGCAGGAAACGGCGCCTGTAAAAGCGCAGCTTATCACTTTCTGTCTGCAGGAAAGATGCAACGCGTGGAAGTGCCGGACACTGCCCTCCAGCTGCGGAAACGAGAACTGTGTGCATTGATGTTTACTTCGTTATATGCGCATGGTGCGAGCCTGTAGGTGTACTTTGTATTCTGCTCGAAATACGGCAGCGTCTTTCTTGGATGTAAAAATTTACTCTCCTTGGAGGCGCTTCAAGCGACTGCCAACACAAAAGTGTCGCGTCCCGTATTTTCTGTTTTATAGGCTAGGCGTGATTTCCTCGTAATCTCATTTGCTCCATGCGGGTGACATGCATTTACAGATTCGTTTATTGCGGCCAGTGTCGGTTTCGATCGCAAGGAGTACCAGTACGCCTACTTGACGTTAACTTGTGCCCTGACACACGCGTAATTGATGATCTTGTGGGTTTCGACATTCTAATTTCCCAGACGTGCCATCGGATAGGTTTCTGATGTCATCGTTTCTGGTCATGCGTCGGAGGAGCTTATGAAATCACGCTGTTTATCGAGTAAAAAAGAACAGAAAAAAAGTTTCTTCACTTTTGATGGCTGTGCCATGAGCCACTGCTCGTTTTGTTCTGTCGTGCCTAGTGTAGGAAACTCAATTGAAGGAACTTGGACGCTGCCATCGATATTAATGCATTGTAATAGTATGTGCGCCGAAATGCTGTGTCTTTCTCTGAAAATGATGGCGTATTTTATGGGCTGGCTTAATTAATCGGCGAACAGCGACAGTTTATCTATCGATACTGCAGGCTGGTGTGGTTCTTTCTACGGAAACTGCGCGGTGGATGACGCGGAGGCCGAGTTTTAATGGACCGGCTCTGTTACTTGGTATAATTGGCTGCACGGTGAAGCATGCGACTACGACGAGTGCGCATCGAAGAAGCGGTCCAGTTGGTACGATGGTCATTCTCGTTGTTGTGTGCAGCAAGTAACGCCCCTTCAGTGCCGAGTCGGCATGTGTCGCTGGGACAGCGTGACCCGAGTGCTGAACTCCGTGCGGTGGCGGCCTTCAACTTGGCCCGGCCGACTTCCGGTGGGCTGGCGTGGCGAGTAGAAGGGCCATACCGTCGAGGCGCCGCCGTGTCGGCTCGTTTGGTCCCGTCCTTGGGGGGAGGGGGTGCGTTGTCCCAAAGATAGGGCGCGCGCAGCCTCCACGTTCGCGGCCGCCTCCTTTGGCTGCGCGCGGTCGTGCCCGATGCGGCGGGCCCCGTGTTTCTGTACAGCCGCCGTGTTGCTGACGCGGCCTCGGCGGACGCAGAACCTTGCAGCAGGTCAGAACCGCTTCCCTGCCCACTGGCAACGCGAGCATCGCGTTTGCCTCCGGCTTTTCTTGCGTTTCTACGCGTCTCTTTCTTTTGGAGCGAGTTTGGGGGGATCGGCACTGAGCCTTTTGCGGAGACGAAAATATCCTACTTGGTCATGATTTTTGCTTGATCCATTTGAACTCGGATGTGCGGGATTTTTGAGCTTCGCGATCCCATGTTGTTGCACTAGTTACCCTTTGGGCGAACTGGGAATCGACATGAAGCCTTCACTACCACTTGTCGGAATTTTATGCACAAATGCAGTCAGCTCTCTCTCGGGTACTCACCGGGGGTGGCATTAGAAACATACTGCGTGTCCCGTTCAGACTTGTGCGAATCCGCGCGAGGGCTGAACCGCGTTGTCGAAGCTGCATTATAAATAGCCATCGCCAGCACATCTGCCGGGCCAGCTTCGCAGCCCGAATCCGGCGATGGCGCTCCGACGTCGCCTGGCGCGCGAATGTGTGTTTTGGCACGGGGCGGGTCGGTCGCTTGGTGGCCGCGGCTCGGCGTCGTTGTCTCACTGGCTAACATATTGGAGGCCTCCGTAAATAGTTGGCTGGAGAAACCTTGGCGACGTCTGCGCCGGGCGCATGCTCGGGGCGGCAACCCAGTTTCCTCGGCGCCAGCCCGTTCGTTCCGGTGGGTGGCGCGCCCCACTTCTTTTCACTCTCCCCACGGCCCGTCGGGGCTCTGCCCCCGACTCTTGGCAGTTGGCCACAGCGGCGAAAGATGGCACTTGGTCGCTAGCGGCGGAGGAATAATGTCTAGTGGCGCCATCCTGTGGGCGACACCGGTCGGATGACACGCGGAGCCAGCTGAGCTCGCAGCGGGCGCCGTGTGTTCGCCGGCAGCTGGCGGCGAACTTGACACGCGCGTCTGGCAGCTGCAGTGCGCGCACCTCTCCGTCCGGCGCGGACGACGGTTCCTACCCCGCCCGACCAACGAGGACAAGGTTACGCGAGTGGTCCCAGTTACTCCATTATCTCGTCCCGCGCGCCCACGCATTATCGTTTTTACTGCGGCCCTTCCTCCGCATTTTTATCGTTTTATTAGTGTGTGTGTGTTTCCTCGCCGCACGTCCTTGCGCCGGCGAGCGCTCTTTCCCCGCGTGGAGGCGTCCGCGGACTGCGAGGACTTTTGATAAGGAAACGGCCCGTGCAAGCGAGCTGGCGACCGGGTTGCTGCTGGTGCTCCTTCGCCATGAAGGAAGCCGCCGACCAGGCCGGCGGCAGCGAAAGTGGTCAGCTGGTGCGCGCCGCTTCCTGCGTGTTCCGCCAAGGAGTGCAGAGCTTCCGGATGTTCGGCATGGTCGCCCTGTCCGTGTGCAACTTCAAGTCCCCTTTCCTGCCCCGGGCCCCCGCCAAGGTGCTCCGCAAGTTCGGCGTTGCTGCCGGCCTGCCCGCCGTGAGTCGCCTGTGCTGCTGATAGTGCGCTCTTCTGGCCAATTGATCGAGGTGACAAGTGGGAAGTCAGACAGTTCTCGCCGATGGCTTTGCGCTGCGAAACTGCGCACCGCTGTGGTCTCGGCGATTGCCGATGGCTTTTCAGGCACAGCTTCATTGATCAGCGCATTCAGTGCTGGAATTACTTGTCGCTTGTCTCGCAGCCTGATCCAGATGTCCTGTTTTTTTTTTCGGCACAAGTTATATTTTCTGTGCCGTTCGTCAACCATGTAGGCACCGGGTTTTTAAGCGCTCACTGCGTTGCTGTTTCGATCCCTATTCACGAGCATGTCTCGCATCGCGTGTTGACATCGCAGCCACGCTTCGTGCTCTGCGAGAGCCAATCGCGAAGAGCATGTCGTAGGCCAATTTTGCGTCGCGGCCACACGTTTACTGAGCTCTGCTGCGCTTTTCCGTCCTTCAGGACGAAACGTGGCCATCTTGATTCCGTGCACTGACAACTGTTGGAAGCGGCTTAGGTCAACAGTGAAGTTCCCTTGTCGCAGTGCCTTAGCTTTCACTCATGTGCGAGGTGTCAGCACAGTCGAAAGAGGGAGCTGTGCAGCTTTCTCAGCAGAGCCCTTCGGTCCGGCGCCCGAAAGTGAAAAATGAGCCCATTGTGGCCGGCCACCCCCTGTCTGTTTTCATCTGTCGGCAGAGGTCTTGCGAACTCTCGGAAATTCGGGGTCATCTGGGCTGCCTTATTTCGCGCCCTCTTCGGCGCCGCCTGCCCCCCCCCCCCCCCCTTCCCTCTCCCTTCCGTTCTCTCGTCTCTTCCGCGCCCCTCAGCTTTCTTTTACGCCCGCGCGGCTGCCGGCCTCCAGTCACGTTTCGCGGAATATGTCAAGATTAGCGCTGTTGTCCCGCCGTGGCCGCAAAGCTTGCCCTTGCGCGCTGCCGCAGCCGTGTTCACGGGCGGAATTCTTTCTAGGCGGTACGGTTCCTTTTCTTTGCTCTTCGCCTCTCTCGGGGGGTGTCTGCGTCCACTGAGCGGGATACGGGCGCATTCCGAACGTCCGTTGACAACAACCGTCACTCTGAAACGGCGTGGAATGCGCTTCCGTGGTGGCCCTTGCAAAACCCCGTGTGTGTCCTCGGACAAAGCCGAGAATCGGGAACTTGGGAGCAGTGCTTCCTCGCCTCCCCCCTAAGCCCTGGTGTGCTATCTAGTCATTCTTCCCTGTTGACGCTTGTTAAGTGAGGACAGGCTGCGCTAACAACCTCATCCTTCTTAAACGGCAACATGTTTCGGTCGTTTTGCGGACCGGATTTTCCGCTGACAAGTGTTCCTGTTCAGGCGGTTTCCTCCGCGTTTTTCTTTCTCGCTTCCTGTTTAATTTATGGGTTCCAGCTGCTGTTTGTACTGTTTTTCCATGCTCTGCTTTGCGGAGTGGGAGCAACTACGGTTCTAAAGCAAAAAGTTTCCGATGACGTTGACAGGCGTGGGCGCGAGTTCAGCTGACAGGGAAGGTCTTCGTGCGCTGCTTCACGTTCCTTTATTTTGATACCCGAGACAACGGGATATTTTCTTTTCATTATCCCCCTTTCTTACGTGAGCCACTCGTTTCGGTCGGCCATGGTGCCTGGCAGTGAAGGAATGCGGTTTAGAAGTATTGTAACCGGGTTTGTCTCTGGACAAGCAGGAAATTTGTATCGTACGCTGGTACATCGCAGCTGACTGCTTTTGCTTGCCAACACTCTCTTCATAGCATCACCCTGCTTATGCTTACCTTTACCAATCAGTGTTCATTTACAAAATCGGTCGGTTGCCACTTGCACTGCAGCTGTCGACTTAACCGATCGGCACAAGAGATCTCGGGGAGAAGGACGACGTCTGACCTCCTTCCTCTCGAGTGATCTGGCGGTATATGGCTGGCCTATCGTAGTCCGTTTTTATTAATGCGAACGCATTACTTTCCAATGCTCACAATTTCTTCCCGCAAAATCGTGTCCGCAGCAGTTGTAATTGAGAAGTGGTAGAGGTTAATGAGCGGTGTCAGTCGATAGAGCGTGACGTAATGCTGTGTCCGAAGAAATAATTAGGCCAATAAGTTAATTAGGTAATTAGAATAACTGGTTCACAGGAAAGGAAAGGCGCAGTATCTCACACTTGTTCTGTGGACACCTGAACCGCGCCGTAAGGGAAGGGAGCAAGGTTGGAGTGAAAGCGGAAAGGGGTGCTGGATGTGACGTCACGCAACTGGAAGTAGAGCCGAAAAAGGGCATAGGAAGGGATTGGCGCGCAATTTGAAAGTACCAAACACTAAAATGGGTAAACAAGAAGTGAATTAAGAAACTAGAAGCAACCATCAGCAGCATCCGTGCTTTCGAATTACTCGAATGCAGATTTTGCAGTGCTCTTTATTTTATTTTATTATTATTTTTTTTAGCTAGTGTATACGGAGTGCTGCAATTACAGGCGTTATCAACTTAGATGTTACGTATAGATGCTTTAGTACAGCAGTAGCCATCGCTTGCCGGCATTAATTTGGTTTGCCCTTGCGTCATATTGCTGCTTTGGCGTCCTTACAATTTTCCAATATGACGCGGCTGCACACAGGAGACATGAGATGTTGAGTCGCTGCGACCGCGCTTTGTTTCTCGAACCTGCGCGTTTGGTACAATTAGTTTGACCTCATTGTTTCAACTAATTGTGAAGTTGTCTGGGTCATTCGTGGACATGTGGCAGCTCACACCTGATTCAGCCGAAAGGTTGAATAAACGCCACGCCTACCAGGCATGGTCTCCTGCGCGTTCCTGCCTTTCTTTGTTTGCTGGCCTGCCTGTTGACCGAGAGGTGGAGGCGAGCGTTTAGCTCTCGTGGGCGCCATTGCGGCGTGGGCAGCGCGTGTCACCTGCAGGGCCGCTTAGTGGCGCCCCGGATGGGGTCGGCGGTGTAAGCGGTGTAAGTGACGGCTCGCGAACGTAATGGTGTCCTTCGGTGAGAGGCGCGGAGACGGAGTTCGCTATTCCCGTGCAGTGTTACAAAGGCATAGCTATCTCCCCTGTCTTCGACTCCCCAGGTCTTTCAGAGTCCCTCTCCTAGTTGCCTAACAGCTCCCCTCATAATGTCCCGCTGAAGAAGGTAAATAAGTGGGAACCTTTTTACGTTTGGGAAAATGGTTCACGACCATGTTCCCAAGCATATCACCTCAGAAGAGCAGAGTACCGGGCCGGGATTACCTTGCACCCATTGGAAAACCAGTGGGTGTCCGGCGGAATTTTTCTTGCGGTTTCCATGCTAAGAGGGTGAAGGAAAGGCTACACCTGCTAAAGAAGAGTGCTGACTCAAATGTGTCACACGTAAAGGCACATGGGCGGGACACTGATTTGTTATGCTTGTGTGAACGTCAAAAAAAAAAAAAAAAAAAAAACCGCTTCATTCCCGTTCAATGTATGTGATCGCTGAATGTATAGTTTGTATACTTTTGCCTCGTTAATATCGGCACTTCGATTCCCGAGAAAAAGTGTGTTCGAAGTCCGCAGCAGCGAATCACGAAGGAAAAAAAAAAAAACAGAAAAAAAAAACAACCTTACGATGGGTTGCCAGGAGAGCCGAACAGCAGTCGAATATTTATATAATTATTGGCTACACCTTCGGCTTTTAGTACAAATGATTGATATTCGAAAACTTGCGATTTTGTTCATATCAGTTATATTTCATGTCAGACGCATTGTAAGCTGTGCTTCGGCTGCGTGTGCTCCCCATGTATCGCCCATGTATGTAACCTCCCAGCTATCGCCCTCTATGAATGCCCTTATGGGTACTGTGAACGAATGAAGCGGTACTGCGAAAGAGCCCTATACGCAACCCCTTACTGCGTCCTCATGCAAACAACACAGAGGGAGGATGATGAATGGTAGTGGTTTAATAAAATTAATAATAAAAAAGGAAGGAAAATAATGTGGCCGGCCACGGCAATTTCTACCTACCGAGCTGCGGCCGGCGGAAAAAGGGATAGGTAGGGATAGCGAGTTCGTCTCAATCCAGCATCTCTTAGCCATCCGCCTCCAGTAGAGAGATAGAGAGAGAGCCAAATAAGCTAGTCGCGAAAACGCACAGTGTTAACCCTTACTTGCATTGTTCTTGCAATTGCTGACAATGAAGGTGAGAGGGAATTTTGAGGAAAAGCCCGAAAAAGCTGCCGTCAGGGGAAGCGTGCTACAGCCGTTTGAAGTCGCTTTGCACGGCCACGCGAATATAAAGCTGTAGACGAGTATGCGATCGTAAGAAGTGGAAAAAACTGAAATCTACATCGAACGTCGATCTTCCTTTATTCTGACCAATAACCCAGAAATAAAAGCAGGGGCCTTCCCGTTCGGTAGTGGAATAGTTGCATAGGACGCGACATGCAGGGGTCACGGCAGTCGGCAAGGTTTGTTCGTTTTCCGCGTGCTTCTGGCGACGTGCTACCTCCTTTTCCGTCCTCAGCGCGAGCGGCGCTTCGGGCCAGTGCTCAATCTGCGACAGCGCCGACGAACAGGTGTCGTGCCACTTTCTCGAGCACTTGGCGCTTACGCCTCCGCGCGAGCGTCGGCGCCGAGGAAAGGTCAGGGGCCGGCGGCGAAGTCGGTCGACAGAGGGGCCCGCGCGCGCCTTCTGGGTTCGCGGCCCTTTCTTGGCGGCCGAAGAGCCCGCGTTTCAACGCCTACCGCCGGTGTCGTAATGTATCGGTGACGCATCGATGCGGGGTCTCGCTCGCGCCGCGTATGGTTGGTCGCCGCCGAAACGCGCAGAGGCGGGCGCGTGACCAGAATCGCTCTTGCCCGCGCCTGGATGGGGCCTTCGTTCGATCTCGGGGCCCCAACATTTCACGGGGCTGCTTCGCGCCTGCAGATCTTGGGCTCCTCATTGGCAGTGTGACCCGTGACCGCCAGCAGGACGACTGCATTTAGTTTCTCGGAAAGATAGCAAGAGCTGCACGTAATTATTTCATTGGTGAAAATACTAGCCGTCATGTCAGGCTGGAATGCATGCGCTCACTATTGCTTCCCCTTCCTCCTCGCTTGCTCTCAATACAAGAAATTACCCTGGGCCCCTGTCGAAAAAAAAATTACTTCTGGCTATGTGCCTGGCCCACCCCACCACCGATTTCTTTTTCTTTTTTTGCTTCACCCTTGTTAGCGGCTGCTCTTCCTTTTCGTTCAGTGTCCACTTGCGCAAGTGGCCAGTGTCGCTTCTTGTCTCCCTTTGTCCGCGGCTACGCATTGTACGCACTGTACTGCGGCGCTGCACCTTCTCACAAGCGCGCTTACAAACTAGCGCAATAATGCGCGGTAGTTCTCTGCTGCTCAGGCACCGCTGAAAGCCATTTGGCGGAACTGTGACCGTGAGCGCTTCGCTCTCCGTCCGCGGCCTGCTCGCTTTCTTGACCCGCGACTCGTCCTCGCAGCGGTGCGACGAAACTGGTCCGCCCTTGCAGACCCGGTCTGCGCCAAATCGCTACTGGGCGAAATAAGAGTTCGCGCGTTGACTCCTGCAGTGTGGGCTAGGTGAGCCCTCATGGACGGAAAGTGACAACTCCCTTCCTGGCTGCGCTTCTTTTCCTGTGCACGGCTCAAGCTACCCTCTCTGCGACTAGCTGCACAGCGCCAGTGTTTAGGAAACGCTTGGGCTGGGGCGTTGACCTTAACCATGTGTAGGCACGCGCCGTTTGCGCCGCATGTTTCCGGCTTTGACGGGGACTCCCTTCCCTAGGAGTCGCTGTGCAATCCAGGGCCCGCACAGCAATATTTTTGTTTCAACAGACTGCCACGCGTTTTTTTTTTTTCTCCTGCCTGGTTTTCCACTTCCTTCTCCTTGTTTCTCTCCCTTCCTTCTTCTCTTCGCTCCTTCTTCCTTTCTTTTATAAAGCACTGAAGACGCGTTTCGTTGTCTTCAATAGGGGGCATTTACGTGACGTCACAGCTGACGTCACTATGCAGCCGACGCCATCTTTGCGTCCTGTTCTGACTAGTACTAGTACGGGGCGGCGGTTAGCTTATAGCTGTTCGTGCGTGTCCGTTTGCTCTGTCACTCTGCCTCATGCCAGCACCGTTATTATGAAAACTCAATCGGTATCATGACTGACAGTTCGATTTATCGGCAAAGTATGCTCGATGCGGACAGAGACCTGTACGAAACAAAACTTTGGTACCGACCCGTGTGCAGTCGATATGCGCAACTGCGTGGTAAGCGTCGGCCTGTGCCCACGCATAAATTTGTGCGACATTCTTGAATTCCTTATCCTACGGACGCGCTTCGTCACAAGAAACCAATCGCAAGCCTACTGACCACTACTGACCACGCAACTACGTTACAAGCGGCTGGGTCAAGAGCCGCGGTTGAAGCAGACGAACTCGCTCTTTGTGCAATTACCTGCGTGCCGTCCAACGTTTATACCAACTAAACCGCTGAGTTTCTGTAGCTGATATCCTGCATAGAAATGGCGTTTGGTAGTCAGTATCTTTTATACAAAACTTGCTTGGTGTACTTGCCTCAATCGATTAGAAGTCGGATGTTTGCATCGTCTGTGGCGGTAAGGAAGCAAAAGAAACCGCTGCCACAGGCCACAGCGATGACAGCGGTGGCGCCACCTTATTGCCTTGCGGGCTCAAAATAACTTTTTGCAACAAAACTCTTGAAATACAGTTTTGGCCAAGCTAATCTCGATTTGTTATTAGAGATAAATAAGTTTATAAAGTTCTTCAAATCTTCTGTAAAACCTGCCCGCCTACGCTCCTTCGCCGAATCTGCACGCGGTGTGCTTTGATTAGCAGCCGACACAGACTATGCGAACATCCGACTTCTTCTTATCGAATGAGGCAAGTACGGCAAACACAAGGTTTAGCGAGCCCTCTTTGAAGGAATTTATTGCAGCAAAACACGACGAGGAGGTGTTTGCGGCGCGCTGCATGCATGCGCATGACTGGAAGCGATACATTGCCGCGCTGCTCTTTTACCGGGAATGTGTCTTCCGAGTGCGTGAAGGACAGTCGTGCACGGATAGTGACAAGAGCTGGCTGCTAGGGCACATCCGGAAGATTCCAGTCCAGCCAATTTTGACATACATTTCTCATTATCCATGATACCTGTGCGGTTGAGCCGTGCCAGCCATACGTGACGTCGCATCTCGGTGAGGTGTCTCGTTCGAGTGGAGTTGTTCTTGTGTACTTCCGGAACCTTAAAATGCCGGGGTTCAGCTTCCGTTGTTTACACTGTGCACGTGTCTATTGCAGTCTACGATAGCTCAATAAACATATAGCTGCGGATGCCGCTGCTTGTAGAACCGCACGACAGCACTTGATAAGTACGTTCGCCCTGTTCGTTCCGTGGACACAAAAATGGCCGACTGCGCCTCAGTTACCCACAATGCACCGCGCACAGCGCGCGCGTCAGTGAATACCCCCGATAGCGTGCGGCAGTTTCAAAAGAACTAGCACCAGCTGACATGTCATCTCCAACCGACTACGTAGCTCGAATTTCCTATTTACTAACTCGACAAAGTGCGGATCGTATATATTGCTCTAGAGAAGAGGCGTTTCGAGAAGGAAACGAGTGACTAGTTCCCTGCTCTCTTGCACGACGTTTTTATACCTTTCTTCTTTACTAACTCGACAAAGTGCGGATCGTATATATTGCTCTAGAGAAGGGGCGTTTCTAGAAGGAAACGAGTGACTAGTTCCCTGCTCTTTTGCACGACGTTTTTAAACCTTTCTTCTAAAGGGCTACTCGACCTTCATCGAGTGATGTAAACGTAGCAACAGTCATTCTCAACGCACTGTTCGCCCAGCTTCCATGGCGTGCCACGTTAGCTATCGTTATCTAAAATGCGAATAAAGGAAAATAACCTGCTGTTACGACTCAAAAGCGACAGGTGTTCCGCTCAGCCAGATGCTTTCGTATCGTGTCGGCTGAGCTGTGCAGTGTAGCCGTATGTGGTGTAGCGGCTTGCGTGTGCTAACGCAGGCTGCCCAGAAGGAAAGGGCGATTGGTAGTGAAATGGGGGGTGCTTACAGCAGACGGGAATGTTCGCGGCGGAAACGGCGCTTTTCTGGCTCGCTGCTGTGCGCAAGGCCAGTGCTGGCTCCGGCGAGAGGAGTAAATTTCTGGTATTATACTTCGTTTCATACATCAAGTGCAACACTGCCAAAGCTACAGCTCTTGCTTGCGCTCTCCGAATCCGCGATAAAAAATAGTGCCTGCTCTTTACGAGAGGAAATAATAGTTATTTTGTCTGCAAGCTTAATACATCTTACATTTGCCATCAATGCCATAAAGAGCATCTTTTTTAGAGAGAAAGGGTCGGATTCGGTAATTTTTTTCCTTTTTTTTTTTTTTTTTTTTTTTTGTCGTTCCTGTCGCGTTTTCGCTGCCCCACAACCTTGCCAGCTGTGCCACTAGATGGCGCTGACTGTGTCCTCCGCGTCTCAGGAATTTTTTCAGGAACGCCTGAGGAAATTGGACAGTAACATATGGGCAGCTAAAGTATTTCAATACCTGTACTTAAAAAGCCTCGACTCACAATGGAGGAAAAGAACTAGGAAACTAACTAGTAAGTATGCACAAGGACGGAGAAATAAAGAGCATTAAGCAACAGGTGAAAAACACAGAAGGTAAAAATTGGATAAATTCGATGGAAAAGAAACAGAGTGTGGAATTATACCGAAAGTGGAAAATGCAGATCAGGAAGGAAGATTTCTTTGATAACTCAAGAGGCAGTGCCCTACTTTTTGAAGCGAGGTCAGGGTGCCTTAGAACACGCAGCTACAAAAAGAAATTTAACAATGGAGATGACGCATGTGCTGTATGTGGAAACTCCAGTGAAACAATTGACCATATTATACTCGTATGTAATGGTATCCATCCGGAAGTTGATGCAGGCGCAATCACTGTTTCTGAAGCTCTGGGGTTTAGAGATAACAGTGGCCGGGTGAATAAACCGGCGGTGGAAACTAGCAAAAAACGACTGGAAGATTGGTGGCTTAAAAGCAGAGAAGTGACATAATGTTAGTAATGTAGGAACAAAAATTGAATAAATAGAATGATGGTTTAGTTAGCCATCCTAAATAAATAATTAAGATATAGGGAGAAAAATGAGCATGATAGCTACTGCTACCACCCCGTTTCAAAGGGGACGCTCCTATATTCCATCCATCCATCCAGCGTTGATGCAGGCGCAGTCACTGTTTCTGAAGCTCTGAGCCTCTTCATCCGCTGGAATAAATAAAAAGTTTTGCTCTCTCTCTGGGGTTTAGAGATACGAGTGGCCGGGTGAATAAACCGGCGGTGGAAACTAGCAAAAAACGACTGGAAGATTGGTGGCTTAAAAGCAGAGAAGTGACATAATGTTAGTAATGTAAAAACAAAAAATTAATAAATAGAATGATGATATAGTTAACCAATCTAAAACAATAATTAAGTTACAGGGAGAAAAATGAGCATGATATATCTACCGCTACCACCCCGTTTCAAAGGGGACGCTCCTATATTCCATCCATCCATCCATCCATCGTACCTCCGCGCTGCTCATCTCTTTGAGAAAATGGTTTTTTGGTGCGCATTTTTTCTATAAGATCCGCACTGCGAAGATGTCTAGGCATGCGAAGCAAGTTATTACAAACGTGTATGCTCGGAATAGAGATCATTTCCGCAGGAACCACTCGGCCACAAAACGAGCGCGTAGTGATACGCCTCCTTTTTTTTAGAGCGCAGCTCTTTGGCGTCCGTTCCTGGGTTTCGCGTCGGCGTCGACGTCGGCCTCGTAACCAGCTCCGCCCCCCTTTCATCCCCCCAGCGCTAGCAGCGACCGACTGATACCGCTGGATGCCGCTGACGCCGCTAGAGAGTCAAGATAACGTGACTGCATAGAACACCGTCGCCGCCATGCAGAAAGAGGAGGGGAGGGTCCCCCCCCCCCCCCCCCCCCCTGTTCCTGTGTGGCGATAGGGTGCTCTTCAGTTGCCGACGCGCCGGTTATTTCACGTAGGCCCCGGCACGTCGACGAATACGTGACCACCTTCCCACGGCTAGACCTGGTTCTTGGCGCTGCGGAAGCGAGGGTATCATATTGTTTGCGTCGGCATCGGCGGCGTTGTCCCTGGAATCAACTCCGCAGCTGGGGTTGACTCACTATCGGCGTCAGCAGCATCAGTCAGTCGCTGCTATCTCTTCCCTCCTCCCTTTATCGCGTTGTCCGCTTGCTGCGCGCGCTTCTGCCCCCATCGTTTGCCGCTGGGTGTACACGCCCCCCCCCCCCCCCCCTCTTCCTGCGAGTCTCCGGTTGTCAAACGCCGGCTCGAACTTAATTCCTTTCTTCGCGCGCTCTAAAAAATTCTGTGATAGCGCATACATGTGTTGCTCGATTTCTTTGCCTCAATCTATCGAAAAGGTGAAACAGCTTATTTGCTGCGCTCAAATTTCGCATTAGGAAGTAACGTAATCGTCGGTAATTTTTTTTTTCTTGTGGACTACTTGCGTAGCTTTCGCTGCTGTGCACCTGATGTATGATTGCCTCTACGTTCTCACTCTGACGGCTTGGCGCTGCATCAGTCCGAGTGGTAATCCTTTCTGGCGTCATTCGCGCGATTCGTTCTTGAACCGCGTCCAGACGCGCGGCGTGCGTTTGCCCGATCTATGCGCGGCCCAGATACTGTGCGCTTGGAAAACAGACTCCAGTTTGTCCAGTGATGAAATTGTGCACACGTTCTGGTTTTCAATACTGCATTGCTTCATTCCGGGTCGTGGAAGTATATACGTCCTTGTAGGCGCGCGGACGAGGTGTGTTGAACGAACGTTCGCGTACTGCAGATGAGCTTTGTTTATTTGCTTTATCATGGTGTTAGGCGGTCGCCTATTCTCAAGCTTCATGAACTTGGTACAGTTCATCAAAACGCTGAAGCTTTATCGCATGTAGAAACACGCTTGTATGGTCACTGCTAGCGTTGGTGGATGCGTGCACTACGAAGCCTTGGACAATGGCAAGCAAAACATCACCAAAATCTCAAATACCGACGACATTTAAGCGGTAACCGCATGAGGCGACAACCCCTTGCGATCCGTCGCGCGACGCCGCCAACGCCTGTCGTTGTCGCTGGTGCATACCGCACGGAGCGACGGCGCTCAGCGACAGAAGCGCTGTTACCGCCGCTTCGTCATTCGGTCAAGGGGAATGAAATCACGCTATATCCCATTTCTAACACTAAACAGCATGAAGTACGATAAAACACTGATGAAACTTCTTGTAACGCATTGTATTTTAAAGGGTCACAGCGCAGCGGTGCGCTACTACACTGCGATGCCGGCTTGAATTGCAAGCAGCGACTTTCTCCTGCTCCTTTCGGAAATTAATATCTAGCCACGCTAACCTTTTTCTTTCTTTTATTACCCTTCCAAGCTTTTACTGAATTATCTCGATGCACTCATATATACACGGATCAGACGAAGTGAGCGCGTGAAGGCACCAGGTTCTTCGCCCAAATCGGACTAGGAAAACAAACTTCACACGCAATAAAAAGAAAAAAAAAAAAAGCCAGAACGGAAGTTGAGCACCCTAAAGCCCTCTGCGATTGGCTGCCTCGCGAGCTGCTTCCTGGCGACACGCGAAATTTTCTAAAAACCCAGAAACCGAGCGACAGCGACGAGCGGCAATGCTTTGGCGGCCCTCAGCCCGTCGCGCGACGGCGTCGCGCGGCATGTCGCCGCGAATTGTCGCCTCATGCGGTTAGCGCTTTAGCGTCTGACCAGCGCCTCGTCTGACCTACTGACAGGTGACTAGGGTAGCGGTGTTTGATTCTTCGTGCTTTCAGAGAGCTCGATGTTATCGACGTAACTGCGCCCGTGTATGCATGGCGTTCGTGGTTCGTTGTGCCGCGCAATTATTTAGATAATGGCTGGAGTGTCTGCGTAGCCGCTTGCGTCATAGCGAAATACCGGAATAGCCCATCATTCAGGCGCGTCTGTGGGGCCAAGTTGAATGGAGTGGGGGCGAAGTGAGCGCTTATCTTTGGCTGTTGGCGCGTGTATACTGCAGAGGTGTCAACGCCCATCGTCTGCCCTACTCCAGCAAGCTCGACTGCGGCATAAGCTCGCTTTTGTGGACGGCGCTTTTGAATGGTATACAAATGCGCCTTTTGCATCCATCTAATTGTTTAGTTTTGCTTCTTTTACTTAGTTTGGCTTCTGTTACGCATTTATTTATACCTTTATGCTGTATGTTTTCGGTGGACCACGCCGCCGGCACTCAAGACGCTGGGTTTCCGCCAGATAGAACATGTCTTCAAAAACGCACACGCGTGCTCGCGCATGGTTCTAGTGTCATGGGCATCATGGGTGCGATAACTAGCACCCCCCCCCCCCCCCCCCCTTTTCTTTTTTTTTTTTGTCGTGTCGGAATACGAAGGCCGGCGCCTTTGTTGGTGTGGCTACTATATTTAAGATATAAGGCTATAATTAAGATACATGTAGACCCCGCCGGGGTGGCGCAGTGGTTACGGCGCTCGACTACTGTTCCCAAGGACGCGGGATCGAATCCCGGCCTCGGCGGCAGCTTTTCGATAGAGGCGAAAAGCAAGGCGCCCGTGTACTGTGCGATGTCAGTGCACGTTAAAGAACCCCAGGTGGTCGAAATCTCCGGAGTCCTCCACTACGGCGTCTCTCATAGCCTGAGTTGCTTTGGGACGTTAAACCCCACAAACCAACCTAAGATACATGTATAAGGGAAAAAAGAAACGAGCATGATAGGAACTGCTACCACCCCATTTCAAAGGGGACGTTCCTATATTTCATTCATCCATCCATCCTACGGCAGTTCCTTTCACCTTCACTTTCGGAGTCCTTGCAGTACAGAACGAGTCCCGCAACAGAGGCCGTCGTGTGCGAGAGGTTTCCAAGTTTACACACATTCGCCATAAATCTGAAAACCACCAGTTTTCGGTATGTTCATGCTGAGAAAGCAAAGCACAAAAAAACGACAAATGACGAGGTTTGTCCTGTCCTCACCATCGTCCTTTGTCGTTTTTTTGCGCTTTGGTTTGTTGACGATGAACCAACACGCCCAAACATTTTCCCTTCTGTTCATGCTAGCCTAGGACCCATTCTTGGCAGTAGAACTTCCCATTTCCTTCCCTTCAGAGTACAGAAATGAGCCCCACGCTGTCTATCATGGCCCACAATTATCAACTGCTGTTTTTTTTAAGTTGTATCCTACTGAGGCTGTCAAACCTGAAGGGCAAAAATTTAGTTGCTTTTCCTTCCAGCTGTACATATCTTTTGTCACAGTTTTACGATTTCGCTATAACTGAAGGTTTGACAACATGACATTTAGCTAGGAGTTCTCCTATGTGTATGCTGTATTATGTAAATTTTGGGAAGGGAAAAAAGAACAATAATTTGCCCTCCTGATGCCAAAAGAGGCAGTGTGCTTTAGTCAGCATACTTTGTTTTCCTGCTTGAATATTTGCAGTATTTTCACTGTCGAACAAGTTTCAGGCTGTGACGTCGCGAAGATGCGGCGGCTCTGGCAACAGCAGTGAATTTCACTATGTAGGCAAAGGCAGGGCCCGTCTGCATTCAGTTTGCTACACTTACTTGCGTTTGGGCAGAATTCACGATATTCTCATAGGTTGTTGTGCAGTTGGCTGCAGTGCAGGGCACAAGAAAGGAAACAGCATCAATTTCCTCAACCTGCTTGCAGCCGGATAGAGGTGGAAGCAATTCGGAGCTAATTAGGGCAACTTGGAGCGAATTGGAGCATTAATTCTTGAGGATCTTCATGTATACATACTCTGTGGAGCAAGACTTTGACTGCCGACTCAAACGTCTGTTTCGTCAAGTACAATAAAGCAAGAATTAAGTTGCCAGCACACTCGACAAAGCACAGAGGGATCGCATATTTCTTATTCAAAGTTACTCTTTGGCTTCAGTTTCCAATTCTCTTCTACATTCTCTGCTGTAAAGGTACTTAGGAAAAGCCGCTAGAAAGCACATCGAAAGGTTCGTCATGTAAAAAGGCTGTTTCACGTCGTCATGTCGTCGTCCTTGTTTTTGCATGTGTTAGTAAACGACCCTGGAATTGATAAGTGTAGACGATTAGTATTTCTCTGTCTCACGCTATCTGGTTTCATTTAATTTAATCGAATCGCCCATCATATCTGCGCTGTTGCTGCAGTTGACACAGCGCGCTCTAAGTAATTGTATCTTGATAATAAGTTGAAAAAGTGAACTAATTGCCAGGCATACACAAAAACATTTAGCATTAATGACATGCAAGTTTCGAATATTTGCGTGTCCAAGTAGGTTTTGAAGGTAGTGTCACCTGTGCTGTGTAGGCATGCTGCGGTTTTGCCTATACACCCCCACGTTGCTGGTGACCAGCGCCGCCTTTGTTTATAAACATGATGACGCTTGTCTATAGGCAAGATGCTTGTCACATAGTATATTTGCTGTTGAGCATTTTAGGCCCTGCTCTTGTTTAGCGTGCAGATTTTTATTACATGCTTGATTTCACCAGGAAAAAACGTTACTCACCTGACTTTATTCTACAGCGGTTTTGGAATAGATGGGCACTTGTTATGTTGTTTGGTTTTTAGAAAACAAAAATTACGCTGCATTACAGTTGTTCATGAGCTTGAAAATATAAGGTTTATTGCAAAGAACTTGCATCATCTTTTCCGTACCTTGCTGGTTGCTTTGACAGCCACTTTTGCAGTTGAGAGCACTCGGCACTGGTATTTTGGACAAGTATTTTGACCTCTGTACTAACCCATGAGAACACTAATCAGTAACTTCAGCCTATAAGTGAATATCACTTGTTACTCAGAGATTCAAGTTAGCGTTCATCTTTATAAAGACCAAATGCATGAAATATTTGTGTTTGCCAAAAGCCATTTTTGCTTTCTTTTATCTTTTATAAAGTGTATCAAAAATTTTCTTTCCACTTGGCCCATCACAGCACTGAGTGCATTCAGATTCCACTGAAAAAAACATTTTCTCAGTTGTATTGAAAATATTTTGGCTGTGGCAGCACTTGCACATGGGATTTTGTGTATAGCAGTAGCTGTAAGGTAAATAAATGGCAAATGGTTATGGAAGTAGTACATATTGGATTTACATCTGTCAAAAGTATGTACACATTTTCTGTAAGCCCCTGTGCTGTGCGATGTTAGCGCACGCTAAAGAACCCCAGGTGGCCGAAATTTCCGGAGTCCTCCACTACGACGTCTCTCATAGCCTGAGTCGCTTTGAGACGTTAAACCCCAAAACCAAACCAAACCAATTTTCTGTAAGCATGGAACAAACAAATTGTCATTCTGCTCTCAAGAACTACTACATAGTCATCCCGGGTTAAGAAAAACAACAGCATTGGTTTCAATTAGGTTTTCCAATTGAAAATTCCCAGTTGTGTTTGTAACCAGGTGGAAGCTCCAATTGGAATGTCTGGAACATTGTTGCCAAGTTAGCAGTTTTTCCGCTAAATTTAGTAGTTTTTCACACTGTTTAGTGGGCAATTATGTTTTATTGCAGGAGGTGGGATTTTTAGCAGTTTTTAGGCCTTGTTGGCTTTCTTTTATTGGCGGTTTTTGGTGGCCGTATAGTTTTTTTTTTTTTAAATAGTGGAAGCTCATCAAGACTATATTTCTGCAAGAGAACGTCATTGTGAACACCTGACATTACTGTGATGTCAATGCGGCGAGTATTTGAACACGCTCAATATGCCTTGTATTGATTTATGTGGCATTTTTAGTGAAATCCTCGAGCCTGCTGTTTCCGGGTTTGCAGTCTGGGTGACTGGGACCTTAAGTATGAGCAGAATTTTAGGCAAAAGTGGCTAAGGGCCTCAGAGTTTCGAGACTGGATGTGGGAAGTTCTAAATGCAAATGAACGAACATTGTATCGTTAGAGCTGTCGGGGCTCCATATCGAAACACGAGCCATGGGAAAAAAATCGCTGCCATTTAGCTACAATGGAAGAAGCTCACTCTCATCAGCTGGAACATCCATAGTAGCACAGCTGCATTTTAAGATAAAGTGTGGATAGTACAGGTATGCTTCCAACAAAAATCCCTTCAACTTGGCCACATGAGCTCCTTTTCATGCTTTTCATGCTGATGCTACTCTGGAATAAAGTAGAGGATGGATGCATGCTCTGCAACTAAGCATTATCAAATGTAAACATGGATCATAATGTGAACAGAAATGACCAAATCCTACCTTAATTATTCGAGCCGGGCTCCAAATACAAAGTATAAATGCTGATTAACTATGAACTGCTCGCAAATTTGAGTCTATAATCAGCACACGTTAGCAGCAGTTCTGAGGTCCCATCTAGAAGACAATCGCCCACAGACTGCTCGGCAAACCAAGATGAATCTACAGAACTTAATTTAAATTTAAAAAAGGCAGATGGGATATTCCGGAGAATAAAATTATTTGTAGTCTGAACATGCTGGTGAAAAAAAGAGGGAGAAAAAAAGAGTACTTTCAAATTTTTTTACAATATCAATTTTTACAGAATGAGCAACGAAATAAAATGCATAAAAGTTAGCCATTTGGTGCAAATATTGTTCTTAGCAGTTTTTAGTGAGCTTTGGAGCATTATGTTAGGTGTTTTCTATTTTTGAATTGGCAACACTGATTTGGAGCATTAGAATCAGTTGTTTTAATTGGATTAACTTTCAGTTTGAACTTTCCATCTGGTTGTAATGCACAACTGGAATAATTGGACATTCCCATTGGTTCCAGTTGTTCATTTGAAAAAAAAAAAAAAAAACTGCTCCAATGGGAGCCTACAAGAACATGAACTTTTGGAGTTGCCACTTGTGTTGAGTCAACACCAAGTGGATGACTGGCAAACATGCCTGGCACAAACCATAGGGACACACAAGTGTGTGTAGTTGACAACACCAGAGTGTTATGCACTTTTGTGTGTTTTTTTAAAGGAGGTTTATGTACTCCATTCAGGGTGCCCTCCTACTGTAGCCAGTGTTGCTTGTCTATGGTGCAAAGTTCTTGTATTTAATTATGGCTGTAATGGTGTTAGAAATGATAAAAAACAGGTCAGCTGAATAAGCTGCTGATTTTTTAGTTTGCTTTGTGCACTTATAAAGTGTGGTATGCAGCTCCCACTCAAGGAAATCATTGGCTTCCCATTGTACCCAATTGGAAGCTTCAGGTGGATTTTGCGATTAGACCTCCCATTTAAATTAGCAAAACCAATTGTAATCATTTAGAACATATGTCCAATTGGATGTTACAATGTCACCTTTCAATCAGACAATCAGTGGGAACTGCAAACCATTTGGGCTTCCAGTTGGAAAGTAGCCAATGGGTGTACTTAATTGGATTCATGAGAGTCCATTGGCTGACCGATTGAGGCTATTTGTTTCCTGTGAGATTCAATTGGAATAGTAAGTTAGACCCAGTGATTTTCTGCCTGGGATGAGTTATGTGGAAAAAGTAAACAATCTTATTGGATGGCTGTAAAAATAGAGATGGAATTTGGGCAGCTTGCATAACTTCTAATACTGCTATGATTTTCTGCTGTCAGAAGCATATGTGAAGTGGGGACACAATGTGAACAGTAGAAAAATATGCCTGAAAGGACACTGTGACAAAGCAAGCATAGGCAAGGAAATAAATACATAGTTATCCACTTCCTTCTTCTGGTCTTGTTGACTGTGAGTTAATAATCACTTTGTGTATAAAGCATTATTGATAGGGACTTGTTTCACTCCTTTCCACCAGTAAGCACATATCAAAAGTGATTGTATTTCCTAATTAAGTTAAGGTGCTTGGAGAGAGTTGCCACGATACAGATGCTGTGTTAGAAAGTGTAACACCTTTTTCTTGGCATTATACACCACCGAATTTATATTAAATATTTTTGTAGAATAGACGTTGACAAGAGTATTAATAAGTTGCTTATATGGTCTTATATATTACTCATGTGGTTTGATATTTGGTATAGATAAGTTGATCATGATGTAAATAAATAAGTATATTGAGAAAGACGCAGAAACATATGGATGTGTGAAGTTAGTCGACATATGTAGTTTTTGTTGGCTTTTGTTGTTTCTCACACGCCTTCTGATGCTGTAATGCAGTTCATGTTCAGATATAGATTAACTGAAGATGTGCTTTTCATGGGTGCATTATTGGTCTTTCCTGCAGATGTAGATTTAAGAGCTGGTGCTCCCCCTCTCTCCGTCACTTGTTTGAAACCTGTTTGGAGGGTTGTCGAACATTTGCATATTTTTTTTTTTTCAGAGGCAGATTGAGAAGGGCAATGACCTTCTCGAAGAAGTGGCCATGGCATCTTCGGTAACAGGCTTAGCGAAGGGCACTCAGGAGCTCGCAGTATCACTCAAGCATCACCTGGACTGTTTCACGGAAAAGCTGGAGGACACTCGGGAGAAACTGGAGGACACATCTCGATGCTACCTTCTTCTGGACCATGTAAGCTCTGAGTGCCATTGTTATGTCATTTTTTCAAAAAGTGTTTCACTTTTTCACCTAATACTATTAGTAGTTTTTAAATATAGGTTTTTTGAGTTAGAAGGATGCTTTCTTTGACACAGCATTCTCAGGGGTGGTGGGCATCCAAATAGAGCTAAGATGTGTTTACTAGTAGGCTGATTAACTGATTAACTAGTTATTTATTTATTTATTTATTTATTTATTTATTTGTACCCTCAGGGCTTACAAGAAGCGTTATAGAGGGGAGGGGCTTTTGCACATCATTATATAAATGAAATACAAACAAGATGAAGAACATAATTGCATCGGCAAAATAGAGACAAATGAGTAATATGGCAACTGAACAAAATAGATAAACAAAAACAGATAGCTTACAGTATGCGAAAGAAAAGGAAGTAAGGAACAAAACCTAAAAAAAAAAAGTTTTCATATAGGAATAAACTCACTTTCTGAAATATTTGTTAGTGCTTTGCGAAAATGATCGGTGTCGGTGATAGCAACTAAAGACGCAGTTATCACTAAAGAAAGTTATCACAGATAATATTGAATTGTGTAAATTGTGGTTGAATAGTTGAAGTTTTAAATAAGCTCCTCATTTATTATGGTGTTTGTGATCAGCCATAAGTAGTATCCCTATCAGTTTCTAGATTTTCGAAAATTCTCTCATAGCTGTTGCAGCGCAAGGAATTTTGGGGTCGCAAACAGGTTAAACTGAAACTTCATGGCCAGAGATCACTAGCCACTTCTATGAGTGTATGTCGCTCAGTGGTGTGGGTATCACATGCGGTTTGTACAGCTCCCAGGTGGGAGTGGTGAGAGGACACTGGAAAGGATTGCCCTGCAGGCATGGCTAGCGTTTCTCCTGGCTACGTGGTTTCGGTCTTGCCCATGTATGTCCCCAGATTTCCTTATGCTTCAGTGTTGGTGAGAATGCAATCTTCAGAAACCTAACAGCTGATATGGATATCGTTTATGGTGGACTGCAAACCTTTTAATAGATACGTATCATCCCTACAATAGTTAAAGGTAATTTCATATTGGTTAACCTGGCTGCTAATTAACAGGTCTTAACTGTATTCTGGTGCACGCCACCACTGATAGTGCTGCACCAAAGAAACCACCCTTCTAACTAAAAAATTGTGCCAGATGCAGTGCTACCACTAACTGCAACTTTGCCCAACTGGAATTCATGCCTGAAATGCTGAAGCTGACAAAGAAAGTGCGCTTGATCGTCACTTTCGGGCATTCTGCCAGCAAAACATTCCTAATATCAGTGCGCTCATTTTGCGCCCTTGTACAATGTTTTGTTGCCGTATTTTTTATGCTATTAAATTTCATGCCCGTCCAGGTGATCACCTACCTTACTAAATTGTTCTTATTTCATCGTCCCCCTTGTTTATATTTAAAGTATGTAGTGCCATGTGTACTTGTGTTTTCTTCTTACAAAAATAAATATATATAATTATATTCACTAAGTGTTTTCTGCCTTACCAGCAAGAAACCAGAGCATCACGAGCGAGCTATGTAATTTTCTGTGAATAAAGGTGTGACAGACACATGCATTCAGTGTCAGATGCGGAAGGGGTCAGTCGGGGAGATTTTGAGCGCACAGCATTTTATCATTATCATCATCAGTCGAACTATACCGTATCACTGCAGGGCGAAGGCCTCTCCCATATTCCTTCAATTAATACGGTCCTGTGCTAGCTGCATCCACTGCATCCAGCATTTGGATTGAGTGGTTATTACTTTTCATGGCTTTGAATTTTATTTTTCAACAGTGTTGCAAAATAGGTTTGTTTAGTTTTAGATGATATAATTTCATCTACCAGGGTACCTGTTGGGTGACTGTTTCTCAGTGCTAGCCTGAAGCTGCTGCCTGATGGGTAAACGTTAGGTCGTTGGTGCAATTTCCTTCACGAATAAAAAAACAGAGCTACTGGCGTTTCGGCGATCTTTCTTTTTTTATTGCATAAAATGCAGAGTAAAAACATTACATATAGTGAGAGATCGATCAGCAGCAAAATATAAATAATTCATATTTTGCACCTTTTTTCACCGCATGCTCTCATTCCCAGAATTAGTAAATTCATTTTCTCTTCTGCGCCAGCTTGAGTTAGGAAAAGTGATCACATGCATCGAGCATTCATTCACTGTGAAATCCTGAATGTGACGCACAGCCTTAAATAAGGTAGATATCTTTACAAGGACAGCTTGATGAAGGTTATGCTGATTTCACTGCAATTTAACTTCTTTTCGCAGAGCTTAAAGCTGCATAAAATGCACGAGGGCAGCTTAAGACCTTAAAGCTTATCATTTGCCAATGTAAACTGATCTACAGGCATATGACAGCTGAGTGCCTCAAGTAGAACTTGTCACCTGCTTTTGAGGCTATATTTTATTGGCTCCCTTTCTGCTGTTTCTTGTAGTGCAACTGCTTATAAAATAAATAATTTTATTGAATGACAGTTGAACAGGATTTATGAATGTTCTTGAAATCTTTCACGGTCATAAGACCAGTTTTTCTTGATGAGAGCTTAAAAGTAATTAGTGGGGTGGCACACTGGTTACGGCACTTGACTACTATTCCAAAAGATGGGGCATCAAATCCCGGCCTCGGCGGCCGCTTTTCAATGCAGGCGAAAAGCATGGCGCCTGTGTGCTGTGCGATGTCAGTGCACATTAAAGAACCCCAAACGGTCGAAATTTCCAGAGTCCTCCACTACGGCGTCTCTCATAGCCCGAGTTGCACTGGGACGTTACATCCCAGAAAACAAACAAAACAAAAGTAATTAGTTCTAAAAGTCAGTTAAAGTATTTGGCAGGTGCAAGCTAACGTTTGTTGTTTTTTTCTGCCTTTAGAGCTATGAATGGGCTTTGGATGCCATGAAATTTGTGTCGAGCATGAAAATGGACGCTGCCTCCACTCCTGAAAGCATGACACAGCTCATGAGGCTTCTGCAAGAGTATCAAGAAGAGCACCCTGCCCCTTCTGAGCAGAACTTCAGTGAGATGCTGGATTTGGCTTCCAAACTGGATAATGCCAAGCTGGTAGAGCAATGCAAGGTTTGTGCTTCATGTATTACTTCCGGTCTTTTGTCATAGATGCTGTCAGCATTTTACGGCAGCTCTTATCTACCGAGCTCAGTTTGAAAGGCCAAAATATTAGACCTGCACGAAATTAGGTTTGCTGGTCATAACTCGGCATTGCAATCAGATGGAGGCGCCTTTTTCTTTTTTTTGTGCAACATTTTGAACCTAAAGCCATCTTTTCTCGGGCACCTATCATTCATGATCGTTTAGTTGTGAAAACATCCTGTGATGGCAGTACTTGTCTTTCATTTTTGGTTCTTTTCTAGGTCTCAAGAGCTCAGTTTTAAGTGAGAGTAGCCTCTTTGTCTTAACATGCCAATCAATCGATCTAGACTGACATTGGTTTGTCTTCAACATTCCTTTAAAGACGTTTGTGTGCTGCATTGTGGTTCGAGCGTTCATAGAGTGATGCTAGGGCTGCGTTGCTCCTTGCAGTTTGCTTGAGGTGCATGATGCACTCTTTTTTTTTTTTTTGTAAGTTGCTGTGAAGAGCAACGCAAGGCCCTGGGCTTTAGCATTGGGCTGCATAGCATTTATAGGCATGAGAAGCCCTTTTCTTTTGTGCTATGTGGTCGCTTTATAGCAGGCAAGCTATCAGGCAGTTATCTGAGTACGTGTAATTTAGTGTGATTCTGTGCATCTGTGCTGGTCTTTCTTTTCTTATTTTTTTTTCTTTCACTTGTGAGAGCATATACTTTTCATACTCTTCTGACACGGCAAAGGTAAAAGTTTCAGTACATATTACATCTCTTGCAAGTGTAACCATGCCAAAACTGTTGTGACCAAAGCTCGATAGCTCACATACGTTGCCAGAACAGCTGTGTTAATTTTTATTGCAGGCTCTTCAGTGATAGCAATTTTTTTTTTTGACCGCTTTAATAACACTAGTGATTGTCATTGAATGGTGTGTGTCTAAATGGCCATGTTGAATGTTGTGGTCAGAGGCACCTTTGCCTCAACATGTCATGCTTGCATAGTGAAGGCGTTTTCCATATGACTTCTCCATTCTTGAGAGTCTGTGGCACCTATGTTTTCATTAAAACCAAGTGTTATGCCTGTTGTCATAAGGTGGTCAGCAGGGGCTTATTCAGATCAAGGCTCACTGCCATAACATGGGTCAGGATAAGTAACATAGCTTTTATTTGCACCAAGTAAATATTGCTCCAAGCTACAGTAGACCCCCCCTATAGTGAACTCAAATATACTGAAGTGAAACTGAAGTCCCAGTTAATCTTCCATAGACTACTGTACATTTTTCCCCCATTTATAGTAAAGATGTTCTTGATAAAAATTGATTATTGTAAAGCTTGTCTGGCCATGGCGACAACTTCGACTTCCCACGAAATGACATAGCTGCACTCACTGCCTAGGATCGCGAGGGAAATAATAATAATAAAAAAAGAAAAATTAATAAACAATGCTTTCCTTTCTTTTTTATTTTTTTTTTTTAATGGCTTTACCACCAGGCTTGCCAGCTCTCGGGAGAGGCCAGCTTTACGTAGGGCTTGAAGCTATGAGGGAAAGCATGCAGCACATAGGGAAAGATAAGCAAAGCTGGCTATGAACGTTTGTGCCAGAGTGTATATATTTCTCATTTTTGTTTTTACCTACCCTGTCTTTCCTCCCTGTCGCTCACCTCTTTGATTTCCTATACCGCTTCCTATCCCTTTATTTCTGTCACCCCAGTTCAGGTGCTTCAGATAGCAGATGCCGGGGCTGGCAAATACCTTTTCCTTCCTTTTGGATATATAATAAAGTAACCACATACTACTGTGCACGTGAAAAGAAGACGGCATGGTCCATTCAGAAAGCTAGATAGGGAAGTTCAGGGAAGGGAAGAAGCGGCCGAACATTCGCAGCACTGTGCAGCACAAAGCACGAAGAAGCGGTGGCAAGAAGGGGAGGCGCGATGTGTGCAGTTTTTCAGCGCTTGACTGCCACGCGCATTTCTCATCTATTGCCTTTTAAAAGACAGAAACAGCGGCAAATTATTCCGTGTTCATGCAGGCTTTGGTTTTCACATGAAATCAAACTCTGTTATTTTAGTAGCCACACTGCTGTCATGCTTCTTCCACAAGATGTAAACAAAAATCATATAGCTGAGAAAAAACAAATGACACCAAAAGACTATAGGAAAAAATAATGAAAAGGAAAAAATAATACGACGCTACCAGCGTCCGTATGTCGGCCTTCTACGAGGAGAACATGACACAGTCATGAGTATTTGTTTGCACCGATCTTCGCGAAAACAAACGCTTACAAGTACAGTTTTTTTCCCTCAAACGGTGAACGAGTGGAATTCACTTCCCATTGGTATATTTCAGTCCAACGATTTCTTGGTTGCATTGCAAAATCATTTTTGTGCAAGTTAGCGATGTTGACGTTTCATCTGTGGTTCTTTTTTGTGCATTATGTTCATTTCATGTTACATTTGGGCCAAAGTATTGGCCTGCAGTATTACTAAATAAAATAAGAGAAAAATGGAAGGTATTTTGAAGCTTTATTTTACATTAATCAGCAAGACTTGTTCAGTAAGTAGGCATTTAATTAGCAGACAGCATCTTAAGAACCATGCCATCATCAACAACTCATATAGTAAAGACCCTGATATAGTAAAGATTTCTACCAGTCCTAGTGACTTTACTGTAAACGGGTTCTACTGTAGCTGAGCATGCAAGTAAGCACAACAGATAAAACTATCTTGTTTTGCATTCTCTTACCACAGATACGTATACATTCTTTATCCTATTCATTTGCGTATGCTAGCACCATTTTCCATGCACTTTCATTGCATGCTGGCCAAATGCTTAATACGTAGTGGCTGGCCTGTTGGTTCATCATACTGAGGACTTCTTGTCCTTGTTGCTTCTGCACTGTAGTCCTCAGTATGGCTAAATGCAATACAAATGTGTAGGGTTGCCCCGCCAGGGTGGCGCAGTGGTTACAGCGCTCGACTACTGTTCCCAAGGACGCGGGATCGAATCCCGGCCTCGGCGGCCGCCTTTCGATGGAGGCGAAAAGCAAGGTGCCCGTGTGCTGTGCGATGTCAGTGCACGTTAAAGAACCCCAGGTGGTCGAAATTTCTGGAGTCCTCCTCTACGCCGTCTCTCATAGCCTGAGTCGCTTTGGGACGTTAAGCCCTACAAACCAACCAACATGTGTAGGCGACTTCTTGAGCTAGCAATCTGAGTGTGATGTTGCCTTCACTCAGCAGGCTATTGCCACCTCCTCGCTGTACATCCTTCATATTGCTCTTTATGCGTGGCTTCAGCAAACACAGTTTTCTTTCTCTTGGTAGCTTTTGCATCGGAGCGAATATCGATAGAAGTTATGAAGTAGAGCGAGTTGAGCGACTTGGTATCGATCCATCATATCGAACAGCGCGAGAAAACACAGGGACTAAAAGAAGGACGCCACAAGACGAGCGCTTGTCCTGTGTCGTCTTTTCTACTGTCCTCGTGTTTTTTCTCTCACTGTTCGATACGATAGAGCAGTTATGAGAATGAGAAAATTTGGATTGAACTTCACAGAGCTGCACAGGAAGGGGGTTTGGCTAACACTTTTTTTCAGTGCTCAGACAAGCTTGTTGGTTAAAGTGTGACTGGAAAATGCTTTTGCGGGAATACTACTGCTCCTTGTCTTGCCTGCTAGAAAACTGGCTGCATGCTAAAACCACAAACAAATCACATGTGTTGAGATGTTATAATTGTGTGTGCAGATCTGTGGAATATTGAAATATTTGGAGTCAAATCCTCTGCCTTAGGTCATTGTTTGTAAGCACTGTAGCAAGTATCTGACTAGAAGAAATGCTGCTCTAGAAAAATGAGGGAAGGCTAGGAAGTGTTTGGTTTAGAAAGATTTGCCAGTAAATCATCCAGTTTTCTTACATGGAAGTGTTTTATTTGACAGTCTCATTTGTTTGCTTCCCTTGGTGCAGACAGCCCAGGCCAGGTGTCGTGAAACGGCTGAGCTGATGGAAGCTCGCTACACGACACTGGTGCGAGCTCGCCAGCAGTTGGAACTGGAAGGTCGCAAGTCGCCGTCCTTGGGCACCAGCTTTCGTTCAGCGACCATGGAAGGATGCAGCCTCTTTCCTCAGAACAGCTGGGCACCTGGTTCGACCAGTACACCATACTGTTCATTTGTGAGGCGCCGCTCTATTGCTACAACTCAACCCCATCTGTATTCAGCCCCTCCTCCCATGAACTCATACACAGCATTCCCAGCTCCTGGAGGCACATCCGTGGTGCAAGACTCCTTTGCTCTTGACCAGTACATTCAGGAGAAAGAAGAGCAACTTCTCAGCCAAGGCCTCATTACTGATGACCTGACCCGAAGGTATGCTCGACAAATTTGCTCCTTGTTGCAGTGCAACTGTTCTGCACAGTTTGGAGATGCTGATTTGGCGAATGCTGATGTAACTAGTTATACCAAGCAAGAGCTTGTAGAAAGAGTTCAACAAAACCAGCTGAGAAGCTGTTATCGCCGTTTTAATATTATGGGGCATGATCTTGTGCAGGGGTCCTGTGACATCCATTTCACGGAGCTTCCTGGAGTCTCGGAGCAAGGATGGCTGTCCCCGCACTGCAGGGCTTAGTGCACTGCGTGAAAAAGTGCGCAACTCATTGCACAAGGATGGCCATCAGTGTCGACCGCAGCGCAAATTAATGCGGCGAAGCTACACATGGCAGCTCTGTGAGGAGGCACTTAGTCGGGTCAGTGACAGAGTGCGAGCCCAGAATGAACGCTTGGTGTCCGACCGTACAGCTATGGCAGACCTAGAAGGCAGCGATGGACTTGCAAGGTAAAGGAGCCACAGTGTTGATGTGGCACCTCGTGTGTAGGCTGTTCTTCTTTGCCTTCCTCTGTCTTGATGTCCTTTTTATGTCATTCTCAATACTAAAAATGCAAAGGGCTGCAACTTTGGGAAGTCTTATTTTGTTTTGCTGAAAACTGCTCAAATGATCTACAGTCAGGTACAAC
This sequence comes from Amblyomma maculatum, assembly GCF_055883805.1. Lineage (NCBI taxonomy): Eukaryota > Metazoa > Arthropoda > Arachnida > Ixodida > Ixodidae > Amblyomma > Amblyomma maculatum. The sequence continues at coordinate 234,110,850 of NC_139344.1, forward strand.
TCAAGAATGCGCTGGTAAATGCCCTCATAGGAGGCCCTGTCCAGCCAGTGATGTGGACCAGCTGTCATGATGTCGTGGTTAACTGTACCTGCCAGCCATCTGCAATATCGCGCAGGGAGATTAGCCGAGACTGCAAGAGAACTGGTTGACCCCATGTGCTTGAGGGCCTCCTTTGCCCCTTGCCTCTGTATTATTGAGTTACATTCGACTGCAAGTGGTTCTAAAGTTTGGTTGGTTTAAAGGCCCACTGTCCACCCTCCGGTCGAAAATATTTTTTTCCCCGGTGACTGTGAGACTTCGCCCCTGGAACGCAAGGCCGCAAAATGTTTTTGAAAAGAGTAACTAATAACGCAGTTACAGCCACCGCAATCACCCGATTCTATCCTGCCTCTCGCCTTCCGTTCCCTCACAAAGGTTTTTCACTCTCCTGCCCGAGGTCGTCTAGCCTCCGCAATACAAATTCCCCTTCCTCCTCCGCGTTTGGCGGGAGGTGGGGCGGGGCTCTTCGTGAGCGCGGAAAAAAAAAAAACGGTCGAGGGAGCGCGCGCCGCTGGATTCAGTCTGGCCGTGGCGAGGGAAAAGCGCGCTGCGAGCGGTAGACACCCATCCTTCTCCCGTCAGTCAGCGAGACGGACCAATGGACGTCGTTCCCGGTACGTACGTCATTATCGGGGCCCGTCGGGCCAGCGCAGGAAGCGGTGAAGCTGGCTTCTCAAAGGAGAGCATGAGGGAGCTTTGAATTGTATTTTCGATGCTTTGCGGCGCGCGTGTCGCTGTAGAATTTTGCACAGACTATCTCCGGTACCTGATCGAAACACTGGGCTCCTTTTCTTAAAAGGGCCTTCCCTGGACAGTGGCCCTTTAACAGGGATTGATATTCCTTGGGAAAGATGATGATTGCATGCACAATGTTTTGCACCATTTGAAGGTGCACTTACATTTTGTTGAAAAGAATGCACAGTACATCAGGCCATTTTTTATCACACGTCTGTTGCTGTATTGACAGGATCCACAAGCGGATAGTCCTAAATTCAGTAGTGACTGCGACAGTCCCTTATGCGCAATTTTTTTGTAACATCGGAACTTTATGAATACTGCTCAGATGTTTAGTATCATTGCGCTATAGGTGGGTTAGTTTAAGCTACTAGGATTTAGACTGTGTAAGTGCTTGAAAATTTCTCCCAAAACAAAAAATTTTGTTTGCAAAGTTGCTGGGCAGGTGCATTACTGGTGAGGTTTTCTGCTTCTCTTTGAGCTTTAGCAGTATGGCTACAACATTTTGCTTAAACCAAAAGATAGTGCACCTTTCTGTTTTATTTAGTACGTTTTTTTGATTGTGGTTCTTAAAATTGGAATTTAGTAAATTTCTGCTTATATATGTTGCTTGTAAGTCTTCTAGCTTAAGAGTGGTTTCTTTTGAATTCAGATGCAGTACCAGTAGAAAAGCAAAACCATAGCATAAGGTTTACTTTTTTCTTCCCACACAATTTTTCCTTCCCCATTAAAAGCTCCATAAGCTCCCCAGAGTCTGAAGAGCTGACTTCGCCGGATTCAGAGCAACCCAAGAGTGAAGGGCAGTCATCTGACCTTGTTCGGGGGAGCAGAGTTCCTGTACCTGTCAACAGCCATCTCTTGACTCGAGCATCTGCTCTGCAGCTAGCTGACTCGGCCATTAGTGATGCCACTATCAGCGAGGAACAGCTGAGGAACAGGAAGTCAGTTTGTTGTGAAATCCTCCTTTCTTGCTTCACTGTGCTTTGCGGTTTCATTACTACTTCAGTTTCTTACCTCTACCCCACCCTTCTCTTGCACATCGTTCTTTATTTTTGTTGCATAGTATGCGATTCTCTTTCCCATTTGGTTTTTTGGTTGTTTGTTGACTGCTTTAATGATTTCTCTGACTGTTACTGTTAATCACTCTTGTAATGCTACTTTCTGTGCATACAATGCTTCTGAAGGTTTCCGAAAGTTCTGAAAGGCTATTGCTTTTATCATCCATTGCATATGCTGTCATTACTTTGCCTGTCCAGTGCTCTTCCTTTTTTTTTCCTTTGTACTCGGTAGTTTTGAGAGATGTTATTTCACTACTAAAAAGCCTGCTCTCATTGTTGCTTCCCTGTTAAGGTGTAACTAGCACAGCTGAAACACAGATACCTTTGTTTTCAGAACTCTGCTGCTGGTTATGCGTGAAATGGTACAAACAGAACGGGACTATGTCAAGTCATTGGAGTACATTATAGAGGTGAGATGACTGTCGACAGATAAACATGTAGTGCAAAGCCATTTTCTTAGCATGAGTAGCTGTGCGAATTTCAGTGCTTGAATATTGAAACACTGTGATTGGCTAACTGATGAGCACAGTTATCTTTTGTAAAATGGTAGTATTTTAGTGATTCATTATCTCATTAGTATTTTCCATGTGGCAGGACTCTGCATTTGTCAAATATACATTTCTATATAGCCATATTTGGCATGCTACTTGTAGTTCACGAGTATAGAAAACTGGGCGAGTTGGATTGGATTCATCTTAAAGCAGCGCGAAAACACAAGACTAAAAGGAACAGGAGATGACACAAGTGTGTCGTCTCCTGTTCCTTTTAGTCTTGTCGCCTCCTGTTCCTTTTAGTCTTGTGTTTTCGCGCTGCTTTAAGATGCTACTTGACTCAGTCTTATAAGGGAGTAAGTAATCATTCATTGTCATCCACTCGAGCGCAGCCATATGGCTACAGAGAAACTTCATAGTTAAAGAAAAATTCATCCTGATCTTGTTTGATGTGATCTTGGACTGGTAGACAATGATAAAATCTTGCATGTACTTTTCTTGTAATAATAGCTCATGAGAGCAAAACTAATTGTGTTCACATGCAGTGCCTTTAGCTGTCAGCTTTTGCCGTCTTTGATGTGTGACTCCACAGTCACTTGTGTGACTTTACATAACTATTTCCTCCTAAAACGAACTTTATGCTGAGGTTTAAGTTTGACTTGCTTTCTTTTTTTTTGTTGTTGTTGCTTTTCTCAGAACTACATTCCGGAGCTAATGAGAGAAGATATACCCCAAGCTTTACGGGGTCAACGCAATGTTGTTTTTGGAAACATTGAGAAGATTTATGAGTTTCACAGCCTCTACTTCCTTCAGCAGTTGGAGCAGTGTGAATCCTGCCCTTTTATGGTTGGGCAGTGCTTCTTGCAATACGTAAGTCTAGTATCTAGTAAAGATTTTCTTCTCTCTTGTGATTAAGCCTGCACTCTAATTTTCATTTAGCTTTTATCATCGAAGAACTTAAAACATGCAGTAAATCCACCTCTATGCTTAAAGATGGTTGGTTTCTGGTCTTATGAGGGTGTTCATTACTCATTAATAGTGTATTTCACACTTGTAACTCTTTTGCAAGTGTGTAACCTAATGCTTGTAGATGTGAAGGATAAAGAAGACATATATTGATTGGCAAGCCTGGGTGTTGCCACTGAGTGACATGTCAGTGTTGGATGGTGTGCAATAAATGCCTCGTGCTCTTTGAAAGCATGGGACATTACATACATTGTAAAATTAAAGAAGACATGTTATATGCTGCATAGAACCATGTAATGTGGCCGAGCTATTTTCAGAAGTGTGTTCTGTAAAATATGTTGACTCTCCATGCTGAAGGTGTCGGGTTCAGGGTCCCTTGGGTATGGAATTCCATTGGGGCTCATATGGGCTTCAGCTACCACACGATTGCTGTTCTTAGTACTGTATTTACTCGAATCTAGGCTGGGACTTAAAAAAAAATGGTTTACGAAAGTCGGGGGCCGGCTTAGATTCGAGAGTGCTGTTCGCAACCGCTAGACATGTACTGCCATCTCACGGCTACACCAGCGACACGCTTGCGGCTGCTTGGAGGTTGGAAAGCTCCATTTTGATTTTCCGAACACTGACTCCACTGGCAGTGAACAAAGGTCTCGTCGTGTGGGCTTGCTTCAAGAAGCGTTCATGTTCACGACCTTATGGCGCCCATTTAGCGATGCCATTACACTGCGACTTTTAAGCGGAAGGTACTTTTTAAGTGGAAAGAATTCAAACAACAAGCCCGTCACGACTTCGGCATGGACGAAAAGAATGTGCGCCTGTGGCGGAAGTGGTGGGACAAACTTTTCAACTGCGCTGCAAAGCGAATGGCCTTTACTGGACCCAAGAGCAGGTAATACCACAAGGTGGAGAAGAATGTCACCGACTTTATCAGCAAGCAGAGAGAAGGTGCAATGCCCATGGCGACAGAGGTGATACAGGTGAAGGCGAGATCGTAAACATTAGAGGTGTTACACGGACCCAATTGAAGGCCAGCAGAGGCTGGGTCACTCGCATTAATGAAGCGTTTTGGGTTCAGCCTGCGGTGCCGGACTTCTATGTGCCAAAACCTACCCCTGACCTTGAGGAGAAACTTGTTGCACTGCAATGCCTAATTATCAAGGAGTGGCTGGAGAAGGACTACAGACTGGGCCAAACCAGTAACGCTGATCAGACCCCAGTGTGTTTTGACATGCTTGTAGCGTACAAAGTCAATGAGAAGGGCATGAAATAGGTGAAATTAAGAACTGCTGGATGCGAGAACCAACATTTTACTGTGATATGTTGCATGGCTGGTTGGAAAAAACTGCTGCCCTACATGATATTTGAGTGGAAGACTCTTACAGCCGAAGAGGTTTTCCCTAAAAACCTCTTCGTGCGCGCTCATGAGAATGAATTGATGAGTGGTGCTCTTGTCGAAGACTGGGTGAAGACCGTCTGGCAACGCTGTCCCAGGAGTCACTTCTGGTTCTCGACTCTTACCGCGGCCATTTGACAGATGCCGTAAAGTTTGTGCTTTCAGGTGGCGGTACGAACATTGCAGTGATAACGGGAGGTATGCCATCAACAAGCCATTTAAGGATAGGCTACGGAAGCAATGTAACAACTTGCTGAGAATGCAAGATTACCAGCTCACACTGACCGGTGCATCAAGCGTGCTTTGTTTAACCAAGTGGCGAACAGAGTCACTGCGGCATGGGACAAAGTGCCGGCCGAAGTAAATGCGCGGGCATTCTGAAAGTGCAGCATCTCGAACGCGCTGGACGGAAGCGAGGACAGTGCGCTGTTTGAAGAAGCTGCGACAAAGAGGACAGCGATGTTGATGAAGATGACAATGATGACTTAGCATTGGACCTGAGCGTCGCAAGCATAATCAAATGCATGTTCTAGACCCAGTCAATGCCCTTTTTCATTCGGCTTACTTTAGAGTAAACTTTTTTTCTGACTTTCTGAAATCCAGGGGTCTGCCTAGATTCGAATAAATATTCACATTCAGTGCTTTTTCTCTAATTATGTAACTTGGTGCTGTCATTCTTTCTTTTTTTGATAGGACATTTTCAACAGAACATTTCCTGTATCTTTTTTTTTTTTCAGGAACCTCAGTTTTACCTCTATGCCCTGTACAACAAGAATAAGCCAAAGTCTGATTCTCTCATGTCTGAATATGGCAACGCATTCTTCAAGGCAAGTAACCTCCATATCAATAGTTAATATGATATATTTCCTTATTTCATCTTGAATTTTTGTTTTCGATTCTTATTTCTTAACACCTTAACGAACTTGGACGAGTCATGCTTGTCACAAGCGGACTGTCATTTCTGGCTCCTGTGAAGCCCTGCTCATCATGTGCTTTTTGTTACTCTGTGCCCAGCTTGGAGCGAGTATGGCTCTTCCAAAACAATTTTTTTTTGTCAGCCGGTGGATAATGGTGTAAGTGCTAAAAGATCATTCTGGCTAGAATTTCATAGAAAAAATGGCCATGGGGGTTTAATTCTTGATGGAAGATGCATATTGAGAAGGGGCCAGGTGTGTGTGAGGATGAAATTTTTCATCTTTCTCTTTGCCACTGCGGAGCACATCATTCAACGTGCTAGCACAGTAGTGGCTGCTACAGTAATAACACTGTAAATGATGACGCTGCTTGAGTTGCACTGCATGGTGAATCTTGCATGTGGTTAAGTTTGAAGCAAAGCATCATGCTCAGGACACTGCATGTGAGGAGAAGACGCGCAGGCAAAAGTGCTGGGGTCAAATACAAGGAGAATGTGCTTCGGATTCTGCTACTGTGAGATGAGATTTGACAGCCTGTGCCCACACATTTAATGTTAATAGACCATGGAGTACTCACTATATCCTTCCCATAACGTAAATGTTATTGCTTTACTACTGTTGATGGCGTCGTCATTGCAGTAACCGTTTCTCGTAAAAATTGGCGCTAATTGCGCAATGCGAGTGCTTGCGAGTTGGTGATAAAGGCAGGCATGCCTTTCACGTACTCGAGTTCTACAGTGCCTCGGAAGGCTAGATTTGTATATTATGTCTCCTCTTTCACTTTTTACTTTGTGGATTGTGATTAGGCGCATTTATTTTTTTGACATTGAACGCACCAAGCTGCATAAGGTGTTTTCGGCCGGGAGGGGTCACTGTCAGAGTTGGGGCATTAGCTTGCAGTCGACATTTCTGGATCTACTCCAGTACATTGAAGGGAATGGTTTGCAGTTTGCGTTCACATTAATTGTGAATTATCGCTCACTGACTAACCTATACAGATTTTCCATCTCGTAACTGCCATAGCCTGTGTAGCCTGATCTTTGCTTTAGTACCTTGGGATCCCTTAGCATGGTCTTTGAAGAATTGCTTTTGCCTCTCTCATTCATAGCAAAAGCAGCTGGAGCTTGGAGACAAGATGGACCTTGCTAGCTACCTGCTGAAGCCAGTACAAAGGATGGGCAAATATGCCCTCTTGTTGAAACAAATCCTGAAGGAGTGTCCGGAAAGGGAGCCTGAACATGCAGATCTAAAGGTGCCACCATTCATCATTTTTAGTTTCATACTGTTATTTGTGTGTGGTACAGTTCTTTTTCTTTGCTTTCACAGCCTGACCTTGTTTGGATGTCACATGGCATTTGATTAAACATTTATAACAAAGAGTAAATGTTACATGCACACCTATTACACTTTTATTATGCTCTGTATACATATTATGCATACGCGAGCTGTGCTGTGTGGCCACAAATGCTGAGCTGTGCAGTGAAGCCATAGGACAGCTCGGTATGTTTCAAAGAGCTCGCAGAATGCACAGATGAGCTTGTTACTGCAACCTTTTTGTAGCTCGAAGAAGCTGCTTTCACTAGTGGGTCATGCAGCCAAGGAAATATAAGGGTGGCCCATTGCTGGAACCATTTTTTTGTTGTTGTTGTATTGTTTCATATCTTGCCCACAGTTAATAGTAGGGGTGCTGCCATAACATAATAATTCTCGTTGCAGCTTTGAATGAAAATCAAATTTTGCAAATGCATTAGTATCTGGAAAGCAAGTGCTTCTTGCTTGTACTGAAGGATAATTTCATCTGTCTCAAGTCATATTCTCAGGCTCAGGCACCCTATAAGGATAGATGAGAAGTTAGAAATTCAGATTTTTGGATTTTGCATGTGTGTGATTTGGGGCGCCAGGCATTGAAAATTGGTTCTATGCTATTATTACCCCACAGGCTGCAGAGGAGATGGTTCGCTTTCAGCTTCGTCATGGCAACGACCTGCTTGGCATGGATGCACTTCGCGAGTGTGATGTGAGTCCTTTTCTTGTGTTGGGAAATGTTTGGTTACTGAGCCAGCTTCTTCAGTTCACAGAAGTGCAGTAATTGAGATGTGAGCATTTGTTATTGAGCAGCTTCTTTTCAGTTGTTCCATATATCTTGAGAGTCAGCAGCTGAGCATGTAGCCCTTCAGTCAGTTTGAAAGACGTGCTGCATAATTTTTCATCATAGCTTTTATCTTCATTTGGGAAGTTTGTGAATTAAGGTTTACTCTGTTAAACTGCCTTTTGTTTATTTTCCAGGTGAACGTGAAGGAGCAGGGGCGCCTTCTTCGTCAAGATGAATTTCTTGTCTGGCAGGGGCGCTCACGCAAGTCTCTACGGCATGTGTTCCTTTTTGAAGACCTTATCCTCTTCAGCAAAGTTCGTAGGGATCCTGAGCACAAAGGCCATGACATCTACCAGTACAAACATAGCATAAAGGTGCGTATGTGCTCTCCTTATCACAGGGGCATGAGATTTATCTAGACTGAATAACAAGAGATTTTGTCATTTATTTATTTATTCCTCAAAGGTGCGGGGACATTACATAAGGGTTGGGCTGTGAAATTTAACATGGATACAAAATATCTTCGATGGTGGTTTTGTATTGGCTGAAGTTGATGATGGTTGCCACTTTGGATGGAAGGCCATTCCAGTCTCGAGCTGTTTTCAGGAAAAAAGACTGATAATATGTATTGGTGCGGGCTTTCATTGGATAGACGGCTTTAGGGTGAGAGTTACAAGAAATGCGATGAGTGCGTGTGATAGAAGTAGCTTCAGGATCAAAGGTATGATAAAAGTTGTGATATATGGAAAGACGAGCGATCTTGTGACGACAGGCCAATGTAGGGAGGTTAAGCCAAGATTTGTGATATGAATAGTCAGAACAAATAAGTCTTGCAGCCCGATTCTGGACAGATTCTAGAGTTTCAATAAGGTTAGTAAATGAGGGATCGTACGTGGTGCATGCAAACTCTAATTTCGACCATACAAATGTTAAGTAAACAAGCAGTTTTATTGGACGGGGTGCTAAGGCAAGATTACGGCGTAAATACCCTAAAATTTGGTTAGCTGAATTAGTTATATGGTGAACATGTTTCGACCAGGTTAAATCTTTGCTCAAGTTGATGCCGAGATATTTATAGGAGTTTACTGATGTAATGGGGATATTGTTTATTCTATAAATCGCGTCCAGGTGGTTGCGACGGCAGTGGACAGAAAAAAGAGAGGTTTTAGTAGAATTTAATGACATTAGCCAAGTGTTGCACCACTCTTGGATGCGTAAAAGGTCGTCTTGAAGCTTGGTTACTTCGGACGGGTTAACCATTGGACGATAGATGACACAGTCATCAGCGAAAAGGTGGATGTTAGAACTGATGTTAGGGGGCAAATCATTAATATAGATAAGAAATAAAAGGGGGCCTAAAACAGTGCCTTGGGGAACACCAGATAAAACCGAGGAAAGACATGACGAATGAGAATTGGCATGAAAAAATTGACAGCGGTCCAACAAGAAAGCACGAATCCATTCCACAACCAAAGGATAAAGGTTTAAGCTTGAAATTTTAAGAATGAGGCGTGCATGAGGAATTTTATCAAATGCCTTTTCAAAGTCAAGGAATATGGCATCCGTAGGAATTTTTAAATCAAGGCATGCACGTATATCGTTAAGGAAAAGAACAAGTTGTGTGTCGCAGGAATGACCCTTGCAGAAACCATGTTGGTTAGGATGAAAAAAGTTAAGCGATGTCAGAAACTTGGCAGTATGGAAATATATTACATGCTCCATAATCTACAGCAAACACTTATGAGGGACATTAGCCTGTAAGTTAAGTGGTGATGATCCGTTACCTTTTTTTATAGACTGGAATGACCTTCCCGATCCGCCAGTCACGTAGTAGCGAGGACGAAGGAAAAGACTGCTGGAAAATGAGAGATAATATGGCACCGCGCGTATCTTTCACGTATTTTTCAAGGTTTTCGGGTTGATGCCATCAACACCGGCAGATGATGAATTGGGCAAAGGTTAGGTTAGGTTAGGTTGTTAAAATAGGGGAGTTCAGGAAAGTTATCGAGATATTCTTGAGTGAATACAGAGCAAAACAGCTCATTCAGAACATTTGGAACATCTGAGGCGGTGTGGAAGCCAGAATGATCAGTTAATGCGTTTGTGCTAGATGTAGGAGAAATAGTTTGCCAGAAGCGCTTTGGATTATTATGCAGCATGTTTGGCAAGGTGTGTGAAAAGAGGCTTGTGCGTTCACAGAAGTGCAGAAAAATGACGTTAGTTTAAAAGGAGGTGCCAATACATAGGCAGGAAAGTTCTTCTTTTGCAACAGTCATCCATCCTTTCACCCATCAACCGTCAAAGGAAGCATACGGTCAGCCGTGATCATGACGCCGGCTGTTAGCATCTTTCGCTTCAAAAGGCTTTTGCTGCTACCACCCCTTCCAATGATTTTGTGGCAGTGGACGGCACCCACCCCAGGCGCTGTGTAATAAAGTGAGCTTACTGAAAACCAGGCTTGCATAACCAGACGAGCTATTGCAACGTCAAACGGTCAACGACTAACTTTTTTTTTTTCATGTTCTCAGCAGCAAAAGTGGGAGGTGGGCTCATTATGTGAGTGGGTCCATCATATGAGCAAATGCTTTCTGTACTTTCAAAACACCTACCCAAACTACTTTTCGACTTATTACGATAATTGTTTGAAAAATACTTCAGTATGGTTGAAATGGGTATTTGAGAGAATATTTGTTGTCTCTGGAGCCCTGATTAGATTAGATGTAGGCACCTTCCAAAGCGCTACATATGACTTGAGATGGAGTATATCGACACCCCTCTTTTATATAGAAATTTGGAACATGATGCTGCAAAATTATTGCCTTTCAGAAGTGCTTTTTTTGCGAGCATAATAAATGACCTGCACTTTATGGATTCTTTGTTGGGTTCATTTGTTCGTATGGCATGTGCATGTGGGCCCCCCTTCATGTCTGTCCTTCATTGAAGTAAGTTTTATTGCCTTTCCAGACAACAGACATTGGCCTCACAGAGCAAATCGGAGAAAGCCCAACAAAATTTGAGATATGGTTTCGCAAGCGCAAGTTGAACGATGTGTACCTGCTTCAAGCACCTAGTCCTGAAGTGAAGCGGGCCTGGGTGCACGACATCTCCAAGCTTCTGTGGAAGCAGGCGCTGCGAAACAGAGGTACGTTGTTTCTTTAAATTATTGATGACAAGATGTCTTCGAAGCATAGCGAAGGTATTGCTGGGTTGCTTGCGCTAAACAAGTAAATATTGAAGCAAATTTTATGTAGTACCAATTGTCTATTCCTGTTTTTCAAATTGTTGCTTTTGAGTGAGCTTAGCAATGTCTAGGCTATATATGTCGATGGCTCCATTCCAAATTGCTGCTTTAGTGTTGACTTTTGCAATGTCTAGCCTGTATTTTTGTATGACTTCATTCTATACATCTGGTTAATGTGCAGTCTTGAAGCCTCTTTTGTGTGTTTGAGTGAATTGAAGAGATCTTTGTCTTGATATTGCCTTAGGTGTGAGTCTACACAGTGTGCTTAGTGCAACTGGTTATTTATTATAGTTGTTTGTATCGAGGGCATGCTGCAAGTAATATTATAAAAACAAAAAAAAAAAATGCAATCTTTTTAACAGTTGCAGATTAATGAATACATTAATGCAGAAGTTTTAAGGCAATAGTCGCTCATAGACCGCTTGTCTTCACCAGTGACGACCATCGTGCCTTGTGATTGCAATGTCCTGCATGTTATTTTTATTCTTTGTGAAGTGGCTCCCAAGTTTCTGGGAAAGGTTAGTGTACTATGTTTTAGATTTTTCTTGCAAAAGCATACTACATCAATATTGCTTTTTTTCTGGTTGGTAAAACTGTACTAAACCTGTCACTGTGTTATGATTGAGCACATGAGTCAGTGAAGATGTTCTTATCTATTCATATTCTTATTATATCAAAAGGACAGCTTTGATTATCCGGTTAAGTTGTATAGCTCTGAAGGTGGTTTTGTGGTGCCAGAGATAATACCGAATTTTTGAGGCTATTTTGGCCTTGGGAGAACCTTAAATTCACCGAACTTTTTATTTTTTGCTACCCCTGAAAGGAAGTATGCAAAGAAGTGGTGTCTGAACAGCAAAAAAGGACTGTATGTGTTTGAGTGTGTACTCTCAGTGGCAAAAGTTTGCGGGATGTGTGTTTGTGGAAAAAAATTGATTCCCATGCAGTAGCATAAGCCAGTCGCAAAAAATATATGAAAGCATAAAGAGGAGTGCATGCTCCCCCTTCTGTTAACAATACCAAGTGATTATTTAGTGATGTAGGGCTACAATAAATCCTTTTTGAGAACTCTTGTCCCACAAACTTCTAATGCTTATGGTACCATATGGGCTTATTGCACAAAAAGTATATTGAAAATATAGCTTTTTTTTTTTGCACTTGTAATGTGGTGTAATTGCTTAACAGAAAAACAAATGAGTGGTTCTAATGCAGGCTGTGAATAGTCTCATTCTGTAGATTGTACTGAGCACAGATTTTTGTTTGAACCCTTACATGTGTATTCAGATCTTATTGAAAATGAACCATTACCAGTTCATTGTAAAAAGTTGAAAGTTCAGTTCTTGTACAAAAAGTGAAGGAAGAGAGAAAAAAGCAATGCTTGATTGGCTGACATAGTTGCAGTTGTGTTCACAATTAGTTGTTCTTTCAAAGACATCTGTATGCATGTATTCACTTGGATGTGCACAGATGGGTTTCTCTACATGAACTGCGCAGCTGACCATTTTGACTGCTTGCTTTCAGAAATGCGCCTTGCGGAGATGTCGTCCATGGGTATTGGAAACAAACCTTGCCTTGATATTCGTCCCAGCAGTGACCAAATCAACGACCGCTCCATCACCTTCCAACAGCTTAGCCGAAGTATGTAAAAATTTTGTACCCTAACTTAATAGGCTATTTTCTAACTTTATGTGGGTTTTGTAGAATAATTATACTTTTGGTATTCCAGGTGTGTTTCTTGCTCCTTTATGAAGTGCCAATGTTCTTTGTTTTGTCTTAGATGGCTTGCTCGCATAAATCTAGTATCCAGTAGCATGCTGCCTCTTCATGTGCTTTCTTGTAAAGGTGCACTATGTTTATCAGAGTGGCAGCAAAGGAAAAGGCCGAAATATTCAAAATGCACCTTATAGGCATAGAAGCAGTATATTAATAAGTTGCTGGTGTGTACTACTTGGTACCACAGTATATGGTCTCCCATAGCGCACTGTAGAGAATGATGAAGGTACTTGTCGTATATGTATTCTATTCTTTAGTCTTTCGTTTTCTGCAGTTGGCTCTGAAAGGTTTACCTGCATACTACTTGCTAGCTATTCTGTTTTGAAAAAAAGTAGGTAACTGGGACAAGAAAACCTTGACAGTGATCAGGTCAAGATTTGTTTTGCTGGCTTAGCCTTCACTAGTGGAATGAGCATCTTTACAAAGAAGTAGGTGCTCTTGCTAGTGCAGCATTTCAACCGCTTTCATCTTTGCGTCCTTGAGATGTAGTAACAGTGATTTCTCAAGATTTCAGTCATATTGCACGTGAAGAGCCTCTGTGCTCAACATTTTTTTTTTTCAATTTTAGAATGTTTACTACCTTTGCCATATTTTGTAAACGTGGGGCAAGGAAATTTTTTCGTAGGCAGCAATCTTGTTAGTTCAAGGCCTGCTGAACATTGCTGGGGTTTGGTGAAGCTGAAACTTTAAAAAGATACAAAAAGATACCCTATATTGCCGATTATAAGTTGACTCCAATAATAAGTCTACTCCTCAGCTCGCACAACCTTCTTAGAAAAAAAAAAGTTTAACACTAGTTTGACACTAACTCGTGCTGCGATCATAGCTTGTCAGTAGCTTTTAGGAAGACAGAGTCATTCAAAGAGACGTTTGTGCATGAAATACCCCTTATGATTCGTCATCGCTCGTGAGAAGGGTGCAGTTATGGTAATTGGCATCTTGTGGGCCACTGCCGCTGCTGGCCGTTCGGAGTGGTGCCAAGATGCCGACCTGGAAAATGCACCAGAGGCTCTATCTCATTTTGGCTGTTCATACCAGGCATCGTTGACCTATTGTGCCACTTTTGCTCAAAGAAGTGTGCTTCAGCCAGCCACTCGGTGTCTTCGAGTTTCCCAGCTGCAGCCATTCATCATAGAAAGAGCTGTTGCAGTCTCTGGCTTGTTCAGTGCTGCGTCTAGCTGCTGAAGGATAGATGTCAACCTGCCCGGTCAAGTCGCATCCAGCGTTCGCTACTGCTTTCTTTACTCGGTTAGTCATTTACAGTTATTGGCCTCACTGACAGCAATATGACACCAACGAAGTGAAATGCAGAATTTGCGACTGGGCATGAAAAAATGTACGAAGGTGGTTCTGAGAGTGTGTGACTGGTCACGTGGTTTGGGGGATTGAATCTGTGGCATGGTGTTGCCAGTTTTGTCTATAAAGTGTTTAATATGTTATATGAAAACAAAAATTTTGGGTGTATCTACAGCTCGGCCGAAACTACTTGGAAAAATAATGTCAGCTTATAATCGGCAATATATGGTATGGGCATAAATATATGCATGGTGACATTTTGTCACTCATTAGGTAGGAAAGCTATGCCAGTTGTACCATTTTGATACAAAATTCATCATTGCATGTGAATCTTTAGGAATCCCAAAATTTCTTGTTCACGTGAGCTCGCGGCCAGCCATAGTGGTATGTGCAAATGTCGCTCGCTTGTCACAGCATCTCGTATGTGTGACATCAGTTCTCACTTTTTGCAGGATGGCTTGCAGCATGCTAAATGGTGTATGTCTGGTAATTTTAAGGCTTTCATAAGAAGCGGTGCCAGTGTATTGACACCCATAGCGAGGCACGTGGCCGCTCACTGCATACTGGTGGTGCGGCACTGTGTGCGCTTGCCGTGGTGTCGTGAGAGTGGTGATGAGCATACTGGAGAAAATGGCAAACAAACTCCAGTGCTGTGATCATGTCTTATCACTGTCATAGTATGGGAGGAATTCATGGAAGCGGGCATTACGAGACGGGCAAAGCTACACCACTTGGGGGCCCTTTTGCAGTCGCTTGAAAAACCGATTCCAGACTGTGCGGTTACAAGAAGAAAAGAGACGGGGGACAGGAACAAAAGCCTCTGAGCCAGTCCACTCCCCTGTGTCTTGAGCGTGCAGTGCAACCTGTATGATGCGTCTTATGGTGTAGTTTTATTTTTGTGCCTTCGGCTTGAAACAGCATATGGGCCCATGCATCTAGCAGCTTGCAGTGCAGTGAAACTGTTATACTAAGCAGTTTATTATTGTTCAGATCAACTCGTTAAGAGACAATGTTCTAAGTAGGTCCTTAGGTGGCCCTGCTTGCGTTGCGTTTTCCGGCGGCGAAGGACGTGCTGCATGGTGCTTGAGCGCAGAAATTGTGGCATGGTACACAGCATGACCTACGGACCGTGCCAGCTGTTCGCTGAAGGCAGAGATGGACTTACAGAAAAAAGGAAGGGGGAAATCGCTTAAGAGTCGGATACGTGCAGGGTTCAAATGAGATTGCTTCCCCCCACCCTTCCTTTAAAGAGCTTTATGCTTACTTCTACAAGAGCAGCATGTGAACGTTTGCAGTAGTTTAATAACAAATTGGTGAACAGAAACTATTTCAGGGCCATGCCAATGAGAATTTCAAAAAGAAAGGTAATGGTCAACGTTTTTTTCAGAGAACTGGTCAAGAGGGGGACCCTGACGATATTTGGTTTTGTTTCTTTCTGTAGCTGCCCCACGGCTGTGCAGCCCGATGGGAATCCTGGAGCTTGGCCGGGAGAGTGGAGCCAGCAAGCGACCCCATTCCATCATCTCTGTGAGCTCTTCTTCATCGTCCTCCTCAAGCCAAGGCTCCCTGCATTGTGCCCTAAATCTGGGCTTCGAGGCTGGTGACAGCCCCCGACCTTTGCAGCGGTCTCTCACCCACCAGTCCCATTGCTCCACAGGTGAGTTATGATTGCAGTTAGGGAAACTCTGCATCAACTGTATGAAGACTTTTGCCTTGCTTTGATGGTCCAGGCCTTATTGTCAAAAATTGGTACAATAATGTTGCTGTAGTGAGCACATTTTAAGGGCGAGAAATGAAGCCAAAGCAGAATTGTTCTGCATGCTCCTGCCTATTGACATATTGAGTAAAGAAATAAATATGTGCTGAAGCTTCATGTGCCAGCCTTAGTTAAAGGAGTCGAAGAAAAATATAGGTTGCTAAAAAATTTTTGTACAGTAACGTGAGGAAGAATAGTATTCATTTAGCAAGGCATTTGCCAAGGTTAGTTGCTGTTGCTGACTGCTCCACAAAATAATTAATGGCTGGGAGCCATGATAGTCCTCTCATCTGAACAATTAGTCCTTATATCTGAGCACTCGGTGCTAAAGATTGAAATAAATCTTTCCTTTAAATACTTGACAATTCCTTGTTTGCTAACGAGCTGGACAGAGGCTTTTTTTTTTTTCTTTTTTCATGCAGCAAATGCTGCTAGCTAATGTTTTTAGGTGTTTAACACTAACAATGTTAGGCTTGAACCAGTGGATGATTTATGGTTTAATAACTGGTAGTACAATTGAGGTAGATAACTTTTGTTTTAGGGCGGCATGCTGGGAAACGAATAATTTCTTATTGAGCCTTGCAGCTGCAGAGAAGTTTGTCTATATATAGATTTTAGTCTGCAAGAATGCGGAGTGGCCATGCGATCACTACCACTGAATAAAAATCCCAGTCTCTCTCGTAGGAGGGAGTATGAACAGCTGTTTGGCGACAAATTTTGTCCGCACTCAAGGAACCATGAAAGTGTCATAAAAATCGGACAGTGTGAAATGTCAAATTTCATTGAAAGCATTCATTATTTCGACCATAAGCCAGTATGATGCGGAAGGGGCTCACTAGTTTCATGCACATTCCGAAGGTTCACATGACACAATCTTACCACAAATGCAAACGATTGTAAGGGACGGCTTTCATGAACTTGGTGTTCATGTGCTTTTTCTGCTGTTGGCATGTTTGGGCTGAATGCCTGTGCGGTTTGTGGTGCCATTCGTAAGTAAAAGCAAACATGCCACTGTGGAAATCTTGCCTCACCTTCTGTACGTTTGGCCTGAAATGAAAGGTCAAAGGGGCAAACCAACAAGTGCCAAACCAGGCTGTTTGTAGTAGGTGTTGGCCTTTGCAATTAAGCCTAGGAACTTTAGTCGGAAGTGAACGTTGAAACTGTTACAGTCGAACCCACTTATAACGGCCCCACTTAAGACGAACTTTCGCTTATAACGAACGAGACCGGAGCGACCGCCAAAATATACATTACTTCAATGGCACAAGATCGCACGTATAACGAACGTCCATGAGCGCTGCCGATCGGTTACAGCGAACGGACGGCGTAAACGCTACGAGATAACGATGGGCTCCCATCCCTTTTGGTCTGTTTTCGCAATCCTCCTCGCAAACGAGCTACCCTTTGCTCGCCGACGCGCGCTGCCTACGAGTGTCGGCGCGTGGTGTGGCCTCCAAGGCCACGCTGCCGCCCCTCCTCGCAACTCCGCTCCCCTCTCCTCTCGCCATTCCCTCGTCTTCGCCTGTCTCCACGGCGCCGGCCGCCGGCATAGTCTTCGAAGTTTCGTCGTTTCGTTTCCTGGCTGTTCCATTGAGCGGCCGTGCCAGGGGCGCAGGGCGCCAGGAGGCAGGCCTCTCCATACGCTAGCGGTTGTACTGTTTGCACGGGCGGACTGAATGTGCAGCGGCGCGCCGCTGCATTCAGTACGGCGGTGACGGTTCGTGGCCTTCTGGAGGCCATGGGCGGTTGAAAGCAACTACGGTAGGAGCCAACAGGTGGCAGCACTGACGCTCAGGGATGCCTCTAATTGGTCTCCCCGCTGCATACCATGCCCCGCTGTGTGTCCGTTCCCTTCCATTCCTTAGGCACTTCCTCGCTTGCCTCGCGTGATTGTCGCATGTGCGCACGTGCTCCGTCAGTTGCGACGCTTTGTTGTCATTTTCGTGTGTGTGGTGTGAGCGATTCGTCTGTCGGGCCTGAGTCGTATAATTCGGGATGGCGGACGGGAATTGCCTGCCTCCAGTGGTCACGAAACGAAAAGCGCTGGACATGGCAATGAAGCGAGCAATTGTGACGGAACTGTCTCAAGGTGCTAAAAATTGCGAGCTGGTGAAGAAGTACAACGTGTCGAAATCAACCATCTCGACAATTCTGAAGAATAAGGAAAAGATCGCCAGCTCCGACGCCAACACAGCGGACAGAAAGCGCCTGCGGAAGGCCACCTATGCGGACGTAGAGGACGCGCTGCTGAAGTGGTTCGTCGACGCACGGGCTCGCAACATTCCGATAAATGGACCAATGATGCTGGGCAAAGCCAAAGACTTCGCATTCCTACTAGATTTTCCCGACTTCTGCCCAGGCAATGGCTGGCTACATCGGTTCAAAGTGTGGCATGGGATTGTTTTTAAATCTATTGTCGGTGAGGCGCGTTCGGTAAGTGACCAGGACGTTGCCAATTGGCTTGCAACAAACCGAGCCATTATTGCAAGCTACGCAGAGCAGGATGTGTATAACGCAGATGAAACTGCATTATTTTATCAGATGCTTCCAGACAAGACGCACTCCATGAAAGGGGAGTCATGCGCTGGCGGTAAACACAGTAAAGTGCACGTTACAGTTCTTCTGTGCACTAATATGAATGGCAGCGACCGGCGCATGCCGTTTGTAATTGGAAAATCCAAGAAGCCACGTTGCTTTCGGAACCATGTACCCGTGCGCTACAGGCACAATACTAAGTCCTGAATGACACAGGATTTATTCGCATAGTGGCTGGGCGAGTTTGACCGCGACATGCAGAGGCAAAGCAGGCGCGTGCTGCTGTTGCTCGACAATTGCTCAGCGCACCACGTGCAAACGTCTCTGACGGCAGTGACTGTACTTTCCTGCCGCCCAATACCACTTCTAAAGTGCAGTCTCTTGATTTGGGCATAATACGCTCCTTTAAGGCATCGTATAGGCGCCGCATTGTGCAGCGCTTGCTCATCGCCGTTGACCGTCCGGCCGCTAACTTGCCGCTCCGAGTTTCATTGTATTCAGCCCTTGAGATGGTGAAGGCGGCCTGGGCGGAGGTGATGACCGCTTGCGTGCGAAACTGTTTCCGCAAGGCCGGCTTCGTCGATGCAGTACCGGACGTCAGGCCTGATGCCTCCGATGATGATGATTCCGACGGCGATTTGTGGCAGCGCGTCGTCGACTCCGACATGGGAGGCCCTTGCATTGGTTGGCAGGATTTTATTTCTGCGGATGAAGACGCGGATATGGCGGAACCGTGCACGGACGAAGGCATCGTTTCTGAAGTGCGGGCCGAGAGCGACGCAGAAGAATCAGATGAAGATGAAACGTCTGAGCCAGCACCCATAAGCACATCTGTAGCAATGGGCTATATAGAGGGCCTCAGACAACTTGTCTATGCCAAGGGACTCGGCGAAGAGCACGCTAGTGCTTTAAATAAACTGGAGACCGCCCTCATCGCATCTGCACTGCAGAAACAGACGAGCATCACAGACTTTTTGCTAAGAAATAAATTTCGTGTTTTGACCGCCAACTTTTTTTTTTTTCTCTTTTTTAGTTTGTGGTACAGTTACTACGAACTTCGGGATATAACGAACGGACGCCGCGTGACGCTCAGGTTCGTTATAAGCGGGCTCAACTGTATCGTATGCATTTTGCAGTGGCTTGTGTATAACGTGAGCAGCTTTGCCTGTTATCGAAACACCAGTCTTCGTGATTTTCGAAGCAAAAGTTGGGGACTGTGGTGTGTTTTGTTATGGATACGAGCTCCCCACTTTAAAAAAGCAGTCATTTTCTTCTAGTTGCTATTTTCGTAAAGCTGTAAACCTCCCATGCATTTTACTTCTGCCTCATTGCATATTTAGATTGAAAGGACGCGGCAAGATGAGTTTCGTGAACTGTGACTGCTATTAAAGTTTGTGCTGTGGACGACATACGAGAATGGTGTGAGGTCTCAGCAGCACGTATGCAGCGTAGTGACCTTTAGAGAATATATCAGCCACGCTGTTTAGCTCCTTTTTAGCTTGAATTCCACTTTAGTGTATCGGATTTTCTATCCCCATTGAATTTCAAATTAATCAGGTTCCCCTGGACATATTATATGGTGGCTTGGCTATTGGTGGCAGTACCGTGGCAAATGCGAATGAGGTTTGGAAAATAGAGCAACCGATGGTAATCTGCCTAAAAATTCATGTACGCTCGTGCATTAATAGTATGGGGCATGCTGGAAAATCTGGAAAATTAAGTGTCAACAAAAAATGAGGGGTCTGAATGTTCATTTGATGATTCTGTCAAGAGCATTAGTTACTGTTTTCCAACTGTGTTCAACTGATTTCTCACTCAGTAAACTGCCGCTTTCAGAACTGAGGTGCCGTAGGTTTGGTCTCTGATTTGACTCGTAGTGTACTGTTTCCTTTGCTTTGTTAACTTCATGACTGGTAGTGCATCATTTTGGCAGTGAGAGGAAGCTTCAATTTTTTTTCAGTGCATGTTCCATACTCTTAGATTTGCACTTACTTTGAGCACCTGGTTTACTAGAACTGACATTTTAGTTCTTTCAATGTAAAGTGTAGTGAAAAGGCTCTCTTCAATTTGAATTCTGGGCAGGTCAAAAAACTTTTCTGTCCCATCCGAGTTTGAGTTCTCAGGAGTAGACTGTACTTTCCTTACCTTCGATAAATGTTGGCTTATGTCCTTCCACACGCAACCATGCCAAAAAAAAAATGAAAATATTTGAAATTTCGAATATTTTATGAAGAGAATCTGATGTACGATTTGAGTGTACTGTGAGTTTCCAATGGAAATCCCAAACAACGGCAGAAAACCATTTACTTACCTGTTCCCCAGAACTTGAGGTCAGAAATTGTGGCGTTTCTAAACAGTGCTCACTATCTAAGCATGCACGGTCTCCATCATGCGGCAGAAGCGTGCGTGCATGATAATGGTAGGGCCTGCATGAAAGAAATTCGTTGGTGGCCATTGCGAGAGCCATTAGCCATGTCCGCTGTGTGCTCGCAGATTGGGAAATAGAAGTGGAGCGCTCCTCGGTGCGTCATTTGCGTCGTGGCATGATACAGACAACTGTTGGCTGTGAATGCAGTGAACGCGAGAACGAAAAATGTGAACAGGCGTCAGTGCATTTGCCCTTTACAGTTCCCATGATGCGCCGTGTTCCCCGAAACGCGGGGTATTTGCAGTGGCTGCTTTCGCCCTGCACAATTTTTGTCTCTTACAACAATGTTCCTTTAGGCCACAAGGAAAAGTGGGTCTGAAGTAAGAGCCTCGCAGCCAGATTGTGCTGGCGTATCCTGCAGGCCTGCACTCATAAGCCTGCACTCTCTCTCACAGTATAGTTTCGTTTTTGCGCATTCAGCTCTGTGCGCTCACGTCACTGCGTTTTTGTGAAAGCACGCTTCAAACACCTTTGGATATGAACACATGAAGGCATGATAATGCTCAGATCAGTCAAGTGTTGTTGATGTGCTGAGAAGAAAGTATCGCCGCTCCACTGTTCACCATTCAAATGGCGCGTTTGTGAATCCATCGCAGGGCTGAGTACAGCGGAGCCGATACGCGAGCACTAAACATGCTGCATCTCGCCGAGTAAGCAGCATTGTTGTGGAATTCCTCTGCCAGCGCTGCTCTCCTAGCGTTGTGAAAGCATGTGTAAGGGATGGTGCTGCTCGCATTTATGCCCTAGCTGCTGTGTCTTGTTTACGAATTCTCTCATTTGCACTTCGCCAGCGATGTACTCCTCTTCAGAATAATTAAACAAAGACAAGAAATAATTCCTGGGGACTTTAGTGTCTAGCATGCGATTCTTGCCTTTTGTGCAGATTTTTTTCATATATCAGTTTATTTTTTGCTTGAAAGGTTTTGAGATTCCTGTAAAGATGAAACTTCGACATAAGGTTGACTATTGTTTTGTTTTACTGCAATCACAGTGAAAATAATCGGAACCTGCTAGCTCCAACAGCCAAAATATTGCTACAACTCCCCTTTTAATGTGATCCAAAGAAAATTTTTGCTTCGAAAAATTTTTTCTGCTACAGAAGCAAGGACGTCTGCTACTGTCGGAAATTTTTGTCGCATTCTGCATTTTCTTCTAATAAAAAAGCTGGCCCACCGCTGCAAATGGTACCGCCACACCAGCTGTTTGTGGTGATACCACTTGGTACTTCTTTATTGTCATGGTCATGCAGTTTGCATTTTGCTTTCTTTCTGTGGAGTCTCTCATAGCCTGTGTGAAACTTTGGGACGTTAACTGCCACATGCCGCAGCATTCTGCTCAAACCTTAGTCTGAGTAAACGATTCTAAACCACAGTGTATTAAATTTGTCGTGCTCTTAATATTTTTTTTCTTGCTCATTCTCATCCCAAAATAGTCATCACCTGCTAGCTGAAAAGTATGTAGTGAGTCACCATAGGCTTTTTTCGTGCTGTTTTTTTTTTCTTATTAAAACATGTTTGGTGAGTTCTGCATATTCGATACCCCTAAAAGTAATCAAATTAACATTTGGCCTTGGCTGACTTTTAATTCGGTAATTTGTATGTTCACCTGTGCAAACGCTTAAGGAATAAGATGGTTAATTTAATGTGCATGGCACATGAAGTTCTGCCTCTTGGCCTTGCACTTGGGCTTCTGTGAGCACTGGTTTTTCATAACGGTCTTGCTTGAAATGTTGGTCACTAGTTCCGTGCTGAAATTAGGTGCTTCCATGAGCTGCTGATTAGATCACTTTCGTCCATGAAGAAAAAAAAAAAGAAAGGAAGGATACTTGAAGCAGTTTTAATTTCTTTGGCACCCCGTTTCTCTTTTTCGTTCCTTTGCAGAGAGTGGCTTCTGCACGGATGCCAGCACTGCAGGGGACTGCAGTACAGATGCCTCATTGTTGACTGTGCGGAGGCATCGCAAGGCAGAACGCAGTGACTCACTCCTCTCCAACGACTCTCTTGCTACGCATTCAGAAGAAGGATCCCACTGTGGGGAAGAGGTCGCCTCCTCGCTGCATAGCCAGGCCTTTTCACTGCATGAGTAAGGCATACTTTACTGCATGTGGTCTCTGTCATATTTGTATCTAAGCTTGAGGTGTAAGCAATAGTTTGCTTGAGAGTTTAGCAGTTTGCAGGGGGTGAAGCCATTGCAGCTGGTATGCTTAATTATACGTGCATACTCTGGTTGCAGTGACTAAACCTTGAATGTATGCAAACCTCTGCCAAGTTGGGTGGACTGTGCAGTTTTAACATAAGCTGCCCTGTTTCTTTTACATCAGTCAGGTCTTGAATGAATTTACTGCTTTCTTTGCATTTCCTGCCTACATTTCAGAGATTGTTACACATTAAGAAATAATTGAACTGGGCCTTGCGCCTGTGTCTTCCTTCTGTGTTGTGCTGTTAGAAAGTATACGTATTGAGGCAAATACAGAAAACATGTTGCTTTGTGTCCCCCCCCCTTTTTTTTTTAGCCTTTAAGGATGGCTGTTTGCAACTAAACACTTCCCCTTACTGCTTTGTTTTTCTTTAATTAAAATTAAAGCACACCGGTGGCAGAGGAGAGACACTGGGCCTAATACATATAAAATTTTCGTAAACTGGATAACCATATGGTATTATAATTGTTTTTTTGCAAGCAGATTTTAAACGAGCCACAAGCAATTGGAGGGAATTATTGCACAAAAAGGCTCTATGCACTGACATAGCACCTCCTGCCAGCCTTTTAAACCTCTGGTGAAGAGAGAAATGAGCAGTGAGCAAAGCAGCTATTGCAAACTGCAGCAGTCATGAGGAAACTTGTCCAGCTACAATGAACTACATGAGTTGTTCTAACGCTTCTGTTATCAAAACAAGCAAGTATAGTGCCATCTATCCTTCATGGAGGCCCTACTATCCAATGCCTGGGAATTTTTCAGTGGGAATGGGAATGTTCTGAATGATGTGAACTCCAAACTAGTGGCTGTGCTTGAGCACACTAAAGTGGTAGACTCCACATTTTAGTCCATTAAGTCAAAGTAGGCAAAGGCTTTTAGACAGTCTTAAAGTTTATTTATGAAGTGAAGCATTGTGTTTGCTGCTACTCTGTTCCCAATTATGGCTCAGGTGACCTCTTATTTTAAACATCTGTACGTCAGGAATACAAAGTTGCAATTATTAAAAGCTTTTGAGCCTAGAAACATGCTGCAGTAGGCAAATCGGATGCTCCAAAACTCATTTTATTGCAACAGATCTCCAGACTGGCTCTATTACTGCTCTCTGAGCTGCTCCAAAATGCATGAATCTGCTTCCAACCCTGGCAACCTTGTATACTATATTGTCTGATAGTAGAGTTGGAAGGGTGTCTAGATGTGTATAGAGTAATTTCATTGGGTGAAAATATGTGCTGATATTATGGAAAGGGAACTGTCATTTCTTTTGGGCCAGTCTCTCATGACTCTTTCTGTTTTTTGTGCAGCACCTGACTACTGAAGCCACAGCAAGAGGAGCAGTTTTCAAAGTGCTGAATTGCAGACCACACGATGATGCTTGCTTCTCCGCCTATTGTTTTATTTTTGTCCAGTAATTTATTTCAGTTGTGAAAATGGGGCAAGCATTCGTGTGAAAATCAAAAAAGAGAAGAAAAATATGTTGAAGTGGAATGCCACTGTAACAACCAGCAAACCTCAGGGTCCTTCTTGTCTTCTATTACTGCTACCATTATTCGTGCTTATTATTTTTTTGTGAGGGGTGGTGTTTTTTTCTTTTTTTTTTTTTAAATCAAACTTCATGCTGCCACGTCACCTGAACAAGGAAGACATGAGCTTACATTGTACAATGTGCCATAGGAGTTGTGAAACTGGGTCTTCCTCCTCCTTTGCCCTCAGTCTGTGAAATTTACCTGAGATGTCACAAAGACCCCTCTGACAGAAGCAGGCGCTAAATTTCCCAACGCAGTGCCGTGCTGCAAATTCTATCTCTGAAAAGGAGGGGCGCGACGGGCTGTGCTGGCCATTGCTTGATGCTGGGATGTTCTTTTGGAGCAGCTTTTCCGGTGAGCTGTCTGCTGCTGCGTGGTCTGTCTCTCGAAACATCGCGCCAGTGCTATCGACTACCCAAATGTGGAAACGAAAGAGGCATCTCTTCTCCCCCCCTTTGTTTCCTTCCTTTCTCATTTCGTTCTTTCGCTGCCTACATCATTTTTTTTTTTCATCGGCACCAGTATTGTCTGTGGTTCTCCTGTTGCTGTCTGCACACGTGCACTTGTATTTGAGACTGCCAGGACAAAAAAAAGAATGTTGTGAACAAATTTGAATTGGGCTTGTTTCCCTTTGTTCTGTCCAATGCTCAGTTTCTGTTGGAAGTTGCCCTCTCCGGTTGCGTTCCTTCTTTCCTCGCCAAGTGCTCCTCCGTGTGGGCGCACTCATGGGTGTGCGTGTTGTGTGCAAGTGCGCGCATGTAAGCCGAGTGTGCAACATGTAACATGCTGTTGCATTCAAGTGCGAATGTGGTAGCATGCTTACAACAATACCTCTTATATTCCTATTATTATTTTTATTATTATTGTGGTTGCTTAGTTAAGCCTGATATTATTACAGCTGTCATGTTATTTAATTGCATAGTGGAGCACTGCAGTTGGGAGTGTGCTAATCCTGTGAGATATCCTTAGAATGTTCCACTGTTTCAGATCTATCAAGTGATAGGCAAGACGAGAATTGTAAAATAGGGGATACTTCTAGCAGTAGAAAAGCACTTATATTAGGAGCAGGTTGAAACACTGCTGCTGCTTCAAGCATTTGCTCTTTTCTCAAACTTGTACATAATTTGATTGTAAATGTCACAAATTCCAAATTTCTTAATTGTTTTTTCTGGTCACTTATTCACTTGTGCCATTATTGATTTAACTCTGTTATGAGCCTTACTGAATTTGTGTTGTGATGCTGTGTTTCTTTTGTAAATCTTAACACAGTTGTTCTGTGTACCTATTTCCGGTTTGTATAAAATAAATGTTTTGCCTAATACTTAGTTTAGTACATTTTTATGTATCATTGTACCTTGCTCTAATCATCCTACTAAACACATTCTCTCTTCACCAAGCGTGAAGAAGCTGTGAGGAAAAGTATATTTGATGCTGCACTGAGTCATTAACTCTTTCCTGCGTGTGTATTGTGAAAGGGCTGTTTCGCTTAATGTGGATGGAATCGAACACTACATGTTCCCATTTATAGCCTTAGGAAGTGCAGCCCTCCATCTCTAAGCTGATTTTGAGCATTCTCTTGGGGCAAGCTTTTTATATTTTCATTTCTGTTTTACACTTAAGTGGGACCTTTTTGATACATTCTAAAAAAAAAAAAAAAAACAAGGGAAAAACTTGCTATCCAGAAGCGATCAAAATTTTAAATGTAACAGCAAGTGGCAAAGGCACTTCTTGAAATTGTTGCCAGGATGGTGTGGAAAAAGTAATTGCTTACGCTAGCAGGACCCTATTTAAATCAGAAGCGAACTACTCGGTAAACGAAAAAGAATGCCTTGCAGTGGTATGGGCGGTTATGAAGTTCTGCCCTTATTTGTACGCTCGCCCCTTTCAAGTCGTTAGCGACCATCACTCTCTGTTGGTTGACGAACTTAAAGAACCCTTTAGGGCGACTCGCGCTTTGGCGCCTTCGATTACAAGAATTTGACATGACAGTTATTTAAAAATCTGGAATGAAGCACATGGATGCCGATTGCCTTTCGCAAGCGCCGGTCAAACCTTTCACTATGACCGACGAAGACACTGCATTTTTAGGTTTCATAGATGACTCAACACTTTCCCAACAGCAGCGAGAGGACCAGGAATTGCTCCCTCATTGATTTCTTGGAGAAGCGAACTACGGTTGTGCCTAAGATTTTCGCTCAAGTAATCTCTTCATTCTTTATTCGCAACAACATACTTCATCTACTCGTCGTCCTATTCAGCCTTAAGGCTGAATAGCTTGTTTTAGTGTTTGTAAAATTCTATGCACAATGCACATTTACATTTTCCGTAGTGCAGAACAATCTTAGCAACATAGTTGGGTGATGACATGAGCTGAAAGTGGCGAAGACCTCATTGTCATTGATGTATCATTGGTCACTGGTTGGCCCTAAAGGGTCCCTGTATCACTGCATGGTTGTGGAGTTTATGCATCCAACAGATACATTTTCTTGAGCATATGGGCAAAGTTGCATAGGTGACACATAGTAAGTGCCTGTCGAACATCTGACAAATTATTCATTGGAGATAACTTATGGACCAAAATAATTTTAATGCGCTAGCAATAAAGGGCTTGTTATGCAGAAAGCCTGGTGTCGTTGTGAGCGAAAAATCATTAGCGTGGGTGCTGGCAGGTGGCAGGTGACATGGTCGAGCACTGATTCTCCGTTAGTTCGGGAGGAGCTACCAACTCTGGTCGCTCATTTGAGGTGGGAAAGGTGGAATAAGAATTGACCTTCCTGTGCTCTTGGAGACAGAGTCCAGAATCAGGCACTCTACTCCTATGCCACACAGGCACGTTAATGTGGCTTGGTTGAAGCGGGGCTTTACATGCTAGGGTGGAGGCGGAGCCTAAGTGTCCCCCACCGCACAATGCTCTGTCGTTCACAGCACACGAGAATGGTGCACACAGGTACATAACACAAAGATTTGTGTCATTGTGTTTCTCTGTGTGCTATGTATGCACTGTTGAAAAACAATGCAACACCAACTAGCCTGACAGTTTCTAAGGCTTGAGGGAAATTGCAAAATCTGGCTATTTCACCTTTACTTTCTCTGCTCTTTTATTGCTGGTCTTAAATTCAGAAAAGTACATCTCATGTAAGAGCCCTTATAGAATTCAAAAGGTGCTTTCTGTCAATGAAAAGGCCTTGCCAGGCCTATTTATAGCAATGCAATACTGAAGCATTGCAGTAAGCGCAAGTTGCTGGTGTGTTAAAAGAACTAGCCCTAGTTGCAATTTCCTGTCTGCAAATTTCTGGAGACCATTGCAGACAGGCAGCATAAGAAGTTCGATAACTGTCTATGCTCAATTCAGATAAGGCAAGACCTTGATTTGATGTGAATGCGTTGACGAGTGCATGTACGTTTTTGTAACAAAAACTGTTTTTGACATGACCTACTGGAGGGCTCCGATCCGAGAGAGGTGGGTGTCTGCATTTTTGAGGGGCATAGTGGTTATTTGAAATGGCGTCGAGACATCAAAGGTGTCTAATACCAGTGGTGGAAAGGATGAAGAATATAGAAAAAGATCCTTTGCACAATGTGTGGCTCTCGGATATTTTAAGGCACTTTACTACCGAAACCAAACCCGGGGTGCATGACTGCAGCAATCGTGATGAGTGCAGGAAACGTATTCCACTGTTGTACACTACAGCATTCAAGTTGGCCTTTTACCTACACTGGTGTGGTATGGGGGCCCAGTCACGCCAGAACTGGGGAGACAGGGGGGTCCAGAACCCTTCTAAATATTGCAGAGAAGGCTCGGCTCTCAGCTCTATACCTACCCCCTCCTCCCTCAAAACAAAACAAAAAAAAAAAACTACTTCCTGACTTGGTTACATTCTTTCCTAAACCTAATTCGGACCTCGTTGATGACACCCATAAGACACTAAGACATGCAAGGATATTACAAATACACAAGCATTTCGGTTTTCATACAGCATCAGTTTTAACCATGAAAACAAGCCGGCGCAGGTACCATGCTTAGCGCACCTTGTTAACTTGCTCGCCACGGTTTTTACCACGGTTTCGTTGGCTGACAGAGGCTGGCTGGAGACGTGTTTTTTATCGGTGCTTTCGAAAGCGAGAAATTATGATTAATTGATCGCCGTGAACATTGTTTTTAAAGAGCGCTTGTTGGCATGGCTCATACATTAAAAATACAAAAAAAAACAAAAACAAAAAATGCTCGCGAATTCGCAACTCGAAGGTAAGCGACAGGTATTTTGAATAGTTTTGAAGGACTTGAGGCAGCACCTCGTGTTGTTAAGCTGTGGGAGAGTACAGAATTTCGCACCTCGAAAATAGCTTTCAAAATTAGATTTTTTTTAAAGCGCTTCGTAATTTAATCATATTGCACCTTCTTGGAAATCGACTACGACGAGAACTGGGCGAGGAGAAAAACAACCGCGCGCAAGCAGACAGGCACTCGGATGCTGGGGCCCTATTCTCGACAATTCGCCATTTTGTTCAAATTGTGACGTACGGGTGACGTATGCAGTAGGATGGTGCCAGGCTACGTAAGCAACAATTGGGCTACGCATTCTGAAGAAAAAAAAAAAAAATGAAGCGACAGAAAAAAGCGCGCTGTGTTTGCTACTATATATTGGCGCCAAGTATGAAAAACGAGGGTGCTCCTGCAGGAACCGATACTCTGCGGTGCATTCCGCGATTCGGAAGCCTCGGGTTGCAGTGAGGCGAGTGAAATACGCCGTGGCGCTGCGGTATTAGTGTGTCATGACATACTTGTGGTTGAACATTCGGCATCAGCTACTTACGGAAAGGCTACGCGAGTTTCAGCTGAATATCAGCAAGAACGGCGATTGAATATTCGCAGTGGGTTGGCGTAGAATGGGCGCGGAAAGTAGCATTGCTGTTCATAAGCGCCAATGACCTCTCACGTTCACTTATCAGCGGCTTTTAAATGCAGGAACTAAAACGTTTAATAACTTGGTCGTAAACAGAAGTTATCGATAGATTTCCAAAGTAGCTCCAGCACTGAGGAAGAGGCGCCGGCGCAGCCGGTAATGTCCATCTGAGGACAACGCTTGCAGTCTCAAAGTATCAATTACTGTTAGGTTTTGGCTGTGCTACCCGCCTTTTTCGAAAAGCCGAGAAAAGGTCACCAAGTCTGCTTAAGTTTCTAACATATTGTATCGGCTTGCGTTGTGTAGAGCGCGGAAAACAGCATAGAGAGAGAGATGGAAGGAGAGAGTCTTACACACACACACACACACACACGCACGCACGCACGCACGCACACACGCACGCACGCACGCACGCACGCACACACACACACACACACACACACACACACACACACACACACACACACACACACACACACACACACACACACACACACACACACACACACACACACACACACACACACACACACACACACACACACACACACACACACACACACACACACACACACACACACACACACACACACACACACACACACACACACACACACACACACACACACACACACACACACACACACACACACACACACACACACACACACACGATGGGCCTTACACCTAGTCGGTTAAATTTTCATGCGCTGGCGTGCGAAAAGTTCTTGCGAAACGCAAAAGATGTCCGAGAAAGAGAAGGAAACAGAAGAACAGAATAGCAGGAAGGTTAATTAGGCGATTCTCAGGCTACCGTACACGTGCAGAGGGGAATAAACGGACAATAAGGAAAGAAAGCGAAAGATGACTGAGGAAATCATGGCATGAAGCTAGGGCGGCGCCGCGCGCGCGTATTCCTTACTGTCGAAACGGTAGAATGCAAATCAATAATGGGATATTATTTCCAGGCTGTATTAAAAAAAGCTATCAACACAAAATGTCACTCAACTACATCATATATGATTAGAGCGTACCGTTATAACGTAACGGGCTCCGGAGTGCTTTTTTTTTCTAAAAAATAAGCAAATGGTGAAGCCGAATGCATATTAAAAGAAAACTTTATATATGAAACACATCACATGCGGCAAGCAAACATGTGCCATGTACATGGAACATACATTCCTTTATTAAAATAGAAGCTGTGAGTATTTTTGCTTGCTTTGCCCATCGTGGAAAAGCTGTTCAATTCATTAACATTGCAGTGAGTGCATATAGTGCAAGGAAAAAAAAGGCAGTGTTTATGGCCGACGTTTAAGAAAGTCTTTGGTGATCCCTCGCTGCCTGTCGCGCGTATAGTTCCTGCACAGCCATCTAACCATATGACCGGTTGTACTCACGAACCGATCAGACATAATTAGAAAGCATCGCGGTGCTCTCTGAAGTTCATGATGGTTTTGTGGGCGCTGTTTAACACAGAGACAAAGAGAAGAAAACACGGGACTGGCGCCTTTATTTCTCTTCTTTTATTTGTCTCTGTGTTAGAGAGCGCCCACGAAACCATCATGAACAACCTACAACTCGCCCAACTTCCCCTTCTGTTGCTCTCTGAAATGCCTCGTCTCACGCAGATCAACCGCTTCAGTTAGCGGGCCGCATTGCTGCGCTTGGCAACGACGGCGCGGATCGATGGTTTCTCTATGAGAGCAAAGCATTTGCAACGGGAGGGTAGCTACGACCCTCGTGCGGCTGTAAATCTGCGTCTTCATTATTAATCCTCTAAAAGATGACGCAGCTGAAAAGTTCCCTTATGACGTCGTTTCAGTGCTTTCTGCAAATACAACAAGATGTGTCAGCTTACTTCACCATCCACCAAACTCTCTACCAAACTGCGGTGAGCTAACAGCCGCCTATACCGCACGTCAAATTCGCCACGTTTTTTTCGCGGCCGCTATCATACGGCCGCCTCAAATGGTTCAAAATGCGGTGCCCAACTTTGGTCATTTACAGTAATGGCAGAACATCCTTTGCGCAATGAAACATCATTTTGACGTCATCATTAAATGTTTATGCATGACGCATTTCCCGGGACACAACGTCAGCCAATCAGATTTCAGGAGTCGGCTCTTGACATTGGGCGGTTCATTTCAGCCCATTCGTAACACAAGCGTAAGTGCTTCCCTTTCTATCATGTATACCTCCGTTTTCCCCCCTCAGTTACTTATATATACCCTCCATGCATCATGAATACCGCTGCTAAAAATCCGCTTTCACGCTCACATCATTTTTACGTCACCACAAAAAGCCATTTCGACACACCGAAATTTCGCGCCACAATTTTGAAACACGTGACTGTCCTGAGAACCAATCAGAGAAAAAAAAAATGGCGCCGAACGGCGGCCATGTGTGTCGAGAGTAGGGCCCCTGCCAATGAGGGCCTCCTTGGCCCCTGCACTGAGCACACGACGCGGCCGAGCATGCAAACCCGGCCAAGGAAGTGTTGGTGGGGAGGGGGCTATTTTCTATTTTTTTTTTGGTCCCTCAGCTTACAAAAGTTCGTTCTAAACTTTTTAATTTTTTTTTATCTAATGTGAAAGCACCGAAATCTCTTTCCCCGCTGTTCAGTGAAAGGAACAGAAGGCCCACAACCCTCTTCAATGGCAGTTCAGCTGGCGGTCAGTTGAACTGAACGGCAGTTAGCGATGTTACAAGGCAGCGCCAACTGCAGTTCAGTTCAACTGCGGTCGGCGGTCGCATGTATCGCAGTTAACCTATGGTTAACCAGTCAACTGACAAGATGGCTGTTAGCGGACGCGCCGTATCGACCGAGTAGGCGGCATTTCCAACCGCTGTGCGTTCTAATATAACACGGAAGGTTGTTGCCCTAGCTAGCGGAAGCCCCAGCCTGCAACTTTAACTACTCAAACGAGTGTCAAAACACAAGCGCGCGCAGCGGCACACACACACACACACACACACACACACACACACACACACACACACACACACACACACACACACACACACACACACACACACACACACACACACACACACACACACACACACACACACACACACACACACACACACACACACACACACACACACACACACACACACACACACACACACACGCACACGCACACACACAAAAACGATAATTAAGCTATGGTGGCTATAATTAAGCAGCGAAGGCGTGCCTCAAATGGATTGACTTGGCTCTGTGTCGAGTTCAGTTGTCGCCTATTCGAAAAAGAAAACGCGCGCAAAATGCGCAATTTAATAATATAACGCGTGCAGATGTTGTACAAAGTTATTTATAATGAAAAATAAAGCACTTCTTTTAGCACGAATTGCTTGCATGTGGCGGGATCACGTGATTCTGAGGGACAACTCAGTTTCGCGGTATTATGCGATATGTTCCGTGTAGTGTAACTACAGTCGACTGCCATTCAGTTCAACGTCAGTTGAAACGCTGAGCTGTTATTTAACTGTACGGCAGTTGAAATTGCCCGTGTAACACGGGTATAATCAACCCCCCGACAAAGTCAACGAAGCAAAACGTTGCCGTCTACAATGACCCATTCGCTTCAGCAGGGTGAGGCTACCGGTGCCGCGTTGCCTGTCTTTGGCGAGTTTTTTGACGTTTTCCTTACAATGGCAAAAAAAAAAAAAGAAAAATCTTACCCTTTGGTTTATGCCGACAGCGGCCAGGGGAAGTTCGTTGCTGCGGCGCAGCGATCCGAAATCAGTGACCTATCTATCTTTAACGATAAGGGGTTTTTAACGACCGGGTCACTGACGAGAAGCCGGGGCATGCCATTTTTGCCCCAGTTTCCTCTCTCTCCACGAGACGAACAGCGAGAAAATGCCTGACGACCTTCCATGCAGACGAGGACATCTCTCCACGGGAACCTTTGTCTTCTTAATTCCACAGCTATTCTGTGCAATTCCTAGTTCAGTCATCTCCTCTAGTGAGTGCGCAGTTTTGAGCTCCCGAAGCAGGATCGCGTATGAGGATAGAACAGTTGACGTATATCTGTTTTTTGAGGCCGACTCGGTTCCGCGATGGTTGCTGCGGCACCGCCGGTTACAAACAGAGGTTCGAGATACGAGCGCTACGAGATACCTAAAAAACGAAGGCCGACAACCACCCCGTTACCGTTTCCACAAGTTTTGCGAAAAAGTGCCCCGTCATTTTTTTTTCTAGTTCTTTTTTTTTTCGCCCCCTTTGTTGGAGCGCGAATGGATGGATGGATGGATGGATGGGATTACCCTATTGTCGCTTTTAAATGACTCGGCTATAACTGATGTAATGTTGTTAACAGCGTTGTCTCCCTTTAAACAATTTCCTTCGTTATCTTGAATCCGGTCCTGCTTTCTTTGATTCTTTTTACCTAGCCAGCTTATACGGTTCCAGAATTTTCTTGGTCCGCATCGAGTGGCATCGTGTATTTTAGCCATCCAGCGATCGGTGGACTGCTTTATTTTACTTTGGACGAGGGCCTGTACATCAAGTTTCCTTTGTCGATACGATTCCTATATTTGGTCTATTTCCTCCAGAGATACCAGTGCTTTCCTTGCCTCTCGGTGTCCCGTTGAAGCTGCCCACAGTAAGGCGCAGCGCCCCCTAGCCCAGGTTTTCTTCCCTATACTGCACTTTGCACGGGTCTCTCACGGGAATTTTGTTTGTTTGTTTTGAAATTAATTGGTTAATAATTCAGATATTTGTTCTCAATGTCTAAATATTGTCTTTAGACAATAAATGGGATTTGCAAAGTTGGGGAGCATCTTCAGAAGCCCCCATTCCATTATTTTCGATAAGGAAACCCTAACATGTATTTTGCATCCCCGAGCTTTAAAGAAAGCCCGCGAAATACAAAAGTATCACGTGACTAGTGCGTTCGCGCGCCCAGATTGTACTGTTTTCAATCGTGACCGGTAACGATATATCAGCTGCCCCTGTTGCAGCAGCAGGCTGATATGTGTGGCTAGAGCACAGCACGGGCTCGGACTTACCCGAAAGCCCAGGACCGACCCGGCCCGGCCCTGTCCGTGGGCTTCACTGCTGGGCCGCCCCAGGCGGCTAGTTTCATCAAATGCCCGCTGCTTACGCTTTATGTGGTTAACA
Organism: Amblyomma maculatum; assembly: GCF_055883805.1. Taxonomy (NCBI): domain Eukaryota; kingdom Metazoa; phylum Arthropoda; class Arachnida; order Ixodida; family Ixodidae; genus Amblyomma; species Amblyomma maculatum. Next base: position 234,145,316 of record NC_139344.1, read on the forward strand.
CGCAAAGACAATACCAGGTGATTATTGGCCTCGAGATCGAGCAGAGTCGCCACCTTGCGGCTCAGCGGCGAAACCTACTCAGTGTGGATGCGTTTTCGCGTCGCGTGCCAGTCCGCAGTGATTTACGCGCGGGTGCGGCGTGTACAGGAGTGTTTTTGTTTGTTTCGCGGTTCCTGTGAGCTTTTGCTTATCTATATGCCTGTTGCAAAATAAATATGAACAGTCTATAACCCCACGCTTCATTAAAAAATATATATACTTGTCCGTATTGAGCATGTCATGCTTGGATAAGGACATCATCCATCGCGGTCTTCGACGCTTGAGGTCCTTTGACATGCAATGTCTCAAACGAAGTGGTACTGTCGTTATCGCCGTGTCAAAGCAAAACAGGTTGTTGCCGTCAATAAAAGGTAATGCAAACGCTCAGAAATCGCATATTCCCGTTTCTGTTTGGAACGCAGCTACTAAAACATATGCCACCGCAGACTGCTTCATATAGCAGAATGCAGTTTGAACAGACCACTCTATGCCTGCTATGCCGTCTGTATGCACGATAGAGTTGATGAGTACTTTTTGTTTTTTGCTTTTAAACCTCTGTCGCGGTGTCTCAATGGTAAGGGCGCTCGACTGCTGATTTCGAGAACGGGGGATTCAATTACAACCGTTTCGAAAGGCGTTCCTCTGCTGTGTGATTTGACTGCACAATAAACAATCGCACGTGGTAAATGGGGTATTAATAATGAAAAAAAAAAAAAAAAACGACACCAAAACCAGCCTCTGCAATAATTCGTCATAGCCGATGCCGCTTTCATGCGTTAAACCCGGGCCAATATTCCTTTCTTTTCTTTTGTTGTTGAAGGCTTCTGTGCATCCGTAAAAGTTTTAGTGAGCACATTTTGCTTTAGAGCAATGCTCGAATACTTGGGAAAAATATTCCCTGCACTTAATTGTTACCCTAAATATTACATAATACACCTAGATCAATGTACTTTACTGGTAGCCTATTATAATCATTATAATCCCTTTTCGTCCAAGTGCTGTCTTCCGACAAAACTCGTTATTTCTGACAAGGGGAGTAAAACAACTTCATGCGGGCTTAAATATCAGTGTTTAGTTCGGGAATAAATACATTTTTATAGTCGCATGATAAGATGACCTCCATTTCTTTAGGAATAGTTTTATATCCGGCATCTGTTTTGGAAGCAACCCTAATATTTTACTTCGCATAAGATTTACTCACTGCTAAATAATTAGTGATAAAGAAATTTTCTGCCTGTAAAATTGCTTCCCAGAACATGACAGTGCCCATGCGCAGTTTATAACGATGTCTTCGGAGCGAGTAATTCGTAGCTTGCACTTTAACGTTACTGAAATTTATCGCTGATTATTGTAAATTCTGTCAAGTGTGTAAAAGTTCTCTCACAGGGTGAAATTTATTCGCATTGCAAAACAAAATAATTACACTACTAATTTACCGTTATATATTAACATCACACACATCAGAAATCCCTTATACTTTCCTCGGTTTCAAGAAATCATTTACAGTTAGTGGCGCATGCATTATAACACTATCACATTCTATGACAGTGGCCGCAAAAAGCATCTCGGCAAATTCAATCCACTCAGCACTGTACACGCGAACAACCAGCTTTCCTGTGCGGCGAGGTTTCCTGTATAGTGTCGGCGTGATCTCATTTTTGGGGCATACTTGTGCGTGGTTGTCTGGGCCAGAGTTGATGTGCACTCAGTCTAAAGCAACTCGCCATGCAGTGCGCTGCCAATGCTACATTTAACTTGCTTAATCCTCGAGTCAAGTACAGTATAATGAACCAGGCTTTCTCGATTCAATCTAAATTACTGCAGGTCAGAGTACGTACCTTGTATCTGCGTGGGCTTGACACTAAATTCGCCGGCCTCACTCGCATGAGACACGCGCAAACTATTTAAAAGTCGATAAGAAAAACAAAGCTGTCATTAGGCAGGCCCAAGCATTAGGCGCGTGAGCGCGGTACAGCGCAAGAAACGTGTGAAGTAAATCTAGAAGACTGGTGGTTGCGTTCTTTGCTTTCTTAAAATCCGCTCTTCTTCTGCTGCATTGGCGAAATCCTTGGATTTTTTTCTGCAGTATTGCAGAAATACTGCAGAAGACACGTTTTCATCGCCAACAAACTCGCCGTAAACTCGGAAGCAGACCTACGCAGCGTGCGTTTCTGCGAGCGCCGCCGGCTGCCGATCCACACTACCGGAGTGATGGTGGCGCCACCTCTAGGTCGATGACTATTTCCAGACTGCACACTTTTCAGTACACGATATGCCATATTCGACATGTCAGGGATGCAAAGAGAAAATGAAAATGTGGAAAGCAAACGAAAGCAAATAAAGAAAGCAAATGTGTGAAGTTCGCTTAGCTTTTCGGGGTACCATTGGCACGAGGTATCTGTTTTCGAGATTTCGTTGTGTATCTGTGGTCCCTCGTCAAGGTCATCACTGAGCTTGTTGAGCACTTATCGTCAAGGGCCACCCAACGTATGTTCGGTGGTGGCTGTATATTGCCGGCGGATATATATTCGACATGCCGACAAAGGGCTCGTTTCCGTCCCTTTTCCCCCTTCCTTTTGCGAGCGTCTTCTCGGCGCGCAGCTCTTTGCAGTAGCCGCATTGTTCGAAAGCGCATGCGTTTTCCGCCCATTTTGAAGAAGCAGGTCGGCTGTGGGCGACATTTATGCAGTGCCAGAGGGGTGTCTGGATTGCAGGCAGCGAAGGAGGCGGCTGGGCATAGGCTCACGTGGCCATTAAGCGCTTCCTCCCTGCAACGACATTTTTTGTTGACAGTTAACCGGTGAACAGAGCATCTTTGATGGCTCCATTGCATACGTTTGCCTCGTACGAACGTAGTTTGCGGAGACGAAAAGGGGTGTTATTATGGATATGGGATAAAGGGATAAGAATGTAGTGACTGCAATGCTGTTTGTATGTTTGCTTGAAACTACCGACCTCTTCTTTCCCCAGTAGGCCCCTTGCATAATTCGTTAAGTTTGCTTTCTCACATCGCGTGCTGCCCCAAACGTCGTCACTGGCCACTAAGAAAAGAAAGATAGAGTGCCAATATCAGATGTTACTGCTCCATAGATGCATGTCGTGGTTATAGGGTGATTATTTGAACATATTCTGTGGCATGAATCAAGCGAATTACGGATGGAGCATAGAGTTCCAAAAACTTCTTTGACGCCATTAGTGGGGAATCAAGTATTGAGGCAAAGCTGACTTAACAAATCTGAAAGGCGAATTGTTTGGTTAAGGGACACGTTGAGAAATTGGTTATCTTTTCCCCTACTATTGATTTGTTGATATCATTTCCCCAAGTTTTGATTAGTTGGCGAAGACCGTATTCTTCCTTTCCCTAACCATTATTCACCAGTTATAACATTGAATTGCTGTCTCCGCTAAGGATGGAGACAGTTCGAAGTTTGAAAAGAAAGCGCTCGGTTTGAACCAGGGCTTAATTCGTCTGAAAACCGGTTTAGGGATGTTGTAGATACTATACTCTTTGCCTTTTCTTCTTGTTGCGTTCTCAAGTAACGTGAAGGCTTGAGAGTTTAGAACCGCCAAGACGCCATGAACCCCGATTCTGTCAAGATATTTCCTCTCATCGCCAACTAAAGGGGAGACTCAGTTACCAAAAATTTTGGTTTCCTAAAGCTCATTTGCTTTCTTTGCTTTGCAAGCATCTTGCATTCGGAAGTGCGAAAGCATTACACGCACTCAAGGGAAAATATATGGTGCGTCGAGAGAGTAACACAATTCTGACCTCCATTTTTAAAATGAAAATATTCATGCTATATTATATGGTTCAAACGGGACACTCCTCTACACAGCTTCAAGAGTGACCTAAAATCAACTGTTGTACGTAGACATCATACTTTAACTCTAAGCTCTGTGTCAGAGGATTAGCGTATGAGTACACCCGTAGGCAAGTTGAAAAATCGGCATTAATCACTCGACCAGAGAACATCTGGTAGGCTATTAGATTTCTTAAAAGCGAGAAGTAGCACCTACAAAGACGACACCGTGACACAGATCTCCGTCTGGAGTGTACGTGCACTGGGGCCTTTTTGAAAAACAACTGCACCATAAAAGCGTACAGAGCACGAAAACTCTACGCTTACTCCAACCAAACAGACAGCCTATTGAACTGAGTAGCCGTAGTTACAGGTGCTCGTAACTTCAGTTGTCGATTAGCGGAGATGTGTAACTAAATCTTATGACACGGTGTTCGTTATGCATCGCGTGACACTCAGCTGCTTTATATTTGATGTTTTAACAATAGGAGACCACATGAGCAGCTGAATAAACCAAGTTGTGATTTTTTATGCACGTTTCTGACTGACAGAATAATTTAAGCTCATAGTAGAAGGACAGAGGTCTTATACAGCAACTGTATAGAAGCGTAGAATATGTAAATAAAATTTTTATTAAAATTCTTGCTGGAGACCAGTCGAGATTGTGAGTGGAATATTGGGTGCACTTGGTTTCAGCCTGCGTTTTTGACGCTTGTAATTTTTCCGTTTTTCAGTAAGTTAATAGAAATGAGGACTTCAATGCAATGGTTTCTTCTCCCCCGTCGCTGCGAACTCGCTGCAACCGTCGCCAACATGCCGCGCCAACGAGGTCATCGAGTCGCGGCCGCAGCTGATATCTCTCTCTACACACACACACACACACACACACACACACACACACACACACACACACACACACACACACACACACACACACACACACACACACACACACACACACACACACACACACACACACACACACACACACACACACACACACACACACACACACACACACACACACACACACACACACACACACACACACACACACACACACACACACACACACACACACACACACACACACACACACACACACACACACACACACACACACACACACACACACACACACACACACACACACACACACACACACACACACACACACACACACACACACACACACACACACACACACACACACACACACACACACACACACACAGGGGTCAATGACTAGAACCATTCTGATGGGCGTCCCTAGCCCATCAGCTCAACGTTCGCGATATATATATATATATATATATATATATATATATATATATATATGTGTGTGTGAAGGTACGACTTTGTCAAGGCATTCCTTGACAAAGGCCGGGCCCCGGCCGAAACGTCGGATTAAAATGTATATCGTTTTTCTCCCGTGTGTCATCTCAATTACCTTTATGCGCTATCGAACCCATTCGAGTTTCAATCCCCTCCCTATATATTATATATATATATATATATATATATATATATATATATATATATATATATATATATATATATATATATATATATATATATCAGAAATGAAAAAAAAAAACAATTCTGAGAGCACTGCAGAATCTGAAGTGGAGAAATGCGAAAACCTTAGCGTTGCGGCTGCACACGGGACATCGCGCTCGCTCCCCTTGTCGAACAGAACCAGCGTTCCGTAGAACGCCTCTAAGTTCACCGGCGTTCTATAATTGCTTTACAGGAAAGGAAAGGCGTACACATCTCGCGGAATATCGCGAACCGATCTCGCGCACAGATCTTGTGTACGCGACATTTTGACCATGAGCCAAGAAATGCTTCCGCCTTAAAAGCAAAAACGAACTCTTTCCAGACCCCTCTCCCCTCCAATTGAAAATATAGTTCCGGCGTTAGTATGTGAGGCCTCCGCCAATAGCATAGTTATCAGTTTGTGTGAGTTGCTACTCACATGTCATGCAGACCTTACTTGTGTAGTCCCCGAGCGCTCCGTACGTTGCAGAGAGACAGCCTTGGTGCTTGAACTTATCTCGCACATAAAAGGCCTTTCTGAGTAAATGACGTTTAATCCAGCGTAGTGGTTCCAGAGGTGGAAAGTCGAAAAGCGGCCGCCGCGGCTGGGATTCAATCGTGCATCCTTGGGTACATCAGTCGAGTGCCCTAACCACTGCGGCACCGCAAATAAATTTATTCAATTGCATCGTTTCCTATTGCAATAAATTTAGCAAAAAAAAAAACAAAAAGCATGTGGAAGTATTTCTTTGTTTTTTTTTTCTCTGTATGAAGAGTGTAGCTATGTCTCCCTTGTCCCCGAGATGCCCACATTTCTACTTTCCTTCATTTTTTTCCCCTCTGTACAAGTCCAGCTTTCGTGAACGTGAATTTCGGTCGCGAAGCGAATGTGCAGTAAGGCGAGATACTTTTGCGAAATGATGGAAGGCAATGACTCATTTTTAAACCAGCCAAAAGACGAGACAGAGAAAAGAAGCGAACATGACAAGGCTGGACTAACAACTGAATATTTATTCAAGGAAAGACGACAACGAATACTCGCTCTGAGATGCGCACGCACAAACCCAAACCAGTGAAATGGCAGAAAAATTCAAATTCATGGCCTAACTATGAAGGCATACATGGCAAAATTACTTCTGAAAAGGAATTAAATTACATTACTAATGACTTTTCTGAATATCTCAGAAAAGTAATTAAATTACATTACTCATTACTGCTCCCAAAAAGTAATGACATTACATTACAACTACTTCTACTGAGTAATTCAATTACTTTTAAATTACTTCCTAGTTTCCATCCATGCAAAAACTAAGTAAAACTAGTAAAAAATGCAGCAACTTTTATCCAGACACGAAGCGCACACATTCTTTCGTTTTCCCGCCAAATTTCTTCCCACGGAGCTATTTCTTTCCTCTTTCGTACAGTACTTGCCATTACAAAAACAAGACAATAGCAAAAAAAAAAAAGCAGTAGCATAGTCGAACGATTGTGAAATGACCGGCCAACCCAGCTTATTGCTTGCCCGGAGTTGTCTCTGCCATTTGAAGGCCTGAAAAAGCCAGGTTATTTATTGCTTCCGCAGTCCCAAGAATCGACGTCGGCACCTTGTGCGCACTGCTCAGCAATGCTCAAGCCACGGTGGCTCACGCCATGGACCCTTCCGCCTATCTCCCCCAACCCCAATCCTCCCTCTCCCAGTGGTGACGAGTGTAACCAGGCACCACTGTGCCCTAGCCGACGCAACAGGGAGTGCCACTGTGCCGCGCTCCCAACTAGTTTTCAACTCCGGCCTTCTTGCACCATCTGTCCCTTCGGCATTCCCTTGGCGCCTTGAAACCTGCTGCTTGAAGAATGGTTACCGTGCCCTGCTACACACGAGGTCTCAGGCGCACTGTTCTGCTCAATTCTGTCTCCTTTTGCCGATCCGTTACGATGGCTTCGGCTTGCCGCATGTCATTCTCGCTTTCGCGGCACTCTACTTGTTGTCTATCGAAGGAGTAGTGACGTACTTTAGTAAAAGTAATTTCATAAGGAATTAATTACTTTTGCTGAGAAATTACTACCAAAACGTAATTCATTACATTACTAAATTACCAACCCAAAAAAGTAATTCATTACATTACAAATTGCAAGAAAAAGTAATTAAATTAGAGTAATTTCATTACTGTAATTCAATTACTGCCATGTCTGTATGAAGGTTAACCGATGCCTTAGCCACACACGTCTTTAGTCTTAGCAATGTAAAATGCCTCAACTATCTCCCGACAGATTTGTTTTTCACTCCCGTAAACTACACTGGTGTTGCTGAAATCAGGCATGCAAAGAGATGGGTCATCCTCCGATTTACATTCCCGAGATTGCAAGTGTAGCGCCAGATTAGAATTCGCCTTCCCACCTAGAGAGTTAGAGTGCTCCGTCAGGCGCACATTTAGACATCTGCCTGTCTGCCCCTAGTAGCACCGGCCACAATTGAGCGGAATGCGATAAACCACATTCTTTCTGCAGGTGGTGAGCCTTTTCTTATGTGAGGCTGTGCAACGGAAACGATCACTAGCTGTATTATCGAGCCTCCTTCTAACGCTGGCGCACAAGCCTCCTATCTTGTTTTTGGCTGTGAATACAACACCGGCTGTGAATACAAAAGTGAGGTTAGGAGGCCGAATGAGGCATACACTGTACTGAAGGATGGGCATGTACTGTGTTATCGAGGTTTACCAGAGAGGCGACAACTAGGAGTAGGTTTCCTTGTCAATAAGTATATAGGGGGTAATATAGATGAATTCTATAGTATTAATGAGAGGGTTGCTGGCATCGTAATTAGGCTTAATAAGCGGTATAAACTGAAGGTTGTACAGGCCTATGCACCTACATGTAGTTATGATGACCAGGCAGTTGAAAGCTTCTATGAAGATGTAGAATCGGCAATGCGAAAAGTAAAGACGCAGTATACTGTACTAATGGGCGACTTCAATGCCAAGGTAGGGAAAAAACAGGCAGGAGACAAGGCAGTAGGTGACTATGGCATTGGATCTATAATAGCAGGGGGGAGTTACTAGTTGAGTTTGCAGAGCGCAATAACTTACGAATCATGAATACCTTCTTCAGGAAACGGAAGAACCGGAAATGGACATGGAAAAGTCCTAACGGAGGGACTAAAAATGAAATCGACTTCATAATGTGTTCAACCCCCGCCATTGTGCAGGATGTAGAGGTAATCGGGAAAGTGCGATGCAGTGACCACAGGATGGTGAGGTCCCGAATTAGCCTAAATCTGAAGAAGGAACGCAACAGATTAGTAAGAAAGAAACCCATCAACGAATTAGCGGTGAGGGGGAGGGCAGAAGAGTTCAGGATCTCGCTACAGAATAGGTATTCAGCTCTAACTGAGGATAGCGATATTACCCTAGAGGCAAGGAACAATAATTTCAGAGATATCATTACTCAGTGCGCTGTAGAAGTAGGCGGTAGGATAGTTAGAGAGGATACCGGTAAGCTGTCTAAGGAGACGAAAGATTTGATTAAGAAACGCCAGAGTATGAAAGCTTCCAATCCAACAGACCAGATCGAATTGGCCGAGATATCAAAGCTAATCAATAAGCGCGAAGTGGCCGATATAAGGAAGTATAACATGCAGAAAATTGAGCATGCTGTAAAGAAAGGGGGAAGCCTTAAAGCGGTAAAGAAGAAATTGGGCATAGGTAAAAACCAGATGTATGCGATAAGGGACAAGGCGGGCAACGTCATCACTAATATGGACAAGATAGTCAAAGTAGCCGAGGAGTTCTATACAGATCTCTACAGTAGCCAAAGTAGTCAGGACCGTAATGAGATTGGCGGTACCAGTGACGAAGGACGAGGTCAAGAAAGCACTAGGAACTATGAAAAGGGGGAAATCAGCTGGAGAGGATCAGATAACTACAGATTTGCTGAAGGACGGGGGGGGATATCGTGCTAGAAAAACTGGCCACCCTGTATACGCAGTGCCTGGTGTCATCGACGGTACCGGAACCATGGAAGAATGCAAACATTATCCTCATTCACAAGAAAGGGGACTCTAAGGACCTTAAAAATTACAGACCAATCAGCTTACTGTCTGTTACGTATAAGGTATTTACTAACGTAATCGCTAATAGAATCAGTACAACCTTAGACTGCAATCAAGCAAAGGATCAAGCAGGGTTTAGGAAACGGTACTCTACTATCGATCATATCCATACCATCAATCAGGTGATAGAAAAATGCTCGGAATATAACCAGCCCTTATACATAGCATTCATTGATTACGAAAAAGCATTTGACTCAGTTGAAACCTCGGCGGTGATGCAGGCATTGCGAAATCAGGGGGTAGACGAGCCGTACGTGAAAGTGCTGGAAGATATATATAGTGGCTGCACAGCAACCATAGTTCTGCATAAAGAAAGTAACAAAATTCCCATAAAGAAAGGTGTTAGGCAAGGAGACACAATCTCCCCAGTACTATTCACAGCTTGTTTAGAGGAAGTATTCAGAGACTTGGAATGGGAGCAGTTAGGGATAAGGGTAGATGGAGAATACCTCAGTAATCTGCCATTTGCTGATGACATTGCTTTGCTAAGCAACTCGGGGGATGAACTGCAAATAATGATTGATGACCTAGACAGAAAAAGTAGAAAGGTAGGCTTGAAAATAAATATGCAGAAGACTAAGGTAATGTTCAACAGCCTCGGGAAGGAACAGCAGTTTACATTAGGTAGCGAAATACTGGAAGTAGTAGGCGAATATGTCTACTTAGGACAGGTAGTAACCGCAGATCCAGACCATGAAAAAGAAATAACAAGAAGAATAAGATTGGGATGGAGCGCATTTGGCAAGCACTCGCAGATTATGACTAGCAGCTTACCGGTATCGCTCAAGAGGAAAGTATACAACAGTTGCGTCTTGTCTGTACTCACCTATGGGGCTGAAACGTGGAGGCTAACCAAGAGAGTTCTACTTAAGTTGAGGACAACCCAGAGGGCTATGGAACGAAAAATGGTAGGGGTAACATTAAGAGATAGGAAGCGTGCAGATTGGGTCAGAGAAATAACTCAAGTTACCGACATTCTAGTGGAAATTAAGAAGAAGAAATGGACATGGGCAGGACATGTAGTGCGAAGAGAGGATAACCGATGGTCGCTGAGGGTAACAAACTGGATTCCAAGGGAAGGAAAGCGTAGCAGGGGGCGGCAGAAAGTTAGGTGGGCGGATGAGATTAAGAAGTTCGCAGGGGTCAAGTGGATGCAGCTAGCACAGAACCGGATTAAGTGGAGAAATATGGGAGAGGCCTTCGCCCTGCAGTGGGTATAATCAGGCTGATGATGATGATGATGACAACACCAACGTCATACCTTGCCGCAAGTTTTTTGAGTCGGTGAGAAACGCCGTGGAGAGTCACCTTCTTTCGCCGCGGCACCACACCAACATCACCCAGCCCCATGTTGCTCTTTCTCAAACGGGTTAAAACACGTTCTGACAGACGGGCGAGATGGGCAGTTGGAAAGCTGCAGCTGCCAACAACTTCAAAATTTGCTGTTAGAATGCATCGTTAACACGGTGATAGCAAGACTTACGCAATGCGGACTTGATGCACGCGACTGCCAACCCATCCAACCTCGAGTGGTCCGACTCAAAGCTAAGAGGCTTCCCTGACCTGGGGCTGTAGCCCCAACACACGTGATCGTCTCCGAAGCACAGGTCCAATTCAAGAAACTGTAAATGGTGATCTTTAGGAGATTCATACGTAAAAGACAGGCCTTGAGCACGCTCCTGGAACATTCCTAATACATCTTGCGCCAACCCATCAGAGCCATCCTTATCCAAGAAAATTAAGTAGTCATCAACGTAGCGAAACGCTACTACACCGAAGGCATCCAAACCTGGCTGAAATGCGGTGTCAACTTTAGATAGAAAATTTCGCTGAGCAAAGGTGCGACCTGCGACCATATATGCATACGCCTGACTTCTGGATGTACTTGGTGCCTAGCCAACAGACGAAAGTGGAGCTAAGGTAAAAGGACAACAGCTCCATGAAGCTAGCAACTGAAATTCCGCACGCATTATTAAAAGCCAGTTCATCATTATCCACAGTGGTGTTCGCTTCTTTTCTCTGTCTCGTCTTTATGACATTAAGTTGTTCTTGTATAAAGACGAGACAGAGAAAAGAAGCGAACATCACTGTGGATAATGATGAACCTTCGTATGAGGAAAATCGATCTAAACCACCTGGACGTTATCATTCGAACTGCTTATAAGAAGGCGCTCCGGTTACCCATGAAAGCATCTACGCAGCGTCTGCTACAACTGGGGGTACACAATATGGCTGCTGAACTGATTAGTGCCCATCTTACAAGCCAGGTAATGCGACTGGCCACAACCAAGATTGGTCGCAGGGTCTTAGAAAATTTGAACAATTGCAACAAGTGGCTGGGAGACAAGATATACCTCAAGAGTGGAAGACCAAATTCCTTACGCTTCCGCTCTCCAAAAACATGCACCCGGAGCATCATCATGATAGACGAGTGGCGAGGAGCAAGAAGATGAACGAATCTTATTCAAGAGAAGAAGGAGCCTTCTTTGTGGACGCTGCAGGTCCTGTAGCGGGGATATCAACAATATCAATGGTGCACCAAGCAAGTCGTGGACGGGCTTTCAGTTCGTAACGGGGATACGCAGGCTATGGAGGAAGTGGCGATAGCCCTATCTGCAACGCATTCCGCATCGAAATACATAGTTACAGATTCCCAGGCAGCTTATAGAAACTATATGCGTGGCAGAATCACGCCGCTAGCCTGCAAAATTCTGAGTCAATGTAGGACTTCAGCTGCACGGAAGGAATTAATGTGGGTACCAGGTCACCAGGGAGTTGAAGGAAACGAGCACGCACACGCTTTGGCCCGAGCTTTTCTTCCCCGGAATCCTTCTACGTCCTCCCTTGCTGATTTAGGCTCCACCTCTCCGTTAACAACATATTCAGAGATATTACAGCATTCGCGCCATGAAAGGCAGACATTCCCGAAGCCCGCTAAGGGTCTTAGTAAATCAGAAGAGTGTCACCTTCGAAGGTTACAAATTATGTCATTTAATAAACCAGCAACACTTCACGCTATTGAGCCCGAGTCCTTTTCGGCGCAGTGCAAATTTTGTGGCCAGAAGGCAAACTAATACCATATGGTATGGGCTTGTCAACAAAATACCAGCATTGACATAATAAATAAGCCAACGTGGGAAGGTTGGGAGGCGGCCCTGTCCAGCTTGGACCTCAAGGACAGCGGCTTTTACCAACGGTGTCCCGGACTAGGGACCCGATCAGCCTTGCCTTAATCTAAGCCAATGTGGCTTTCAATAAACGTTTTCATCATCATCATCATCATCATCATCATCATCATCATCATCATCATCATCATCATCATCATCATCATCATCATCTGTCTCGTCTTTTGACTGGTTTAAAAATGAATCATTACCAATTCGCCCAGTCGTCAACCTTGTTGAAGGGAATGGTCCATTCCTTCAATGCGTAGTGAAATCTTGCTTTTAATGCATGGCCTTCGCTCGCATATCGAGTAGTGGACTGCCGTATAGGGACCAATTGGGAATGTTTTTGACGCTAGAAAAACGTTAATAGTAAAAATGGCGTCCCTCCCGAGGGAAGATCTACGCACACATTGCGTTAACAAACAACTTCCCGTTGAAATCGGAAAATTAGCTTTGATGAAAGGAAATGCTCACACTCTCGCTTCTCGGCGGGAATCTACCCCATACACTCAGGGAAGGGGGACGGTGAGACTGAAAGCGATAGGTGGTGTCCTGGAGAGCTACGGAATAATTTCGACCAGCTGGTGAACTTTAATCGCACACCACATGGACGCCTATTGCATTTCACCTCCATCGAAATCCGGCCTCTTTCCAATGGGGGAAAATGCGCCCATACAGAATTTCCACGTATACCTATATCTGCGGGAATGGCAGACGGTTGATCGCATGAATGCGAGTTTCTCATGGCCGACTTGAGACGGTGTATGGTGGCACGAGTAACAGGGGAAAGCTCACAGTGACCGTCACACACAGTGCTTATAGTCTGGCTCCATCGGAGAGAGGTCTCCAGTGATTAGAGCACAGGTGGAAATGAAAATAAGGATGGAAAGAGAGAAAGCGGCTGGTGGCTTGTTTTGTGCATTGTTTTATGCAAGTGGAGAAATAATTAGTTTTCTCTATCTCGGGTTTTAGAAAACATGCTAATGGTTGTTATTACGACTCACTGCGAAACTGTCGAAACGATAGAGAAGAAATGTTCCGATTACCACTGAAAAATATATAAGATGGTAGCCCGATTCGTATTCATGCAGTTATACTTTCAAGCGCGGGATGTTTCAGACCCCGCTTAAATATTGGTGTGTTGGAGGGGGGGAGGGGGGGGGGGGAGGAGGAGGTCTCAGACCTCCCGAGACACGAGAAAAAGTTTGTTATAAGACATTTGCGGCGTGCGAGGGAGTAATCGAAATGCCTCCTCTATATAGACTGTCAAAACAGTTTCCCCTGCCGCTTCCACTGTGCTATCGCGAGGGTGCACACGACATTCTAGCGAAAAACAGGCAGCGCTTAAATAGGCCTGAGCATAGCATAGCATAGCATAGCATAGCATAGCATAGCATAGCATAGCATAGCATAGCATAGCATAGCATATCAGAAATGCTTTAACGAATTCAGATCAAACGTCAAGAGGGCAGACTTCTGCATCCCGTCCTTGTCAGACGGCCGGTATTCCTTAGGACCTGGCGGCTTCGAAGGTTTGTCTGGTGAACGTTTTCTGCTCTTTTAGGTCCTGGCTATGTAGCAAAGCCTCCCATGACCTCTTACTGTCCACTGAAGTGCTAGATTGGGCACGTGCTCACATCATATGGGCTATGGTTGCCCGTTCGCCACAGGCCCTACACAGTCCGACAGGAACCTACTCAATGTGGCTAGGTTTGAAAAGGGGCCCACAATGCAAATGCCTCCATGCTGCTTCCTCCTTCTTGCTAAGCCTCCTATGTGGTTCTGAATATTTGCTTCTGCTAAGTTTGTAGAACTGTGTGATATGTAGAGAAGAGTGTAGCCGCTCGTTTTCTGAAATGCATCCATCCTCGGAAGAAGTCGCGGAGATCGGTTGGAGAGTCAGCCATCGGGCAAGCTCGTGAGCTCCCTCATTACCGTGAATGGTTTAGGCGCAGGCGCCCAAATCAAGAGGATTGTATTCTCAATTTTATCGTTCGACATATGCGCGGTGCTGCTGGCTGGCTGCTCTACTTAAATCAAAATGACGTATCGCTTCCTTGGAATTGCTGATGTCCACCTTTATGCCTTTTTGTGTAAACGCGAGAGCGATGGCCACCTCATTCGCCGTGGTGACCGTACCTCTTCTGAGTGTGCAGCTAACTAACCGGGCACCTTCCTTTGCGACCACCGCCACCTTGGCTGTTTGTCCGGCATGCTTCGTAGCATCGGGCCTTCCGCCCCGAATATTTTCGATGCAACATTTCTGCCCTGTCTTTCCTACGTGCCTCATGAAAAGAGGAGTACCTATTTCATATATGGCATAGGGGGGATCTTTATTTTCTGCCTCACTTAAGCAGGAATTGTCACATTGAGTTCCGTCGTCTTTGTAGGAGGGCATCCTAACTGCCTGATGATATATCTTGTCTTCGTGGCTGTTAATCGATAAAACTGCGCAGTGCGCGCATCTTCTATAAACTCGTATATCGTAATCAATACACCTAGGACGATGAACGTTTTAGTCGAAGCCCACTGCTGTAGCCTCAGAACGACCTTGACACTCCTTTTTATGATCAAGTCTAAGAGCTTATGCGTAGATGAGTTTGAGATACGGCGTAACAAAAACGACCCTGCAGATTACAATGGCTTGTCGTATAGCATAAGCAGAGTTGCCTTCTTTATATGCCAGCCTGCTTGTGTGTTGTGCGCTCTGCTGGATTCTTTCCAACGCTTGGGCGTTACTTGTGGACTGCGCGTGCAGCCACAGTATGCTTGGCTTTCTCTTTTTTTTATTTCATGCTTGGGCTGTCATCATAGTGCGCTCTGATTTTTCAACGGAACACCTAAGTCCCCTGTCCTCATGTGTACTGCCGTCTGTAAAGCTTCCTCTATATAGCCATCGCTTCCATGGTTGATCCATAGCGTGATATCGTCTGCATAGATACCATGACGGAGTCCCTCTATCTCTACCAGCGTGATCACTACGTCGATCATAGCTAGATTAAAAAGGAATGCTGAGAGCAGTGATCTCTGTGGGGTCCCACAGGCTCCGAGTCGAGCCCCTTACCATCTACAATTGCGAATGCTGATGCCAGCTGTTCTGTTCGTTGGAAAATCTGTAATATAATTTCAGCAGCAGGCACTAAGCACGACGGCCAAGATCGGCCCCTATTTCCTATAGGCGCCTCTGTCAGAGGTCAGATTTCGCGTGTAATTTTAGCATCTTGCGCGAATAAGCACCGGGGCTTGATAACAGAGCAGTGGAGCTTGGCCCGCAGGGAGCGTTTCTTTCACGCCAAAATAGGCAGCGTGTGCACTCAGACCTGCCGAACCTGCGCTGTAATGAGCGGGGCAAGAAGCGGGCGAGATGAACACCGGTACCCTCGATAGTGCAAGTTGGGCTGTGCGGCAGTCTTCGCGTGTAAAGAGAGAGAGAGAAAAAAGAAACGCTTCTTGCGGAGCTTCGCCTGACACGACAGTGAATGGCTTTCGTCTGCTGCTTCCCTCGTGGACCTCGTTCTCGTACGGGCAGTTAGCTACTCGTTAATAACTTTAATACAGCGTAATTAACTAAAATGTGAAAGGCCGTTCGACATATGTAAAGTCTGGCTTTAACCAATCCGTAGGAAGGTGCCTTCGTGGCCAAGGGATAGCGCGTCTGACTCGGGATCAAAGGGAGGGTTCGATCCCGACCTCACCTTCCTCGTTCAAAAAAGCCGCTTGCGTTAGCAGCTCCTGTTAACTCTGGATTCTGTCATGTTGTGTCTCATGATATAACTCAACCCACCGGCCAATCAGTACCCGCCCTGTCACCTGCCAACTCATCACCATAAACAGGGCACACATCTCTTCAGTATCCCTCCAATTTACCCGGTCTTGCAGTGCCATGTGCGGTCACCTAGTCCCCGCGAGCTTCCTAATTTCATTCGCCCACCTAACTTTCTGCTGGCCCTGCTACGCTTGCCTTCTCGTGGAACACAGTCTGTCAAACTTATTAGACCGTCGTTTATCTTGCCTTCGTATTACCTGACCTGCATGCCCTCCCTGCCCGTGCACACTTATTCTTCATTTCGACTAGAATGTCAGTAACACGTGTTTGTTGTCTGACACACAGCGTCTCGTAAAGTTAAACATGTCATCTGTGTTGTCCTTTCTTGAAATTTAATACTCTTCGTTAGTTTCGCCGAGTACCGATGGCGTACAGCTGGCATATATGCTTTGCTTTTGAGGTACACTTGTGCCATTCATGATCCGAGAGTACTTGCCGAATGCACTCCACTCCATTTTTCTTGTAGTTATTTCACTCATGGTTCGAACCTGCTGTAACTACCTGTCCCGGCGTATTCCTTACCACTTCCAGTGACTCGCTACCTAAACTGCTGTTGCCTTTCAAGATTATTGAATATTATTCCCCTGAATATAAATTTTTAGATCCACTTTACTGCTTTGTCTATTTGGTCATCGGTCATGCTTTAGAATTCCTCCCCCGAGTTTCTTGGCAAGCAATTCCATTAGCGAGTCGCAGATTACTCTTATTTTCCAGCCCCGCTGCGGTGGTGCAATGGTTAAAACGCTCGACTCCTGTGCCCTATGGGATGCGGGATCCAATTCGGGCTGCGGCGGCCGCTTTTGATGGAGGGGAAAAGCAAAGCGCCCGTGTGCTGTGCGATGTCAGTGCACGTTAAAGAACCCCAGGTGGTCGAAATTTCCAGAGCCCTCCACTACGGCGTCTCTCATAGCCTGAGTTGCTTTGGGGCGTTAAACTCTACAAATCAAAACCAAACCATCTTAACCATCTTCTTTTTATTGCCTCAAGGCTTAAAGGGAGTCAAGAACGAAAGAAAAAAAGACGGAGTTTTTTAAATAAATGAGAAAAAGGTTAGCCGATCGTATGAAGTCGACGAGGGAGCAGTGATGAGGCCCGTGTTCCAGGCAATATATGAGGATGGGTTGTTTGGCGGGAGACCCGCTGCTGCCAGGTGCCGAATTCTTGTTGGCTGCAGTGCCGGGCAAACCCACAAGTGGTAAATATCTGCCTCAATGTTTTCAGAGTGGCAGACAGACACCCTGGATTGGGATATGAGTGCCGAAATTGAGGTCATGTCCTAGTAATGGCAGGAGTGAGGTCAACCCCGACCCGGATCATCCGAAGCGCAACCTCCTCTGCGCGGGTAAGTCCGCAGGGGAGTGTTACAGCACACTTAAGGACGAGAGCACGTGTGCGGCGCCGGAGGTGTTCCTTTCTTGTCAGCAGGAGGGTAGCATTATCCATGCTGAGGAACTGAGACATTGATGAGGGTAGAGTTTGAGGCGAGTTGCAGAATGTGCAGAGCTTGATGAATTCAGTAGGTCACGTGGGACCCACTGAATGCCAATAGACTGCAGGATGAGAGCGGCCAGACGACGTATGCTCTGGCATATTTCTGGGCTGCGATTGACATGTCGGAGTAGGCGTGTTGCTTGAAAGGCGTCAGCGCGGATGACAATGTGGGCCGTAGGGAGCAAAGTAATGGCGGCTACAGAACGAAGCGCTTGTTGGATAGCAACCAGTTCAGCACAGAATGACGAATGAGGTTCCGCGAACTGAAACCTGAAAGTCTTATTAAGTGCAGGTTTTCGGGGACAGTAGACTGCAGTTGCTGTTTCGCAGCCCTGGATGCTGGCATCTACATATGCAATGATGGAATCACGGGAG
Source organism: Amblyomma maculatum (assembly GCF_055883805.1). Taxonomy (NCBI): domain Eukaryota; kingdom Metazoa; phylum Arthropoda; class Arachnida; order Ixodida; family Ixodidae; genus Amblyomma; species Amblyomma maculatum. The sequence goes on from NC_139344.1 coordinate 234,163,658, forward strand.
CAGGAAGCTGTCTTGTTCCAGGACTCTCTCGCGAAGGGATGACGCCGCATGAGACGAGGTTAGTCGAAGAAGATCAGTCAATTTGTTGTAGCTCAGCTGGAAAACTCCATGGTGGGAGAACTGGTGGCGGCGGCGAAAGTATGGTATGTAATGAAGCATAATAAATAAACACGTAGTGCTTATGGTGAGTGCAACAGGCTTGCGTAAGCCTCTGAGCTTCACGCCGCTGCTGCAGCAGCTCATCTAGTGTGTTGAGCTGGACAATCTCGAAGTGCCACGATCGGTGTATTGCTGAGAAGGCAAGTAATAGTTCTCATAGCCTTTCGGTTGACAGCTTCCAGGCGATATCACTGAGCCCTGGTTAAGTGCTGGAACTGTGCTTTATAAACGATGCGCGGCTGTAGAACGGCTCTCACCAAATGTCATGCGACAGATGAGCTAGCGCTACCGGTTTTGGGAGCAATACATCTGATTGGGTTAAAGGTCTGCATCGCTTGCTTTTTAGCCTCAAGCAAAACTTGCTGTTGGGCTAGTTGGTTTCAAATCCATATTTGGGAACACAGCGCGGAACAAGACGCAACACAAGAAAACGAAGGTAGACAGGACGGAGCGCTGAACTGACAACTTTTATTTGAAAAGAAAGAAGGTGACCCGTATTTAAGCGGTGTCTATCATAACACGTGATCAATTCAGGGGGAAAAACCCTGCCAAAATACCTTTCTTGAAGAAAGAATTGGCCAAAGACAGCTAAAATGATAAGAGGGATAAGCTCTGATAAATAATTTGCTACATGAAAGTTATCTCCAGTGCTGATAACCAGAAAAAAGAGATGAACATTTAAAAGCGCAAACACGACAATGTTTCTACAAACAAGAATGTGAACATGGTACTAATCGCAATGAAAAGAGGTAAACAAGTAATTTTGAATGCTAGAAATAAAAACATTGGCAGGACTGTGAGCACGACGATAACAGGATAAAAGCCCAACAAAAACACGGCAAAAAATGATTGACAATGATAAACGACTAAAAACACAACCAAAAAGAGGTGAAAGTTTTTCGAACTCTGTTAAAATCTGTACTCACTTGAGAGAAAGGCTACTTCTTTTTCTGACAGTAGAATTGAAGGCATGCTTACGCACTGATCATTCATCCTTTTTATGCTGGCAGCTTCCATAATCTCACGCGTTAGCTTATCGACATGTCTCCCTATCACTGAGGTTTTTTCGAATTCTGGTAAGCATCCTGATTCCGTATGGTCACAGTCCCTACAATGAATGCCCAGATGGCGCGACTTTTGAACGGTTACACTGTATTTGTGTTCTTTCAATCTCTCGTTTAGGCAACGACCCGTCTGACCAATGTACTTTTTGCCGCAAGACAGAGGAATGGAATAAATAACCGACTTTGAACATTGAACAAAGGGCTGCTGGTGGCGAGTGGTGCAAATGTTCCTTACTTTTTTAGGTTTATTTACACGATTGCAGAGACGTGCTAAACGCTCAGGGGCACTGAAAACTACTTCTACACCAACTTTTTTTCCAATTTTTTTCAGGTTGTGGCAAATTTGGTGCTTGTATGGCAGAACAACCAAATTTTTTCTGCGCATCTGTTGTCTTTCAGCTAAAGGTCTTTTTGACTTATTCAGCATACCCTCAGCAACAGAGGCCAACAGCTTAGGAGGGTAGCCTGCTTGTTCTAATCTGGCTGTCTGCCTTAAGAAGCTTTTTTCAATGCAGTGATTGCAAGATTTTGTCAATGCGTTTTTTAAAACAGCTTGAACAATATTCCTTTTTACAAGCTTAGAGTGAGCTGAGTCAAACGGAAGGATGGGCTTATTGCCCCTGGGTTTGTATGACCAACATATATGATCTGTCTTAAATTCGAGACTGAGTTCAAGGAATTGTAACACATCTTTTTCGGGCCGCTCATGGGTTAAAACTAAGGGTGTCAGGCACTGTGAAAACAAATCTAAGGCTGCTTCTACTTCCAGATTAAACACTTCATGACTGCAATCAAAGAGCACCAGAAAATCATCAACAAACCGGAAGACCTTAAGGATCTTCGTTCCTTCCAGCCGTCTATTAATAGCATTGTCAAGTTTAGCTAGATACAGGTTGCTTAAAACCGGCGCTATGACAGATCCAATGCAGATACCTTGTTTCTGCAGAAACACAAGGTCATTCCACGCGGCGAAAGTTGATTGAAGGTACGCTGATAAAAGATCCAAGAAACCTACTACAGGAATGCCACATTCATTTTGAAAGGCAACCGCGCCATAATTATCTATACATTCACTAATACATCTGAGAAGGTCATCATGGGGAATGGAATAATAAAGATCCTTGACGTCTACCGAGAAACCTAGAATTGTTTTTTTCTGCTGTGTTTTCAAATAGTCAACAACACGCCCGAATTTTTTACCAAGAACGGGTCTAAAAGAGGTAGATTCTTAAGATGTTTTTGCAGAAACTCTCCTACACACTTTTGCCAAGTTCCTGTTTCTGACACGATAACACGGAGAGGAACACCTGGTTTATGCGTCTTTGATGTAAAAAACATTTCTAGGCTAAGTTTTTTACTACCCTTAATAGAATTGCAAAGTTGTTGCAGGTTTAGTTTTTTGCACATTTTCTTCACTTCATTTTTGGCCTTCAAAACAGACTCACCACTGCGCACGTCAAAGGAAGATTGGATAGCTTCCGAAGCCTTCGATAAGTATACCTGACGAGTTAAAACGCTGAATCCACCTTCTTTGTCTGCCGTCAGCAAAATAAAATCCTGTTCTAAAATACGGGTCACCTTCTTTCTTTTCAAATAAAAGTTGTCAGTTCAGCGCTCCGTCCTGTCTACCTTCGTTTTCTTGTGTTGCGTCTTGTTCCGCGCTGTGTTCCCAAATATGGATTTTTAGCCTCGGAAAGCCAGGCAGTCCCCGTTCGCGATTGACCAGTGGATAAATGCAGAATTTTGTATGTTCACCTTTCTTGAAGTGGGGTTCCAGACAGTTGGAGACGGATTGGCGTTGCAGCAAGTTTACAATTCCCCCAGCGGTTGGAAACAGACGTGAACACAGTTTTGCTTACGGAAAGCTGTAGGCCTATAGTATAATTGGCCGTAGTATCTAATGCTGACTTATTACTCTTGCTCCTAAATGTTCTCAATTCAGGTCTGTGAATACTTTCTGTAAGCAAATTAAGCGGCGAATGGAGAGATCGTGTCCTCATAACGCCCTTCCTTATTGGGATTTTACTGCTTTCTTCATCATAAACTATGGATAGATATGGATAACAATATCTTCCAGTACTTTCATATACGGCCTTTCTGCCCGGTTCCGCAATTCCTGCACAACTGCTGTGGTTTTGACAGACCCAAATGCTTTCTCGTAATCTATGAAGGGATTAGTTATATTCAGTGCATTTCTCCAGCAGCTTATTGAGAGTGTGGATATGGTATATTTTCGAGTAGCCTCTACGAGAATCCACCTGGTCATTTGGCGGATTGCAGTCCAAGGTTGACCCCATTCTTTTACCGATAACCTTAGTGACCATCTTCGTGACAACCTTGCAGGTAACGGCAACAATAAGCTGACTAGTCTGTAATTTTTCAAATCCCGGCCTAACATCTCTTTTATTGATGAAGAAAATGTTTGCGCTATTCCACGATTCCTGTACCCCCGAGGTCATGATGCACTGCGCATACACGTGAGTTTTTCTAGCACGGTCTCCCCACCGTCTTTAAATAGGCCTGCAGTTATCATTTCCTCTCCAGCTGCTTTTTAGAGCGCAGCTCTTTAGCGCCCGTTCCTGAATTTCGCGTCGGCGTCGGCCTCGTAACCAGCTCCACCCTCCTTTCAGCCCTCCAGCTCAGCCCCCCTCTTCCTGCGTGGCGCCGACCGCGCGTGTTATCTGATTGCTGCGCGCGTTCCCCCGTTCGCTGTTGCTTATACCTCCCCCCCCTCCCCCTCTTCCTGCGTGGCGGCGAGGGTGCTCTCCGGGTGCCGAAACGCCGACTCGCTATCAGCGGATCACGGTGCGTGCATCCCAAGCCGAAACGCAGAGTCACGTTCTCTCTCTAGCGGTGTCAGCGGCATCAGTCAGTCGCTGCTATCTGTTTGTCGCGCAACGTTCCTATGGGTCCACGCGCTGTCTCCCGCAAACTCCCGATAACTTCATTGCTCTCTTCATTTCTCCGACCACAAAGCTTCTTTCATGACAGCCAAGAACTGTTAGGGGAGTGTTTCTTGAAGGAATACATGTGAAAAATAAAAAAAAAATATCTGTAATTGTACATACGTGTCTTGATCGAAATCTATCGAAAAGGTGAAACAGCCGATGAGCTGCGCTCAAATTTCGCATTAGGAAGTAACGTAATCATCGGCAATTTTTTTTTAGTGATTCGGATCTGCGGTTACTACCTGTCTTAAGTAGACATATTCGCCTACCACTTACAGTGCTTGGCTACCTATTGTAAACTGCTGTTCTTTCCCGAGGCTTTTGAACATTACCTTAGTATTCTCCACATTAATTTTTAAAGCGAAAGCATTTCTTTGGGTCATGCGCACCGTGTACAAAAAGTGTGAGCAGAAAACGTCCTTCTCACTGGCACGTAATTAAGAAATTAAATCTGTCGTCTACACTGGGAATGGAACCCCTATCACTCAGATCCCCAGCCGAACGCGCAAACCACTATACCACGCCTGGCTCGTGAGAACAGCGTACTTTCCTTTGTCTATGGTCAGGATGATAGCAGCGATGACATTGATGTTGCAGTTAACAATTGCGATAATGATGATAGTAGTGATGAAAATGACGATGAATTTAGTTGATGATGACAAAGATGAGTAGCAATAGTGGCGATGATAGTAGTAGCGATGACAATGACGATGCAGTTATTGATAATTATGGTAGCAGCGGGGCATTTAGTTGATAATGATAACGGTGATAGTATCGATAGTGATGGTCATGGTAGTACTGATGACAATGACGAAGCAGGCGATCAAAATAGTTCTGTAAATTGGCTGCCGCCATTTCCGCTGTTACAAGCAGACTTAAGCGCAGCGTGCACCCATTTTAGACATATTCTTTCTGCTTTTACTGTCCAGGTCAGCAATCATTATGCGCAGTAATGTGCCGGATTTACTTATAAAGGCAATGTCATCAGCGAATCTCAGATTACTGATATTACTGAGACATACTCCATCAACCCTCATCCCTTACTGCTTCCATTCCAAGCATCTGAATACTACTCTAAGCGAGCAGTAAATATTACTGGAGAGATCATGTCTCTTTGCATAACACCTTTCTTTTTGGAGAACTATGGTTGCTGTGCAACCATTATAGATATCTTTCAGTACTTCCACTAATGACTCACCTACAGCCCGATTTCGAAATGCCTGCATGACTGCTGAGGATTCGACTGAGTCAAAAGCTTTCTCGTACTCAATGAAAAGGCTCTGTGTATATAGACTGGTTATATTCCAAGCACTTTTCTGTCAGATGGTTGATAGTTTGAATATGATTGATGGTAGAGGACTCTTTCTGAAAACTTGCCCGATCCTTTGGTTGATCAAGTCTAAGGTTGCCCTGATTCTGTTATCGTTTATCTAAGTAAATAAATTGTACGTAACGAATAGTAAGCTGATTGGTCGATAATTTTTCAATCCCTTAGCGTCCTCTTTCGTATGGTTCGGATAGATGTACTCAAAGGGTACAGCGGTTAAAAAATCCCCGTCACTTAACCACAAGGATAAAAAATTCAGTCAAGTAGATTAAAGAGAGGGCAAGTTATTCGGCGCCTTGCTCTTGAAAGCAGCTGATGTTCGTACTAGTTCACGCTGATTAGGGGCCAATAACTCTTTTAATTTCCACAAAGAAAGGGTGCCGTCTGGGGACGAGAGCTAATACTTCATTTTAGTTGGAAAACAAGTCTGGTGATAAAGCCGATTCATGAAGCTGGCACAGGGTTTAGGAACAAAAACTGAAACTTTTAGAGCTGACGGGCTGCATCACACAGCTTCGCAGGGCGCGTGTTTGGGACCCTGGCTGTGGACTGTCTGGCGAGGATCTGACGCCAGACAGTCAATGACAGTGGCACCTTAGCGCCAACGGCGCGGTATTTGTGCGGCTGTCTGGGGATTTACGTGTTGATAAGAATAAACCTGCAGCAGTATGCCAGCTCATCTGCATGTGAGCCTTGCCGCGGTGGTGCAGTGGCTCGCATACATACACTCAACTCGCGTAGCCACTAATTCTCTAATTTGTGCCTTTATTGTCTCGCATTATGTGAAGAGACTACCCGGAATAGATATACAAAGCCGCGTTTATTAGAGCCATACTAATCCGCCTGCGTATAGTTTATGGACAGTGTGTTTGAATCCGAATCCAGTAAGAATCCAGTGCGGTAAATTTCTTTCGTTGAAATATTCGCTATTATTAATAGTCGTTAAACTTTGGATCTCTTCGCTGGCAGTGCTTCAGCGCCATTTCCGTTCCTGTTGTCTTTTCGGCTATACGTAAGAAAGAAAATCCAGATAGACAAAAAGCATTTTTTTTTCTTTTATTCACAAGGGGCAACCCTGAGGAGATCTTCAAATGTGAGCCCCATAGTTATTTGTCGGGAAAGCCTTTGGCAGCATTTCGCTTGCAGAGGAGTCACCAGTGCCATCACAGTATACTGAACTTGATAAGATGCGTTAGCGACCTTTCTTTTTTGAACTTCGTCTGCCCAAGCTTTCATGCAGGCGTGGATGACCACTCGCTGGTCTTTGGTGACGGTTCCAGCTTCACCTTCGTCGTGGCAGTGCTTGTCTTCATAATCTTCACGAACGCTTGCATGGTGGAGATGACACCGTATAGCAATGGATGGTGGTAATGCGTGCCGTCGCGGCGTCCTGTGCCCCATACCACAGGACCAGCACGTAGTTTGACAGAGAGAAAATGGTGATTTGTGGTGAGGTCACCGTCGACGTTGAAACGGTGACCATGCAGGGGCATCTTCCTGGGGAACAGCATGGCGCTGCGCAGGAAGAATGCATATTAGTTCAATGTCACCGGGCTCAGCGTGTCGGCGACAGTAGCCGCCATGGCTGTCAACACGGCTGAGGCGACTGCGGCCTCTGCCCCGCTCCTGCCCAGGACTTGGCCACAAGACCTCATGCGGAAACCATTGCGCCACGAGAGCCGGTGAGGTGGCATTGCTGAAGTCGCGTGAGGTGGCATTGCTGAAGTCGTGGGCGGGAGATTGACGGTAGTGAGCACGGCACTTTCGAATCCTTCGTCCAGGTGCAGGCCGTTGTCTTGCCTAGCGAAGGAAAATGACGTCACAGAAGTCAGTGGGGCGGTAGAGTTTGTGTGCGTCAGCATGATGTTAGCGAACCCGCCACCTTCGCGTTCTCCGTCCTGGTCTAGGTGACTGATGCCTTTATCCGAGGACGATAGTTTCACAGGAGTTGGTGGGGTGGTAGCGGTTGAGGTCGTGGTCGTCAGCATGAGGGTAGCGAGCACACCTCCCCAACATTCGTTCAGAGCCAGACCGCCGGCGTCCTCAGCCGGGGGTGACGGCGCCATGGCAGCCGGCGTGGTGGTAATAACTGAGGTCGTGGACGTCAGAATGATCACAGTATCCATGATATATGAACGTCCTCCGTCCAGGACCAGCCAACCGGCGTCCTCAGGCGGTGATGGCGGCGTCGCGGTAACCTGTATGGCGGTATTCGTCGATGTCACAGGTGCCAGCGTAACGGAAGTGACCGCGTTTTTTCCGCCTACTTCGTCCAGGACCAAGAAACTGGTACCTTCAGCAGATGACGTCAGTGGAATTGTCGGAGGTGTGTTGTAGGCCAGCCTGTGATCCGTAGCCGTAAGAGACCGGAGGGCGGCAACAGTGGCCGTGGTCACTTCGCTGCCGGTCGAAGGCTTTCGCTGGGCCACATCGCTTTCCTGCATGACGAACCTGCCGGACTGGCGACTGGTGCTACTGCTGCTTCTGCCAGCACTGCAGGTGTAGTGCTGTGGATTGGTCGGCTGCGTGTGCAGCGCTCGCGTGCCCACGTTGCCTTGTTCCTCTTCTCTCGTGAAATACTGATGATGGTTGGAGTCTCCGTTTAGATGCGGAAGAAGTACGATTCACTCCCAAAGGCCTGCTGGTTCGACTGGGCACAAGCTTTCCTCTGGCCTAATGTTAGAATTCTCCGTAGCAAACTACTATGGATGACTAGAGCAATTGGCTTGTATTCATTGTCGAGCACTGAAAAGACGAAGACGAAAAAAGAACCACAAAAAGCGCTTATTCACTACCAATGTGTGGCCACTTTAAGTTCGTGGGCATGTGCAAATCTGAAGAGGCCAACGACTATCAGAAAGCCACTTACTGGCAGCTGAAGAGTTCATCAGAAAATATACCGGAAATATTTAACAAAAAGAGAATGCAGATACCCATACCACATATTATCCATAAAAGCAAATATATTGGTTCTCTTCTCGTAGCCATACATTTACGGAATGACTGCTCCGGCCAATGTAAGCTTATCGATGAACAAGAGTTGGACGAGAGACTTTGATACGTTAGAATATACTGTGGGGCCTGTTGGTGAGACATTAGCTCAACGAAACAAAAGTAGCGTTTTGACATGACAAGGAAGACGAGGACAGCTCTCCCCTGTTCTCGTATTCCTTGTTCTGTCAAAACGCTACTTTTTTCGTTGAGCTAGTGATACGCCAGCATAACGCCGAGTAATTTTTATGCCCCAATTAATAGCTTAAGGAGCTTCTGGCGCTTCGCTTTCTTTATAATGCTAGCACACACGCATGAGAACTTTACAAGAGCCGAAAAATTTTCACAAGCGACATATAGTCTCGCGAGAATCTTCAAGTGATGAAACATTATATGTAACACTAGTCACATTAAGTCTTGATTGGGTGCATCACCAGAGGCCGTAAGCTTGTCTACTTGCAGAAACTTGTTTTGAGTTGTTTTTTTTCTTGCCATGTAATTTGCTTGCTATGTGATTGCTGATTTGCTTGTGTGTGTAAGAAGTGGCTGAAGGAGGGGCATCCTCTGCCTCTTATAAAGCCCGGAAAGGGCCTTTAAGGTATGCGAATAAGAACATATACAACAGAACAGGCGAAAATTGGGGAGTGTTTAAGCTTAGCCTTCATAGGTATGCCTCTACAGCATTAATTGCTGCCATCTGCGGCTTCCTTTGCAAATCTTCGTTCGCAGATATGCACTCTTCAACAATCTTAATGACTAATCCTCTAATTTCTGCCTCTGTTGACCTCACGCCTATACTCTTTAGCAAAAGCCACTATACGTGAGAGGTCATTCGACGTAGAATAAAGCCGCACGGGGAGGGCGATTCGTGTTTAAATAGAATAAATGTCTATTACTTTTAATGGGCTAAATAAACTATTACAAATTTTAAGACGCCTGCGCTCTTTGAAACCGATAACACACTACAAATCGTGCAATATGATTTCACCGACGAGCAAAAGTGTACGAAAAGAGGTGCATTTGGTGCTTAACCATGAGGTTTAACCGTTCCGTAATAATAAGCCTGTACTTTACCAGGGCAAGTCTTTCAGAATTCGTTTTTCTCCTGCACCATTGAGCAGTGGACCTGCCTTCCATCCTGTATCGCTGAATGCTCAAATGTGAACGAATCTCAAGTTTTTTTTTCCTTTACATTTCTTGTAAAGCTTTCTTTACTTTATCCGCCATTATCGACAGAATGTCTAATTGCTGTACGCGACTGTCTCTTTCAATATCGTCCTGATTACTTCGGCTAATGCTTGCCAACTACCACCTGCCAGAGACATGCGCTTGATTTCTCACTTACGCAGACGCCGGACTTTCCGGAGAATGGGAGATTCAAAGCTTTCTTTAATTATAGCAACCGCAAGTCCGGCACAAGAGCTAAGCAACATGCCGGCAATAATAATAAAAAAAGATTGCATACGTTTGACGTGGCTAAACCTGATATAACGTGCGAAAGCACTAGCTGGATGTAATTAATTTTTGTAGATGGCAGATGTAAATGATGCGATTGCTTTTCTTTTTTTTTATTTTTTATTTTTTTTTTGTTTGCCATCAGCTGCCAGAGGCACATTCGTGAGGAAGACTAGGATGTATATTGTCCAGATTGCCGGGAGCGAGACAAGACAAAGCCCAGCTTTAACCAAGCCGTATGAACGGGCTTGTGCAGCCTATGGGCAGCATGTCTAACCCGGAACCCAATGGTCATAAAAGACTGGATATTCCGACCTCGCTCTCCCATTTCAATGGCGAAGCCTGAGTAGTGGGCACAGCCTGCCAGTTTGACGACGCAGGGAATGGTGAGCAGGTTAAACCTCGACAAGTATAACGCTTTCGCACTAAAAGACTCCCACGCACATAAATTTGTTGTCTAGATCCCAGATTTTGCCTGTAGATGGCATGACAATGCAGATTTGTTTGTTGTGGAACTCGTGTGTTGTGTTAGAGTTATCATTAATTTTAAAGCGAAAGCCCCACAGAAAGATAAGTAAAAGGATAGATGCGGCCTTTCCAAGCATGCGTGCGAGGGGAGTAGCGGCGAGTGTGTAAGGTCATCGTCCGGCGCTCGTGCCAAGGACACCTTCTACGCGCATGTTCGTGCGTTCCTCCTCGTGTTACGCCCCAGTACCCACATCAAGCGTGGACCATCCACATCAGCTTAGTCTGCGGGCGGGCGTCTTCCCCACGTTCCCTGTAAGTCGTAGCGCATCTGCTCGTGGCGGTGAGCCCCCAGCGACTCCGAGTCGACACGTGTGATGTTTTGAAGAAACGTGTCAAAGCAACCGCTGAAGTCCGGTTCGAATTCAAGTTCGAAGCATATATCTCAATACGTGACCTTAATGTTACGCCCCGATGAACGAGCTTTGTGAGCGGATTCCAGCGCGTTAGTGCTAGCATAAACACGGAAGTGGCGGACGTGCTGGCGCTGTAAGGTGCAATGTGAAGAGGCTTCTGTGGCCGTTGTATTTGTGTTCATGCTTTCACAGTATCACATTTGAACAGTCTTAAACGTATCTACCAATCTTTCTCGCATACTGTTGTTTGGTTTGGTTTTGTGGTGTTTAACGTCCCAAAACGACTCAAGTGGCTATTGGAGACGCCGTAGTGAGGGCTACAAAAATTTCCACCACTTGGGGTTCTTTAACTTTTACCGACATCGCACAGCAGATGGGCGCCTTGCTTTTCGCCTCCATCGAAAAGTGGCCGCCGCGGCCGAGATTCGATCCCGCATCCTTGGGCATAGCAGTCGAGCGCCCTAGACACTGCATTACCGCGGCGGGGAAGACTGTTGTTGTGAAGGCGAAATAGTTGAACAATTGTTCCCTTGGGCTTAAAGGAACAAAGGTGACAAATTAAAATTGGCTGGTATCGATAGATCACTGCAATTCTAACGACAAAGCTGCTACTTTCGCTGACAATTGTGATCTTGTAACCTAGAAAAGGTAGCAAAAAAAATTTGAGGGAACACTTCTAAGCTCCGGTGCATGCAGTTTGCTACTCGCTCAACTACTAACTGCTTAACTTGGACTTTTATTATCTCGTACACGCTCATTTGCATACAGTCGGAACTACAACAATATATGAAAGACCACCCGACGTAGGTACAAAGTCCAGCTTTCCAGGCGCATCAAAGGGTCCTGGAGGGCTAGATTCTTTCGCCCTCCCACCTAAAGGGTGCAGTCCAAGCTGGCAGCGCCTGCTAAATAGGCCGTGTCATGTTGCCTCGTAAAGTTGCACAACTCGACTGCCTCTCAGTGCACGGTCATGGCACCTGCCGACTATATATCAACAGCTTGAAGCATGTCCGCGATTCTCCCTCACAGCGCCGCCGACAACGCCGATGTCAGATTTTCTGAAGGACACGGTGCCTTCAACATGAAGCATACGTGTCTCCACCACTGGTCAATTTCGCGATTCAACTGCCGGGCGTCGACGCAGTTTCGTTTGCGTAGGCCTCAGAGGCAAGTTATACCGGCATTCACAGCAGTGTATACGGTGATTACGGAGTTCTATTCAGTGTAGTCGTCACCACTTTGAGCCTAAGGAACGAAAAATTTTAACTAAATTTCTCTCATAAAAATGCGTCTCTTGTTGCTGGACAAGCGTACGTATCATACTCAGAGAGAGCCAACGAATCGTCTTTTTATTAAGAACCAAAATTGCACGCGCTTATCCTCAGTGTCCTTCGGAGGACTGCGAAGTGCAACTATCAGAGTGGCTGATTGCTTGACTGAAGCACTCGTTTAGGTGCTGATCGAGGCATCTGTGCGGGCATGTGGCCGTGCCACAACTGCCGTAAATCATACTGCTCGGGCCTTTTGATACAAAGTTCCAGAGTAATTCTGACCAGAGCATAGCGAGGGTCTCGCTGTATATTATGCTGAAGGGGGCTAAAACGTGGAGGCTAACCAAGAGAGTTCTACTTAAGTTGAGGACAACCCAGAGGACTATGGAACGAAAAATGGTAGGGGTAACATTAAGAGATAGAAAGCGTGCAGAGTGGGTCAGAGAAATAACTCAAGTTACCGACATTCTAGTAGAAATTAAGAAGAAGAAATGGACATGGGCAGGACATGTTGTGCGAAGAGAGGATAACCGATGGTCGCTGAGGGTAACAAACTGGATTCCAAGGGAAGGAAAGCGTAGCAGGGGGCGGCAGAAAGTTAGGTGGGCGGATGAGATTAAGAAGTTCGCAGGGGTCAAGTGGATGCAGCTAGCACAGAACCGGGTTAAGTGGAGAAATATGGGAGAGGCCTTCGCCCTGCAGTGGGTATAATCAGGCTGATGATGATGATGCTGAAGGAAAAACCGCGCAGGCTCATTTTACCAGCTGGAATTATGCAATATGCAGCAGAATTGTAAGTAATTGTTTATTTGTAATCGATTACATGCAATTAAATACATTACTGTGTAATTTTGAAATCAATTGCAAGGTTACCTTTTCAACCAGCAACTTTTCGGGCAATTCAGTAATTTTATCTGTAATTGATTACCGGATAATCAATTGCTTATTTGCAAAAAAGTAAATGAAAGGAAAAAAAGGTTACACGGAAGAAGCGTCCGTTACGATGTGACTGCGACAGACGATGGTTGCGCTTGCAGCGGTCTTCGTTCTTGGTGCAGATTTTACCAACGTCTGTTGAAATTTCTCTAAGGCCAAATGGGGGCCTTGTGATGGACGACGCCAGTAGCTCCATCAGCTTCCTTGGTTCAACACCAGAAGCCGCGTTTGATGTTGACCTGGTAAGCTTTTCAATGGCCTTACTTGCAGCACCTTCTCACAGCTCCAACGACGAAGCACGACGCGTCGTCTCTGGCGCACTGAGCAACTACGAGCGCGTGTTCGTACGGTATTGCCGCGAAACCTTCAAAACTGTATTTGTTGTTTTTTAACAGCCACCGGCATGCGGCCTTATCACTGTGATTCTGGCACGCGTATCAATTTCTGTATCCCGTGTTTGTTCATGCTCGTTGTCGCAATACGACGCGTTATCATTTTCTTTGTCGCGAAAGATGAGCCGAAATCTGTTTCGAAGATTCCGGTAACTTGCGTATGTTTCTACAGTGTTCCAGGTTGTGCTAGTAGCAGTTTGCGACGTTATCTAGATTGTTCTGAGCAGCCTTTAAATTGAACGTTGACCAGTGCGATGGGCATTCTTTGTTCGACGATCGACGAACACGTTTTTTGCTATCGCCGCCGCCGAGTTGCTTAGTTCTTTTGCGGGCGCAAGCCAGCCTCATAAAGAGTTAATTTCAGTACCATCAAGCCTGTGTCTTCTTTTCGTGTCTACCGCCTTGTCAACACTACGTGACAGTATAACACCGCCATACCCTCCAGCGATTGAGAGCTCAGTGTAGCGGCTGGTCTCTCCACAAACATCGTAAAATCAGGGTTTGAAAAACAACTCCTGTGGAAAATTAACAGCATTAACAATGTGTACAAAAATTTCAAGTAAACCGCACTAGTTTATTGCAGCTTGAGCAGGTTTGTCTTATGGCATTAAAGTTCGAACGAAAGTAATGCAATATTACTGAATTATTTTTCTGTAATTACTTAGTTACTATCCTGGGGCTGTAAATGATCTGTAATTAGTTAATTTAAGATAGAGTAATTGTAACTGCGTCGGTTATTTACTTTCTGCAAAATGCAGAACACTGACATGCAGACACTTATTGGTGTTTTTCATATCTGTATTAATCTACTTTTCTTATGTAACTACAATCTGGTAAAACAATGTTATTTTTTGAGCTAATTGGACCCCGAGAATTCGTATTAGAGTTAAATCAAAGCTCAATGTATATAATGAACCTCGCTTTCAGAAAACAGCATGAACGAAAGCAAAACAAAAAATGCTCTTGCTTTCAGTTCCTTGCAGTATATAGTACCAATCACTTTCTTTTCTCGCAATTGAAAACAGCAATGATTTCTGTGAAAACTGATTTATTAACAATGAAAAAAAAAAAAAAAAATCATCGTTCACTGCACCGAACTTCTGCTTTCATGCCTGTATTGGGCTGGTGTATAAAACCTGCTTTATGCGACGCGACGTGTGGGGCTCATGCGTTTGGCTCGGGCCCATACTTCTCAGCATTACGTACTGCCGTGAAAATTTTTGTTGTCTGAATGTGCACGTTCAATGCCCCTGGCACGCGGCTTTATCACTTTCTTTGCGATTTATCTCGAATAATCGCAGTCACGCGCGACTGCTTCCGCATTGCTACAGAATACAATCCTTCAGAAGGTGAGGCGATCGTTCGCGATTTCAAAACCTGCGAGAAAGCGCAATGCAGAAATCGGTCTTCTCGGAAACTTGTCTGGGCTGCAATAAATGCAGGCATTTGTCAAGCCATACCCTTGCGTCTTCGTGCGTGTGTGCTAAGCGCAGTGACTACGCCCAAGCACGCCCAAGTACAGCCGCCATGATTTTTAACAATATAGCGCGAGCATCGACCAAACTGCTGGTCAGCGCCTTATAATGGCGATAAGTGTGCAAAAGGGCGAGAGTTCGCGAATGCACACGAATGTGGAGTGTCGTCTGCAACGCTATTCCGATCACGAAGACACACGCCCGGCCACCAATATCTGTTCGTATTACAAGCAATGCTTTCCACGTGCTGGTATATTTGCTTTCTTTTAAATTATTTTTTCTTAACTCTGCTTCGCCAGCGCAGCCTTTCGTAATAGGAAAAAAAAAGAGGGAAACCGCGTCTACGTGTTACATTTCATGCGCATTTGCTCTGCGGCCCTTCCTCTTTTCGCGAACAGATATTGTGGCAGGGCGTGTGTCCTCTTATCGGTACAGCGTAGCAGAAAATGCTCTCTCCGCGCGCGTACGTGAACTCTCGCCAGGTTCTACGCTAACGCCGTTATAAGGCGCTGACCAGTAGTTTGGTCGGCGCTCGCTTTATATTGTTAAACATCAGGGCGGCTGTACATGTTGCAAATCCACAATAGCGCGAAACCAAGTAGAAACTGGTTATGGCAGGTTCCAGCTGGTGTAAATGGGGCGAGCTGGTCGAGAATTATTCCAAACCTAGATCAGCTGTTATCAGCTGAGACAAGCTCGAACCATCTGGATGTATTTTTTGTTTTTTTTTTTTTTTTTTTTTTTTCATCTGGGATGTCTTTCGTGGCGCTGCAATGGATTTACGTACGGAGTCCTAAAAATACGTTTTGCGTAATTTTCACCTGACAAGAGGTGCGCTGTGAATTTTTAGATCAGGTGTATAGGTCTGTTATGTTGCATTTTAGTGGTGTTTGGTGCTTCTTGGAGTACATGCCTGTTATTTTGCAATCAACTACTCAGGAAACACACACCACTCAAATAATGCCATAAATTTGTTATGTAAATTGTAGTAACGTTACTTGTTTGTTGCACGGGAAGTTGCTTTAATGCTAAAATTAGGAAATAATGTTATATGTTGTATTTTAGGTCGTAATTAAGTAATCATAGTAAACAGTGTGCTTAATGCTGTGTTTTAAATTTTATTACATTCTTAAATACGAATAAAAAATCTTCTATTCGTATCCCGAACATTGGTTTAATTTTCGAACCAAACATTGCTCTAATGTTGTGTCATAATTATAAAACAGTATGGCAAATATATTTCGAGCACTGTGTTCCCGAACTTGGCCACCGTTCTTAAGATCGTTCAACTAGCAGTTCTTTGTAATGAATCTCTTATTTTGTATGTATCTGCCACAAATTGCATTCACAGCCTCAATAGTGTCCCGCACTTCCCGCGGTCCTGTATCGGAGGAAGATAAGCTGTGGCGGGAGAGGCAGAGAAGGAAGAGGAAACTGGTTCTGTCCGCTCTGAGCGTGCTAACATCCAGCGCACCTAACATCCGACGTGTAAATAAACCTCGTAAAAACAGACCTTGATCTTGTTGCAAAACTTCACTTGTTAATTATCCGTTCACCCTTATTAGTCATGGGACACCCTTCACCGACGAACATGCGCGCGTAAGTACAATCGCAGTACTTACATTCTTCGTATGTATGCTTGGATGTAATATTGCGGCTCAGCATGGACTTGCAACGCCCAGCAACATGGCCGCAGTGCTTCCCGAAAGCATGGGGCCAGTAAGCGGAGCGCTTGAAAACGAAAGGGAGAAAATTTCGCTCTTCCAGATGTCAGCGTTCTCCTTTGCGGCGCCTTGTTTTTTTTTTTTTTTTTTTTTTTTTCTACGCAAGCATATGCTCCGCAATAAAGCCTGGAAATCTACACAAATACGTTTTTTTAAACGCGATGACAATACCGGTTCTGCGTATAGTACAAGCATTCAATAACGCATGGTTGCCTCTAGCTCATATTTTCTTGCCCTCTTTCCTTTGCGCGGCATCTGTTCTTCCGTCAAGGCTACAAAAGCCAATGCCCTCGTGATATCTTTTCGCGATATTATCGTGGCCCGCTCGCACTTTCAGATATCCACCTTCAAAGTTACGCCCGACTCCATCTAATCACACCACCCACGGCGCGAAGCAGGCCGCAAAGTGCAAGGCCACCGTGACGTAGCGGGGATCATTAGATCCGTGTGTTATCTTATCGGAACTAGGGACGGCACATGATGATCCTCGGGCATTTTGCTATTGCGTTGCGTCGTCGGCAGACGCTGGTAAAATATGCCATTCTTCCTCTTGGAAAATAGCCTTAAACGCTTCTCCCGCAATGAAAAAGAGCTAAATAAAATCATTCATTCTATAGCAAAAAAAAAAAAAAAAAAAAAAAAAAATGTGTTACTAACCTGCCTGTGTTGCCCTTAGTATTGTTTAGTGCAAAAGAATACGTCCTCTGTTTTTTCTCTGCATTATCATAATATGGCCCTATCACTAGCTGTTTCATTGATTGGCTGATGCAACTGTATATAATGAACCTTTTTTTCTTTTTTTTTTTTTTAGTTTTGTCCTTGAATTACCTCTAACTATAAGATAGAGGTGGGAAGCAATGGCTGCTGCGACTGCTGAACTTCAGTTTCGGGGCTATAGACCGTTTTACAATGGGCGCTGCCGGATGGATGGATGGAATGGATGGAATATAGGAGCGTCCCCTTTGAAACGGGGTGGTAGCAGTAGCTATCATGCTCATTTTTCTCCCTATATCTTAATTATTGATTTAGATTGGTTAACTAAACCATCATTCTATTTATTAAATTTTCGTTTCTACATTACTAACATTATGTCACTTCTCTGCTTTTAAGCCACCAATCTTCCAGTGGTTTTTTGCTAGTTTCCACCGCCGGTTTATTCACCCGGCCACTGGTATCTCTAAACCCCAGATCTTCAGGAACAGTGATTGCGCCTGCATCAACTTCCGGATGGATACCATTACATTCGAGTATAATATTGTTACGACGGGGGTTTGACTTCGGAGCGCTGCACAGGTCGAGGGGGCAGAGAACTCAGCTGGTGAACGGCTGCGGGTCCGGCACGGGCACGAGAGTCTCCTCGTCTTTCTCAACGTCCTTTTCCCTTTCTTCTTCTATGTGTTTTCCTCTTCCTTAGGATTGCTACATTTCCCCCCGGGACAGCCGAAGCCCCCCTGGGCGATGGACTTAGTCGTTCCCACGGGATTGGCACGGCTTCATCCGGGCGACATGAGCGAGTCGTTCCCACGGGATTGGCACGGCTTCATCCGGGCGACATGAGCGAGTTCCGTTGTAGCTGAGCGACGACCCGATGCGGTCATGCGTAGGATTTCGTAATTCAGGTCACTGATGCGGTCGAGGACAACGTAAGGGCCAGCGTAACGCGCCAACATTTTCTGGGCTAAACCACGTTTCCGGAGAGGTCGCCAAAGCCACACTAAGTTTCCAGGTGCGTAAGACGCATGGCGATGCTGTCTGTCGTACCGAGCTTTGGAACGGTCTTGCGAAGTCATAATCCTCAAATGGGCGAGACGGCGAGCTTCTTCGGCCCAACAAAGAGTTTTGGCGATGCAAGGTTCATCATGGACGGAATAGGGAAGAATGGTGTCGAGGGAAAACCGAGGATCACGGGCATAGCTAGAGAAGAAAAAACGGGCTGTAGCCGGTCGTCTCATGTGTTGCAGTGTTGAAGGCAAACGTTATAAACGGCAGTATTGTATCCCAGTTCTTGTGGTCTGATGCAATGTACACAGAGAGCATGCTGACGAGTGTGCGGTTGGTGCGCTCCGTCAAACCGTTGGTTTGAGGGTGGTGTGGTGTGGAGTGTCAAAAATGGGACGAGCACAAACGGAGAAGCTCTTCCACAATATCTGCCGTAAACTGCCGACCTCGATCACTGATGATCATTCGCGGAGGTCCATGGCGCAGGATGACGAAACGGAGCAAGAACATGGATACGTGGTGAGCGGTGGCTGAAGGAAGAGCGGCCGTTTCGCAGTAGCGGGTGAGATAGTCGGCACAAACCACGATCCAGCGATTTCCATCGGAAGACTTCAGGAAAGGACCCATAAGGTCAATTACAACTTTCTCAAATGCACCATGTGGTGGAGTCACAGGATGCAGCAGACCCTGTGGCGTGGACGTAGGCCGTTTGTGCCGTTGGCACTCAGTGCAGCTCGCCACATATCGCTCAGTCACCTGGCGCATCTTCGGCCAATAAAACCGGTCGCGGGCACGGTGGAGGGTTCGCGCAGAGCTCAGGTGGCCGGAAGTGGGGTCGTCAGGCATGGCACGCAGGATGCACGAGCGGTAACTCTCGGGAACCACAAGTAGAAAATTCGTGCCGGTGCTGGAATAAGCTTTTTGTACAGAAGGCCATCACGGAGACAGAATGGGCTGGTAGCTGTGGAATCCCACGCAGCCGCAAGCAGTGGCTCGAGGCTTTTGTCGGTCTCTTGCGCAGTCTGCAGAGCCGAGGCGTTAGGAAACTCGGGAACAACGGAGGAGATGTAGTGATCGAAGTCAGCAGAGTCACATTCGGTCGTGGGAATGGGGAGACGTGATAGGCAGTCTGCATCGGCATGTTTGCGGTCACTCTTGTACGAGACAGTGAAATCGTATTCCTGCAGACGAAGGGCCCAGCGTGCCAGACGACCAGATGGATCACGAAGGTTGACGAGCCAACAGAGGGCATGATGATCCGTCACAATCGTGAAATGGCGTCCATATAGGTAGCACCGAAACCGCTGGACAGCGAAAACTACAGCGAGACACTCTTGCTCCGTAACAGTGTAGTTACGCTCAGGTTTGCTGAGGGAACGGCTTGCATACGCAATTACATGCTCGCCTTTTGGCGAACGTTGCACAAGCACAACACCGATCCCACTTGCATCAGTGTGAACTTCCGTCGGAGCGGAGGGGTTGAAGTGCCGTAGTATGGGATGTGACGTAAGCAGAAACTTTAACTGGTGGAAAGACGCGTCACAATCTGAGGTCCAGTCGAAAGAAACGTCCTTTTGTAGAAGGGACGTCAGAGGGTAAGCGACGTCGCAAACCTTGGGATGAATCGTCGAAAGTAGGAGCACAGCCCCAGAAAACTGCGGAGCTCCTTTTGAGTCTGTGGTCGTTGGAATGCTGCAACATGCTGCAGTCTTCTGTGGATCTGGCCGAACTCCATCGCGGTCGACGAGATGTCCGAGTACCAGCGCTTGATGCTCGCCAAAACGGCACTTTTTAGAATTCAGGACAAGGCCAGCCTTCTGCAGGCAATCTAAAACAATAGCGAGTCGCGTGTTATGTTCAGTAAAAGTTCGGCCAAAAATAACAATATGGTCAATTGTTTCACTGGAGTCACCACATACAGCACATGCGTCATCTCCATTGTTAAATTTATTTTTGTGCTGCACGTGTTAAGGCACCCTGATCTAGCTTCAAAAAGTAGGGCA
This sequence comes from Amblyomma maculatum, assembly GCF_055883805.1. Taxonomy (NCBI): domain Eukaryota; kingdom Metazoa; phylum Arthropoda; class Arachnida; order Ixodida; family Ixodidae; genus Amblyomma; species Amblyomma maculatum. The sequence continues at coordinate 234,184,003 of NC_139344.1, forward strand.
CTGCCTCTTGAGTTATCAAAGAAATTTTCCTTCCTGATCTGCATTTTCACTTTCGGTATAATTCCACACTCTGTTTCTTTTCCATCGAATTTATCCAATTTTTACCTTCTGTGTTGTTCACCTGTTACTTAACGCTATTTATTTCTCCTTCCTTGTGACTAGCATACTTACCAATTAGTTTTCTAGTTCTTTTCCTCCATTGTGAGTCAACGCTTTTTAAGTACAGGTATTTAAATACTTTAGCTGCCCATCTGTTACTGTCCAGTTATCTCAGGCGTTCCTCATATAATATTTTACTCTGAGCTTCTCGTACTTCGAAAGATGCCCAGCCCATATCTCCATGTACCGCCATTTTGCGTATGTGGCGCCATCTTGCGGCCAAGTTGAGAACACCCGCCATGCTGATGTGTGCGGTTAGGTGAGGTGGAGTCTGGCGCCCTCAACCTTACCTAACCCAGCCCCTTCCCCCTTTAGGCTTCAAGTCATCCTCATAAGTAAAGGTTTTTGAATGAATGAAGTGCGGTCCCATCCCCGGAACAGGCAAGTAGTGCACATCGGCATTTCGGAGCTAACACATGCAAATTTTTGCTTTTCTGAAAGTATCTGGCTGAAAGAAAAAAAGGCTTTTCAGCAGCAGCCAAGCCACTCGGTCAGAAATGACCAAACTTTTGCTCCTGATCGGGTCGGCTGAAGGCTACAAACCTGATTACAATTAGTGTGTAACTTTTTGTGGAACAGAGAGGCGGCGGCCCACCACCGGCCACGAGGGCGGTGAAGCAAGCAAGGCAGGGCAGCTTTCGATCCACTTTTTATGCTTAAATGAGTTTTAGATTGCCTGGCGTAAACAATTGAGCAATGAAAGCAAGCGAATGTTGCTCGGCTTGGTGTGGCAGGTGAACGTCATTTTGAGCAGTTGATTTCTGCTCTCAAATAAATTGCTTTTACTGCTACTACTACTACTACTACTACTACTACTACTACTACTACTACTACTACTACTACTACTACTACTACTACTACTACTACTAGCCGTTTCATGTCATGTTTAGGAGCAATGCTAATCGCGCTACATCTGTTGGATCAGCCGATCATTCATATACTGGCAGCTACTGCGGAAGTTCTCGCACCTCCACTGGGGCTCTATTCTTAAGGATCCATTATCCATTAAGGATCCATTTACTCTGCCCTAGGCTACTTTTGTTGGGTGACAAAGGCGGGGTGTTCAAGCGTACACTACCAGGCAATCATATTTCAGCGTTGCTTACATGACTCAACCACCGCTTTGCCGCTATTAGCGGGGAGTGGCGATGACTGCTGTCGACGGCGGGACCTGCTATCCTGCAATTTCGTTAACTTGCCGCTAGCTGCGTTGGTCTGATGCTGCCGTCATGCTGACATCCAGATGAAACTAAAAATGGACAACTGGTACTTATGGAATAGTGACCTTAAATTATGGCCCATAATAACCTCAGCGAAAGTTGCTTTTGTCAGCAATTATATAGCTGATTTCGCGTCGCAATATTTGCTTACTTCAAGAAATCACTGCTGTTCCCATGACCATATTCCCATTTATTATCGGCAGCAAAAGCTTACGAGATGCGCTTAAAAAAAAATATGTTGTAGCGCTGTTTCACTAAATAATAAGTTGACAACCAATTTATTAGACATCGTTGTTTTCAAGTGGGGCATGTTCTTTCATACTTTCATAAACGTCGGGTTACTGCATCGAAATAGTTTTTCTTTCCCAGGCAGCATCTCGTAAATATTTGCCTCAAGGAATATCATCCGCTTGTTGCCCAAAGGCTGCCGTTGTTGCATTGGTATTCAGTTTTTCCGGTCTCTTCTCTATAAACACAGTGTTCGGAGCTCGCACGAAAGGCTGCTAAGGCGAAACACCTTCGATTGGGCCTTGAAAGTCAGAGGCTTCTCGTCTTCGCCCAAAGGAAAGAGTTGCTACTGGAACAGCGTAGAGCTACACACGAGTATACCGCCGCTGTTAACCTTTTAATCTCCTTTTGGTTGTTATTTTCTTGTTAATTTGAACGACAGAGTAAAGAAAATGATTTTGCTAGCCACGGAATTTCTTAGCAGCTAAAGTGCGGCCGGCGGAAATAAAACGATTAGAGAAAGGGAGGAAAAAAAGGGGCGAAAAGAAGAAAAAACAGGGATGGGGTATGCAAAAAGCGTAGAAAATATAAAAAAGGGTGTAAAGATAGTGCATTGCTACCATCAGCAAACCAACTTAGACATTTTCGGCTATGCTAGACACTTTGTGTGCAAAAGACTGCGCAACGCATGCGCTTTCTCCGTAGAATGCCCTGGCGCCCCTGCTGCTATCACTGCGTCCCCACATACTAGAGAGGAGGAGCGGCGGCGCTTCGCGCTCCGGTTCAAGACTATTTTCCTCCTCGCCGAGAAAATGGTCTATAGAGCAAACCATTGTAACGAGAATGATGCAAGAAAAACGTATACCCACCTGGCTTAGCCAATATAAACGTTGCGTTTGAAACAAAACCGCAAAGGAGAGTGAGACGACCTTATTAACCTTCGGAGAGCGTATTTGATCGGGTTATGGACAATGTAATTAATAGGCTAACTTTATTAAGCGAGCTATATTTGTGTATAACATATATACACAAATATAGTCATGTCTGCAATATTGTGAACGGGTTTGCGATAAATTTTGCAAAACCGAACTCCTGGCTTTTTTTGTTTTTTTACATGTGCATTGCAAATGTTCCGGTTGGCTGTTTTATTTTAACATGAAATTATTTTTTCGCCATGCTCTATATTTGCTTGGAGAAGCGTATTTCATTGTCTATAAGCAACTACTGTTTCTAGAAAATATTATCGCTGCCCCGTTTCTAATTACTGACAGAATATTTTTTTTTTACAAAATTCTTCATTACACTCAATAGTATTTATTCCGACGCTCGCTGGTCCAAGTGAATCTATAGACTTAATATTCACAGTGTGAGGCACTTATAAAAAAGTAACTTAATTTTTTAAATGTGAAGTACTGGCTTGGCACAGCCTTCCGTCACACTGGGGCTAAAATACTAAGGCGCCTTTCTTAATTCTGTCGCATTTCAACTTTGCATTAATTGCTAGGCGTCCCGCCGCGGTGATGCAGTGGTTATAGGGCACCCGACTGCTGTGTCCATCCCGGCTGCGGCATCCGTTTTCGATGCAAAGGAAAGGCAAGGCGCCCGTGTGCTGTGCGATGTCCGTGCATGTTAAAAGACGTTAAAAAGTGGTCGTCATTTCCAGAGCCCTCCACCACGGCTTCTCTCATAGCGTGAGTCGCTTTGAGAGGTTAAAACCCCAAAACCAAACCAATCGCAAAGCAACTGCCGCCTGTGAAGTAGAAAGCTTTAGCTGTCGTTTTTTCGCTGTTTGGGCGGTATGTCGACGACACAAGAGTAAAAGTGGACTTACATGATGCAGCATTAACTTTTCATTTTCTAAGTGCGCTAGAATACGCTGAAATCAAGTTCACATTTCTAACTCGAAAGTGTTTTCCTCTTTGCTTTTCGTATGAACTTTTTTTGACTGTATTTTCTTTGTGTTCTTAACGGCAAGGGTAGCTGCAAAAGCGCACGCATGGCTGCTTTTGCCGACAGTGTTGCAGTGCTCGCAGCGCACCGTCAGAGCGTGTTTTCGAGCCCTTTCCGCAGTACCAAAGTGCAAGAGACTTTGTCTCCGTAGGGTTAGGTTTTTTTTTTCTTTTTTTTTTTTACCGTTTCCGTTGCTAGCTTCACTGCATCCCGTCCTCAACAGAGACGATGTGGTGTGAGGCAAGGTTGTGTTGCAACACTGCACTTAGCAGCTTGCTGCAAAGGCTTTAAGATTCTTTGCTGGTCATAGGCAAACCAACGCCGCCATGATATTCACTGAACGCTCTTTGCAGGGAAGACTTATTGCACACCTAAGCTAGCGAAGTAGAGGCATATGACGCAAACCAAGCGAGTTCGGAATACGAATTATCTAAACCAGAATTACAGTTCTAAATACGGATGAATTCTGCATGGCTTCAAGTCGCATTGCAGTGTCCTTGTAGCATCTTTCTAGATTCACTGCGTTCGTGTCATTATGCCATGGTTGCGTTTTGCATGGTCGTGAGTTGCATTTCATTAGCGGCCCTGCCATGTTTTTTAGTCCAATGTTATGATCGTACGAGCTGCGGCGGCCGTCGCGGAAAGGCGACAACTGGATGGCCGCTGTGGGAAGTTCTGCGTGGTGTCCTTGCTTCGGTTTGGTGAGTGTATCGCCTTCTCTCCTTGAGTTTGGCCAGGCTTAACGTAAGGTGTTCTTCCTGGTAGGAAAGTTGGTTGTAGTAGCCTGTTCGCTTTTTGAACCTTGCTTGCACCAACGTACTCCTGAGAGACTTGTGGTCACAAATACGGGCAGTCATGGACTGGAAAAGCTGCGGATACCGGAGCTAACTTTGATATGTAAGGAATTGGGGATTGATTATGGAAAATAAAAAAAAAAGCAGCAGATTGTCAGCGCAATCGAAAGCAACGGTTATGAAGACCAGGATATTGTGGAATGCTGGCAGGAGATGGAACGTAAAAGAAAAGAGGAAATTGAGGAACGTAAGAGAATCAGAAAAATGTAGTTAGTCAAACGGGATCGGTAAAACAGAGAGTGTTGCTCCAGTCAGTCTCCTACTAAAACGCTACCATGTAAATTTTGTACATAAAAGTTTTCCCATCTCACTTCGAAGTCCGGATTCCAGCCGCCTCGTCTTTGCTTCTGCCCCGATGAACCAACCGGGCTTTGAACACGCAGCCTGGGTCACGACATAAACAAGATGAACTGCAATGATTAGGCTAAGCCTTTCATCTGCTGTGAGCCAGATATACCAAATCTAACATATTAAAGGAGTGCTATTGGCCATAATACAGACTACTCCAAATTTTATATTCATGCGTTTCCTTTTTTATGATGGTGATGATGAATTTTAATAGCGCAATGGCAACTTTGACCAAAGGGAACCAAGGCACGAGCTATATTTTGTCTGCACAAGGTGTTGTCGAAGACCTGTCTTCCAAGCATTCCACTGACAGATAGGCCGCGAGCGAGGGGAAGCCTTGCACCCATTGCATCACTGGCGGGTAGACCCGACGTCACTGGAGATCAGACGTCGCACCTACTTATAAGGGTTGTATACTGATTCATCCGCACCATTGTATCACACTACGCTTTCTCTTATCACCCTCATCCTACGACAGCGTGCCGTTTATTAAGTGTGCCGCTGATATCACAGCGATATGATGCCTATTTCGTTTACTTCGGCGCTGTAAGAGAAGAATTGACGGTGCTGCTAGCAGCTGACTGATTATTTAGTTCGGCATGCGAAGTTTCCTACTCAACAAATATTCGTCGCCTCGCCTGTACGCTGACTAGCATCTGAACCACCGTTAGACATCAACGAGCTCTTGCTGTTGTGATTTCAGCGACACACTATTGTGATGTTCAAAATAGTTCATAAAAGAAGATGCACATCGCACAATATCCGGGTACTGTGCGATGTCAATGCACGTTAAAGAACCTTGCGGTGAAATTAATCGGGAGCATTCCAGTGCGCGTCCCTCATGGCTCATTTGCAGGTTTGAGATGTTAGACCCCGGATTCCACATGCCACCGTATCTACGCTTTGTTGCAAAATGCTACACTTGTGAGGCCTTCTTAAAAGAGAGGAGTAAATGCGCTCGCGAGGCTACCATCGGATAGAGATAAGACACGCCTGACGTCGCATGGTCAGGCGCCGAGAGCACTGCCGAAGTTACAGTCGGCCGAACACGTGAACGGGTCGTGCCTGCACAAGCTGTACCGACGTAGTTTTTAGGAATGCTTCGGAGCTAGAAACTGCGTCCTTGATTAGTGGAAGTTCGAGGCCCTACTGAAGCACCATTGAAGCTGTTAATTCACAGTATGAATAACACCGTACTAACGAACCGAACATATGTCACAGAAACTGTCTTTATTGATGCCGTTGCCCCCCTCTTTTATGCAGAAAAAAGAAGAAAAAAGTCATTTTTTTTGGGACATGCAGTAAAAATTTCTTATGGTGTAGCTTGATTAAGCCTACTGCGTAAGCGAAAACTTCATTACTTCACTACGAAAACTTCATTCAATTGTTATACGTGGTAAAGCTCTATCTGCGGAAGGAGCCGATCAAATGGAGCGAGAAGATTCTGAAGACGCTAAAAAGAAGGAGGCTGAAGAAAGCAAGAAGAAGATGGGAAGCAAGAAGATTCGGAAGAAGTGAAGAAGGAGAAGAAGAAGAAGATAAAGCCGGCCAAATGGAGCAAGAAGATTCGGAAGACGCCAAGAAGAAGAAGACTGAAGAAGGGAAGACGAAGACGGGAAGCAAGAAGATTCGGAAGAAGCCAAGAAGGAGAAGAAAGAGACAGAGGAAGGGAAAATGAAGAAGACTGGGAGCATGCACAGTAGTGGCCTGAGCACGGCACGGTGACCTTATCTTGGCATAGTGAAGCTTTCATTTCAAAAATAATTTTAGAGAATTTTACTCCCTTTTTCATATTCAGCTTCATTGTTCGTTACATCTTTAACATTCGACGTCGGATACGCAAATGAAAGAGTCCAAGAGCTTTGAGGGTATCACACGAGTGATGCAGAGAAACGCTCCGAGCTTTCCTGCACACGCACTCATTCGCTTTTCATGGAAGCTGCTTATCTCTGATAATGTTGCGAGCTCAGCGCTGGTGTTACACTGCTAACCGGATGTTTTGCGCAAGTCCCAAGCTCTGTGAGACTTTTCCAATGTCCTCGAGGTACAACGTACAACTCACACTTTCTCTTGCCGAACAATGGAAGCTAGTCGCTTCCTCTTGCATTACCTAACGTGGAGTGTTATCTGTCTACATTCTATGTACGAGAGTTCTAGGTTCATCACCTTCAGGGTGGGCGCCAGAACCTAGGCGCATTGTGTTGGGAAGTGTAACAAATTTATTTTCTGTTTAATCGAAGGGCTTTTACGCTCACCACGCCCTACCTTGATTTTTTTTTTTTCTTTAATGGTCACCTGGTCCTCGTGAAGCTGCCTCGAGCAGCTTTTAGCCCAGGTGCTACAACCAGCAAGCATCTGGGGAAAATAAACCATTTGATTTGATTTTCTTAGTTTTCTTTTTAGTCAAGATACTGAGGCAGAAGGAGTCCAGCTGGAGAGATATTTCGCATCTAAAATAAGTTACAAGAGCTGTTACGTACTTGCGAAAACGATCGAGCTACGTAGCACGCAATAAAAACCGAAATTGGGGAGCAATTGCCAGTTTTTAGAAAGTGTGCTGGCGCCCTCCTTGTTTTTCGATCTATGTGACTTTTTTTTTTTTTTTTTTTTTTCGAGCAATCGTTTCCCCTATTATGTTGAGCGATTGCAAAAGAGACTCGCGCAGTTTGCACGGCAGAGCGCTGCGCCAACGCTTTAGAGAAGTTTGGTGCCAATTGTTCGCCTTTTTGGGTAGGCTAGTTTTAACATAGAGACACAGGCGGCGGAGATGAACAGGAGACACGTCCGAATGTTCAAGCTGGCTCACCCAGTCTCTCTGCATGGGCCCGCGGGGAAGCGTAAGTCAGTGCAGCCGTTGAACTTTCCCTGCACAGTATATGCCCAAGTGTCGGTATCAGTACGTTGACGGGTTGTAAAACTTCTAATCAGTGCTTGTTAGCGCTGTCAGTGAAGGTGAGGTGGTTTTGGCCTTGCTGGCAGCGGCCGGATGCCGCTTATCAGCCAAGGCTAGCTGACTATACTCCTCAGTGGCGATCTGATTCGTCCGCACCTTTTCGGGCCTTTTATTAGAAGTGCTAGCGTGGTATGTGGACAAAGCTGCGTTTCCACGAGCCTGTAATGTGATGCGTGAGTGCTAATGTGCATTCGTATTTTCTATTCTTTGGCTGTTCTCAGCGTCGTTGTCTGAATTACCGCTTAGCACTCAATATAACACTTCTATCCATCTCATGTAGACCCTTCCGCTGTCACGTATACGAACGACTGCGGATCGTTTTCATTATTTCTTTGTGCAAAGGGCTGACGCAACTGGTTTCAGTGCGTGATAACCTCCGGGCTCAGTCGACTGCTTTGCTCTATACTATGTGCTGTACGTCAGCTTGAATTGTACACGTGCCCACTGAATTTTCTACACCACGGAAGTCACAGAAGAAATTCTAAAATTCCTTGCCGCCCTGAGGCGTGGCCTGGCGTGGAGAGATGTTGTGTGCAAGTTGCTCGTTCAGTGCTGCGTGCTCAGACTGCCAAACATTCAATTTTTCTATTGTTGTTCTGTGGAACGAAAGCTTCCGAGAGCATTTCCAAGAACACCTCTGACATCATTTTCGCATTCTATTCAGAAATGTATTAGGGGTGCATTAATTGGCGAGAACGTTAAGTGTAAAGTTATTAAAAGTTCTATAGGCCTTGAATAATACAATTAGTGGGATCATTTCTCTTGACTTCATCCCTAATATTGAATGTATTCCTGTAGGAAACTATAGAAGTGTAGATAGTTTCTCTCCAAATAGCTCTTCTATATATTTTTCTTAGGGCTTTCTTTAGAGTCCTTTGTTTATCCATGTAAATATATTTAGGCTGTTGACTAAGAAACATTGTTTCTTTGATATATTTAAGATAATGCAGAGGAAACAGCTTTTAGTATAAGCTGACTCCTAATACCTTTAGCTCTGCTGTTTCTTTAACTTTTCTATTGTGAAACCTAAGGGTAGGTGGATGCATGACAGATATTTTTCCTATCTTTAAGGAATCGGATTTCTTTTTTTTTTTTTTGGGGGGGGGGGGGGGGGGGGCTGGAAGTTAGACCAAGTGTTTCACCAGGATCATTCAGAACGAATGCAGCAATTACAAAAGCGAAATTTGAACCAGCTCACGCGGATCGTCCGCTCTACGGGTCTAGTTGATTTTAGTATTGCCTTTGTGTTTTGTTTAGATGCCTATGACACAGCGATTGGAGCAGAACTTGCCTTCTCTTGGTGGAATTAAGAACTCTTGCGTCACCAACATGATATATATTTTTTTGCTATTTTGAACGTGAATCTACCCATCCATTGTCCTTTTGTTTCATTATAGGCCTTGTCGAGGTCAGCCATCTCACGAAATTCGTATTATCGGATGTGGGATTTACGTGGGAAAGAAGCAGGAAGTAGGAAAGTAGAATCAGGTGTTATTTATACAAGGTGAAGCTTGCATCGCACCACCATCCTCAATGCATTCGTTGGTGGCTAACTGCCACGTGTTCTGCGTTACGGTGACGGCAGTGTTTCGCGTTCTTGTATGCAAGTTACAGCACGAATGGCAAACTTCAAAGACAGGCCGGAAAAAAGAAAGCGCTGTAAGGTGTTCTGTTACTTAGCCCCCCCGATCTACCCCTGCATTCACGCTGATGAGAGCGGCAATTTCAGCAAAAGACTGACGCAGGGACATGTGGTTTTGGTTTGGTCCATGGTGTTTAACGTCCCAAAGCGACTCAGGCTATGAGGGAAGCCGTAGTGAAGGACTAGAGAAATTTAGACAACCTGGGGTTCTTTAACGTGCACTGACATCGCACAGCACAGCCTTGCTTTCTGCCTCCACTGAAAAGCGACCGGTACAGCCGGGTCGAACCCGCGTCCTTGGGATCAGCAGTGGAGCTCCCCAACCACTGCACCACCGCGGCTGGAGGCTTTGCAATTAATGCAAAATTGAAATGCGACAAAACTAAAAAAAAAAAAAAAAGTGCGCCCCTAGTATTTTAGCCCCAGCTTGACTAAAGGCCGTGTCAAGCCAGTATTCTGTCATGGAAAAAAAAAAAAAACAATTTAGGTGCGCCTCATGGTACTTTAGGGTGAGTATTTGTATGGATTTACTTGGACCAGTGAGCGTCGGAATGAATACTATTGAATGCAGTAAAGAGTTTTATATATGTACAAAAAATATGCTGTCAGTAATTAGAAAAAGGGCAGCGATACTTTTTTCTAGAGAGAGAGAGAGAGAAAACTTTATTTCAAAAAGAAAAAGAAAAAAAAAGGGGGAGGGGGCAGTGAGTGGAGTCTTCATTTCAAGACCCCAGTGGCCTGGGCTGCCGCTCTTGCCTGAGTTACCAGCCTACGCTGGGTCTCTAGATCAGAGCATTGCAGAGTGGCCTCCCACTGCGCCTCCGAATGGTGCATGTTTATGTGTGGAGGTTTGGGGCCTGTGCACCCCGATGTGACATGGTAGGCGGTGGCTGGTCATTGCACCAAGGGCATATGTCTGAGTAGTGTTCTGGGAACATTATGTTGTATTGATGTAGGTTGGGGTAAGTGTTGGTTTGAAGCTGTCTCCATTCCCGCGTTTCTTGTGCATTTAGACCCTTGTGTGGAGGGGGATAAATCCTACGTTGTTCCCGTAGGTACTTAAGTCGCGCGCCGTAAGTCGCTGGGACAGGAATGCTGGTTGTGAGATCGGGATTAGTGGCCGCTCGGTTTGTGTGACCTCGAGCTAGTCTATCCGCGACCTCATTACCTTCCAATCCAGAGTGCCCCGGAACCCAAGTGATCTGATGTTTGAGCTGTGAGGTTGTAGCCAATGGGTTAGTTGTGAAGCGAGGTAATTTTTTAGGTATTCTGCCTGCAAGGAGGAGCCGACACGCCGCTTGTGAGTCGGTGATTACGTGCAGCTCTCGATTGGTCGCGTCTCCGTACACACAACACTCCAAGCAAATATAAAACACGGTGAAAAATGAGTGAATGAATGAATGAATGAATGAATTGCCTTTATTTGAATGAAGGGATGGCTCTCGGCCGCTGCTTGGGTAATTAAGCAGTTAGGAGGGATGGAAGTGTACTTCGTCTCCACGGTTCTTCAAGCTGTTTTTCGTTGCTTGCCATGCTGCCGATCTGTGGGCTGTAAGTCGACCTCTCTCACACTACTCGAAGCAGGACGCTCTCACGGCCATAGGGTGCAATGGAATGTTGTATTGCGGTGTTGATAGAAAACAATACATCACTGGTATAGCGCATGCAGCTTGATAAAGTGGTTTTGCATCAGAAAATGGTAAGTTTTGGTGCTTACATCACTGTCTAACGCTGTGGAAGTCATTGTGCCTTGGCCGTTCGAAAAAATACACTCGCGTTCATGAATTCAACTCGAGAACTATAAAAGTGTGAATAACTTTATGCTCAGTCCTGATATCGGCCACGTATATTTTAAGCCTTCGAAATACGTTTGTTTTGGGAAGAAGCGAGCTAAATCTAACTCCTATTGTACGTGACCGTGGTCTGATCGTCAGATAAAAAGTCTTTTTTTTTTCGATAGTAGTTATTTAAGCGCAAAAAACAGGACACAACAGACAAGAAGCCCTGTCCTGTTCTTGTATGCTGTGTCCTTTTTTGTACTTAAATAACTACGAGCATGAACCAACTATTCCTGCAAAGCATATTACTGGAATTCGTTTTTTTTTTTCCTGCAGTAAATGAAATCGCATGCAACTGTTTCCGGGATGCCAGAGAAGGCTATACACTGCATTTAGTACTCATGTTGTTGCCTTCTGAGCCTAGTTTTACAAGAATAGATTCAGTGCAGCGTCTTTTACGTTAGCTTAGACTGAAATGTTGCACTGGTTGTTTCCCCATACTGCCTTTAATAGGGGTGACTGACCATTCAGGGTGTTTATGTGACATCAGACGAGTATTGTTTATTTGTTTGTTTGTTTTTAGATTAACATGTGCGGTATATTGCCATCATTGATTGAAGTTTGACTTTCATGCTAGGTGAAATGAACACCTTCAGTCACCGCATAGCTTCTTCTTTACTAAATCGTCTTCATTCACCGGGGGAGAGAAATCGCACTGCCAGCCGGCACGTGCACTTTATGGTCCAATTCTTTCTCTCTCGAAGCCATTTTTGAATACATGAATATGTTTCACATCCTTGAAAACAAAAACTAATGCGTCGATCAAGGTCTACTTTATAATGGGGTTGAAAAGCATCATTATCGCACTACATTGCAATAGACGCGCACGCACGCACGCACGCACGCGCGCACACACAGACACACACACACACACACACACACACACACACACACACACACACACACACACACACACACACACACACACACACACACACACACACACACACACACACACACACACACACACACACACACACACACACACACACACACACACACACACACACACACACACACACACACACACACACACACACACACACACACACACACACACACACACACACACACACACACACACACACACACACACACACACACACACACACACACACACACACACACACACACACACACACACACACACACACACACACACACACACACACACACACACACACACACACACACACACACACACGCGCGCGCGCGCGCACGCACGCACGCACGCACGCACGCGCGCGCGCAGGAACGGTTTTCTCCGTCTCCTTATACCTTCTCAGTTCGAAGAACAAAAAACTGTTCAGGTTTGATGGCTTGTTTTGGAAGCTCATCCTCTCATTGTGCGACCATTTTATTCTATTCTCTCCTCGGGCCCATTTGAAAAAAGTTTTTAATGGTCCTCACGCTGAATGGCAGCTGTAGCAAGAGGTCTTCTTGCTGCTCGGCAGTGAGTTTTGTAGACGAAGGAGGTCCAGTGAACGCGGATTCTCAATTAGCGTACTCACTGAGCAACCTACGCGGGCGGACAGCGGAAGGAATTCAGGTGTAGTCCTGCGGGTGGCCCCGCCCGCGCGCAATGAATGGGCAGACTGCGGGTGCAACCAGCGCGCAAATAGATCGCAAATACTTCAAGGCGTTACGATCCCGATATGTTGTATGTGCGCGACATGCTTGCAGGATTAGGAATGCGCACGCGTCGGTCGTCACCCTCCCCTGTTACTTTGATTTCTGCCTGTCGAGATCAGCAACCACAATGCCAGCAGAAGGTTGCCTTGATTTTTGATGCAATATATGCGATTTTAAACGCTCACCTTTTCCC